>NW_012104754.1:1633622-1649742 GCF_000951045.1 Mandrillus leucophaeus | reverse complement strand
CCAGCCCCGTGCGGCGGCTCAGCAGCGGCAAGGCCGACGGGCACGTGAAGAAGCTGGCGCACAAGCACAAGAAGAGCCGTGAGGTCCGCAAGAGCGCCGACGCCGGCTCGCAGAAGGACTCGGACGACAGTGCGGCCACCCCGCAGGACGAGACGGTCGAGGAGGTGAGGCTCTGCCCGCTGGATGGGGCCCGCGTGGCGGGGCCCACTGGTCTTTTGCTGCAGGAATAGTTGCTTATCTTACGAATAAACTGGTTTGGTCCTGTTTTCCGCACTTACTCAGAAATTACCATTCAAGTCTCTGCTTAACCGACTGAGATTTAGTGGGGACACCTTGAAAGAAAATTGAACTGGCTGTTCCCCAGTAAACACGGTCAGGATCACGTGTGGCTTCTGATAGAAAAAAAAAAACGACCACCATGCGCCGCAAGCCCAGTCCGCCCCCAGGCCTGGGCCTGGAGGGAGCCCAGACTGTGGCTTCCGGACCCTCTCCTCCCCACTCCACCGTGAGGCAAAGCCAGAAGCTCTGTGTAGTCTGCAGAAGATTTGGGCAGTATCCGAGCTGACCACTGTGGCAGCATTTTGCAGAGAAAACTCAGATTGGAAACTTGGAAGGACTTGTGGAGTTTTTTGCATTTTCTAATTGTTTTTCTCCAATATTTATTATACTTACAGCTTGTCTTGAGTAGAAAATAACCAGTTAATTTACTTTGTTGACCCAGTAATAAACATTGGGTTATTCCCATGTCACCAAAGATAAGTGCATATGGGTCAGCCAGGGATTTTTTCACGTCCTATTGATGGAGGGGGGGAGCTTTAAATTATATTGCAAGAAAGAATTCCTTCATGATGCTGGAGATGGCCTTCAGCACTGGTGGTGTCAGTGAGGGGCCCTCAGAGTATTTAACTTGGATTGACCCCGACTCAAGTCCTACACAGGTTCGAAAAAGAAAAGGCAGAGAATGGGTATGAGATTTGTGTTATCTGATTTATTTCGCAGATAGCTGTTTTCTGCTGTTTTTTTTTTCCTGGGCATATTTTTGCCATGAGATTTTATTGCAGTGTGGGGGTTGGGATGTACTGTGTATCTGCTTAATAAACCTCTGTCCTCTTAGGAAAACTAAAACTGAAATTTGTTTCTAAAAGTGAGAATAGAGGAAAAGGATACTTAAATCCAGTGCTTAAAATGCTTCTTGATTATATTTTTTTATGCCCTTATTATTTCAGTGAATTTTTCTGTAGCAGGATACCCAAAGTAAAATCAGCTAGACCAAAGGAGCTAAACAACATGAGGGCTGTAGCTCAGATTTTTGAACCTTTTTGAAAACTGGCTTCTCAAAGATGAGATGTGTTCAGAGCCTAACAGGTCACATGGGCAGTCCCTTTATACGACACTTTCAGTGGCCCTTCTGTCATCCAAGTTGACAAGCAAGGCATTTGGGTTGCAGGAAGAGAGGAAAAGTTACCCTCAAGGTCATTTGTTCCTGATTTCTGCCATCCCAGTCCCTGTCCCCACCTTGCTTCTCCAAGTAACCCTTGGTCCATGTTTGTGAATTGGCCTGGAATGTAATGAGCAAATCTTGATTGGATTTCAGAGAGGCCGGAACGAGGGCCTGAGCAGCGGTACTCTCTCCAAATCCTCCTCCTCGGGGATGCAGAGCTGTGGAGAAGAGGAAGGCGAAGAGGGGGCCGATGCCGTGCCCCTGCCGCCACCCATGGCCATCCAGCAGCACAGCCTCCTCCAGCCGGACTCACAGGACGACAAGGTAAAGGGGGACAAGGGCTGGGGGATCCATCCCTGCCGTGTCAGGGCAGGGCACACTCAGTGGCTGCTCCACCCCAGCCTCATTTCAGGAGACAGGAGGCCCCAAGGTGTGGAAAAGGGCAATGCAGTGCTCTTTCAGGCAGTGTCAACCTGGTTATACCCCAAAACTATGAGTAACAAAGCCATTTAGAATAGCAGTAGGCCAGGGGGTGCAGTTTTTCCTACACATGTGACTCAACGCATTTTTAATGATGCTTCAGTAATTGCTGCTTTTAAAGTTTCCTAATGTATTGACTAGAATCCCTGAGAGAACAATCAGAGATATCCCATGCAGGTCTGCCCGAAGGCATCACTAAATGAGGAGTTGGCCGTCTCCCCTCTGTGAGGTTTTTGCATGCAGGTTTCTGGTTTAAGATGAGGTTGCATCACTGTCCAGTTGCTTTTTCCAACATGCCAGACATTAGTTTGTAGGATCCCTATACTAGAGTGCAGGCATACTTGTCAAAGTGTGGGAATCAGTTGAAACCTCTTTGGCTCTACGCGGTGGCTTTAAGCCACGAAAGTCATTTGTTTTCTTGAGTTCTCACATAATCTAAAATTATGTTGTCAACCCAGTTGTAGAGCCCTAAAAAATAAAATGGCAGAAAGGAAACCTGCTCAATGTGGCTTGCACATCCTCTAGCATTCTGGCCCCATTGTGCCCCTCAAAATTGTCAGGTGTTGAAAACCATGCTATGAAGTCATTACTGGTGATGCTTTTTTTTGGCAGTAACTGAGTTTTCTGAATAAAACAGATAACATTATCAACATTTTTTCCGCATGCTTCCCTTTTTCCTTCCCTGACTCCCTTGTCAGTACTTGCACAGTCACTTGCCGGATTAATCACCCTCTATTTTACGACCTGGGATTGGCCTCAGCCAGTGCTTGGCAGCTGTGAGGCCAAGTCAAATCATGCATTCCTCTTAACCCAGGGCAGACCTGTCCACCGCCCCTTGTTGGTGGAAAGCTACTCCCTCCTCCCTTTTTAACACGAGGCTCGCACACTGTAAGGGTGCCGTGGGGCCTGCAACAATGGCTGTGAGCTGCAGGACTGAGCACAGGTTGGAGTCCTGGAGTTTTGTGTGCATCTGAGGTTCAGGCTCCCGCCGTGTGTAGGGGAGAAGGAACAGGGAGCCTGAGGTGAGAGGACCACGGCCCCCCACCCCACCCAGTGCACGGGATACCTGGCTAGGACATGGGGCTGTGTGGTTTCTGTGACATTTCCTAAGCTATTTTGTAATATGCTCAGCCATGCCTTTTTGAAAAGCAGAAAACTGGCATTTCTTAAATATGGGTGGTTATCCAAACATTGAGGGGCTGGACCTTGTCGACTTATTCACCCAATAAGGGAGCATTTTTCTCCGTTTAAAGAGTGACCTGCACTGTATACTTCCATTTGCTAGAATCATTTATTGGTTACTATGTTACCTCGTTGAGTATTATCAGTAGCAGTTCTTCATTTACAAAAATCTGTAGTGATTTTCCCACACAGTATATAATCTTGTGACTAATTTTTTGTTTTGTTCTGTTTTCTCTTTGTGTAAACTTTCACTGCAGCATTATGTTGATTTGTGTTCCATGTCTGTTTTGGCTCAATTTCCTTACCTTTCCGTCTGAATTTTTTTCTTTCTTTTCTTCACCCCATATTCCAAATGTCATTAGACCAAACCAACATTTGTTTTGCAAAGTGCATATTTTGACCCACACGTGTAAAAGCCTTGTTGTGAGTGTATGAGCCTGTATCTGTCTGCTGTGAGACACGCATGGCCAGGACAGCCCGCTGTGGGTCGCATGCCTCGCCGCTGTCCTTAATATGAAGCAAGGTTCATATTACGCCCCTTCTAGTTCCCAGTTAATTAACGGCTCAAGTAATCTGCAAACACATCGTGTTTGCTAATTACTGAAACTCGAACTTAGTAGCCCCTCCCCAAGATTTCCTGTCAACCCCTTTATGCCCTCAATTCTAGCCATAAGTGGCATCTGATAGCTTGTGAGGCCTCAGCTCTTCTGTACTCTGCACTAATCATGGGGAAGTGGATGGCACAGAAAATGGTGAGCTCGTCCCCCTCGTTCCCTGTCTGGTCACCGCACCCCGCTCCTTTCCTCTTCCTCGTTTCTTTTTTTTCTTAATCCCATAAACACAGTAAAGCCATTTTTAGTATCCTGTTTTGTTTCCTGATTATTCCAGGGTTCTCTCACTAGACCTAAGCCTCTCATTCTGCTGTAGGTCAGATTCTCTATTCCTTCTCCCTAGCCTAGAACCTTGCCAGCAGTTGCGAAAGTTACAGTTAGAACGTTCCCTTGCCCAGTCACCTCTTTGAAAACAAACACTACAATGTTACATGACTGCAATTAAAATCAGACACTGTCTGCTTTCCACATGTATCTCAGACAGGTTTTATTTAATGTTTCTTGTCAGAATATTGTAAATTCAAAAGGATGACTCTAAATAAATGCAAACAAAGACAAACTTGTGGTCTTTTTGTCTGTAATTACTTTAAAAAGAGATGGAGCTTGCAGGGAAATTTACTGTCTGACCAGTTACTAATGTGAGCCTTTCCCCCACCCCGCCTTTTCTTAATTTCTTCCGTAGGCCTCTTCTCGGTTATTAGTCCGCCCCACCAGCTCCGAAACACCAAGTGCAGCCGAGCTTGTCAGTGCAATTGAGGAACTCGTGAAAAGCAAGATGGTGAGGCCTCCCAGCCAAAGTCTGACTTTTGAAAGCTACTCTGTGTTGCTGCTTGCAAATGGATTTGCCCTTGTCCTTGTATTTCTCTGGGCTACAGAATGTGGCTGTGGCTTATTGCACATCTCAGGAGTCCCCATGACCACCCTCGGGTTCACTGATTTGAAGGACTCAGAGAACTCAGGAAAGCCATTATTCCCACATTTGCAGTGTATTCCCATGAAAGGGCACAGATCAAAATAGGCAAGGAAAGAGCTGCATAGGTCAGGTCTCAGGGAGTGCCAGGTTCAGGCTGCCAACTGGGCTCTCCCAGTGGAATCGGGCAGACAGAGGATTGCCAACCACAGCAGCTAACCCAAGCCTTGGTGTTGAGTGTCTGCTTGGGCTCAGACACACATGGCTGACTGCTCTGTGTGGCTGACCTGAGTAGTCTCCTGCCCCTCCGAAGATCAAGACACTGTCACATTGCTAGCATAGACTATTTGCCTTGGTCCCAGGCCCCCACATAAACAGACATTCTCACCAAGCAGAACATTCCAAAGACTTACAAGTTCCCTCATAGAAAATGGGGGCAAACCTCACTGCACACACCCTGCCTGCAGTCACTGCAAATGTGGTCAGCTCCAGTCTGTCTGAAGATGTACCAGGGTCAGTGGTACCCACAGTTAGACTCTCAGTTTTGTTTTGCAACCCCCGAGACCTTTCATTTGGGTTTACAATGTGTGCGAGAGAAGGGTTGGCATTATTATATAAGGGCTTTATTTTCTCAGTGATCTCTTTGTTGCCAGTTGGCCAATGTGGGTTCGTTTGATAAAGGCCCCAAATTAAATGTTGGTTCTTTGAAGTAAGACAGGCATATTTTGCTTCTAACTGATTCAAATCAATTAATTTCTGTGTTTTTAGTTTTCCTAACTGGGAAGTGGGAAAAGCACCAGTGGTAACAACTTTTTAGACCGGTATATCCTACTATCCCTATGAAGACAACATCTTTTAAAAGCAACTCCTCCCAAAGTAAAAGCCCTCAGTCTGTCTCAGCAATCCATTCTCCAGAGGTTACCACCGCGAAGAGTTCGATACGTTTCCCTCCAGACGTTTTCCTTGCTGGTGCAAACATATATATGTGCATGCATTTCCTTTCCAGATGGGTTCGTTCAATTTTTAAGATTCTAATGATTAACACATCTTGAGGATCTTCTCACATCAGTCCATACAGATTACCTCTTTCCTTTATTTAGTAACTGTGTAGTATTCCTTTACATGAATTCTATGATAATAATACCACTGAGAGCTTATTCTAAGCCAGGCGCTGTTGTAAGTGCTGAGCATGTATTAATTTATATGCTTCCCACAACAACCCTATAATGTTTTTATGCATTATTGTTATCCCATTTTACAGATAAGGAAATTGAGGCACACAGAACATTAAAGAAACTTGACTAGCCACTAAGGGTCAGAGACATGATTATGCTATAATTTATTTAAATATATTCCTAATATTTATTTGTTTCCCATACTTCTCTAAATATCCATTACATGTTTGTGATTATATTTGTAAGGTGAATTTGCAACACTGGAATTGCTGAATCAGAGTATACTTCTTTAAAGTTAGAAGTTTCTCTTCCTGCATTTAAATGCATTAACTAGGTACCAAATATATCATTCCCATTTCTTCTTTCATCCACAGACAGCCTCTCATGAAACTGGTTGACTGAGTCAAATGGGAATTATATAAAGAAAAATTGGGACTGACTTGCCACCCTGCCATAGCTAGAAATTTCTCCCCAGGTAATCGTGTGGTGTTCCAGAAAAGACCCAGTGAGCTTTGAAATTGGACAGGAAGCTTGCTAGGGCGTGGTGGGTAACTCACGAATTCGGACTCCACTGGTAAAGATTTTGGAATCAGGCTGGGTATGGTGGTTCATGCCTGTAATCCTAGCACTTTGAGAGGCCAAGGCAAGCAGATTGCTTGAGCTCAGGAGTTCGAGACCAGCCTGGGAAACACAGCGAGACCGCGTCTCTACAAAAAAATGCAGAAATCAGCTGGGTGTGGTAGCATGCACCTGTAGTCCCAGCTATCAGGAGGCTGAGGTAGAAGGATCACCGGAGCCCAGGAGGTTAAGACTGCAGTGAGCTGAGATTGTACCATGGCACTCCAGCCTGAGTGACAGAGTGAGACCCTATCTCAAAAAAAGAAAAAGAAAAAGAAAGGAGCTTAGAACCATGCCAGTATGGACTGAGTTCAGCTACATCCTTGGTATCTCTTTAAAAGAGAAGTTGATAAAACTGTCTAAATGAAGGGTGCTTAAATTGTATCCAGTGAGTTTTTAAGCATCCTTAAACTTTTTTTAAAAAGCCATTTATACACATCAGTTAAATGACCATTAAAATCATTCTTACCAAATAGCTGAAATGGTTTCCCAGGGAATGCTGTGAGGCAGATCTGGCCACAGAGCTGCAGGTGTTTAAATTGTATTGCATTTTATATGGTCTGTGATTCATTTGTAATTAATTCACGTGGCCTTCCAAATGGAGAGGTGGTCTGTGGCATGGTCAATTTTGACTCTGACTAGCTTAATCTCGTTTTCCAATCTGAGGAATTAAACTTTCTCAGTTTACTCAGTGAAACTGAGTTATTTCTGCTCACTTCAGTGGGCATAAAGCTGTTGGCATAGGAAAGGCATAGGTTTTGGAGTCAGATAGACTTGGGTTCACAGTCTCCTTATGGTGAGTTCCACCGGCAAGTGCTTCAGCCTCGGAGACTGTCTTTCAGCTACACGTGGGAGCTTGCACCCAGGTTCCATCCACAGGGGCGTTCACTGGTGCCTTCCCCTCCTTTTGAAGAACCATGTTTGTACTTTATGTGATACATTCATCCCATCTTCAGTGGGCCAGGGAATGCTATCTAAATTCTCCCCTCTTTTTCTGGTTCAAGAGAAGCATCAACCTGTGTTGGTTTCCTGTCACTAATGCTCTAATGTCAAATGGGAACTACTTTTTGTCAGAAAACACTAATGCATCATTGTAATATCCTCAACTTATACTGACTCCACAGTAGATCCTTAAGCATCCACATGTGTTTTCTTGTGGGTGATTTCTGAGGCTGTCGCACATTCATAATTGGATTTGAACAGTGCATTGTTTATTCATCAGAAGCTGCGTATGTCTTTATTGGGTTAGGGAGGAGAGGAGAGACGGTGTTCAGCTGTTACACAGTATGATGTTTAAGGAACTGAACCTACCTAAACCTAAAACCTGAGGATTTAACTCAAAAAATAAAAGCCACCCTGAAAACTGTTGCCTGGGATTCACTCTTCTGGCTTACCTCCACATTCTTGATCCAGCTGGTTATTTTAAAGGTTGTGCATTTTTCTTGCATGTGGGCAATAGAGTAATAGTTCCCTGCTGCCACAGTGACTGTGTGAACTTGACTTTGGGATTTTCTTCTCTTCACTAATCAAAATATAAAGGGAGATTCAAGAAAGAATAAAAATAAATGAAATCACATCTAACGCAAGATGTTAGAAAAACAACAAATTAAACCAAAGAAAAGCAGAAGGAATGAATTTATAGAGATAAAAGCCGAAATTAATGAGCTGGAAAACGGTAGCATAATAAAACCAAAAATTTGTTCTTTGAATATAGACATTAGGTAACCATGTCAAGAAAGTAGAAAACACAAATTCCCAAAATTAAGAAATTGTAAGAGAGGAAAAAACTGAGGAAATTCAAATAATCATAAGACGTTATTTTGTTCATCTCTTTGGTAATAAATTTAAAATGAAACCTGAATGAAATGGGCAGTTTTCTAAGGAAATATAATTTATCAAAATTAATCTCATAAGAGGTAGAATATTTCTGTAGACCCATCTTCATGTAAGAAAGAGAGCAAGTTGACAAGGACACAAAAAACAACCAAACCCAGAGAGTTTCACAAATAATTCATCCAAAATCTGTAAAGTCTCAGTGGTTGCAGTTTTGAGACAGCCTTCTGCTGGTGACAGCCTTCTCACTCACTTTTGTGGAAGAGGCAAATGGGCCTCATGAAGGCGACAAGGTTGTCTAGCCACGACTGCACCTCTTCAGGGTGTGGGCACCCTCTCGGCAGCCCGTCTTGTCAGGAAAGATCAGACCTAGGACAGGCAGTCGAGGGGCCTGGAGACTCCTTTGTTGCAGGTCGAGAAAACCGGAAGACAGGTCCCCACGGACACTGATGAAGTCCGTGACCTTACCTCCCTGCCCTCTGCAGCATCAGGGGCATCTGGAGCCTTTCTCTTTATTTTCTTTTTTTTTTTTTCTCACTGTTCGAATGAACAGAATTCAATCTAACAGGCTTCAGCTGTCCGGGTTGGGGGTGGGGGGGTACGGAACATTCTCCCCTCGCTCTCAAAAACAGATATGATCTGATGAGCGTGAAACAAGCTCCACTACTCACAGCAAAACGTTTGCTTCCGGTAAAGCTCAATGGCTATTTATTTAAAAGAGTGCATTTATTTTTCAGATCAAACTCTGTTCCTTAACTCACTTAATGTCCTGTTTTTCAAAAGTAAGATCAGCAGTTGGTGTGTTTTTTATAGCTCCAAGGGTTTTAACAAGATTGCGTGTACAGTACATACTTTGTGTCCTCAAAGCTCTGCTTAACGATGAAATCAGACTCAGTCTGTTACTGTGAAGAGGGAAAAATAGAACAAGTATTAGAGATTTTAGTTTATTAATATCAAATGTTTTAAGTGAGGTATTGTTTTCTCATTTTGTATTGTGCTGTTCAAACGAAGAATAAGTTCATCACAATTTTTTCCAGTTCAATCATATCTATATATCCAGTTTGTTGCTTTGGGAATGTTAAAAGAACTGTGAATCTTAGGTATTCTGTGAATCCAGGTAAAACAAGATTAATATGTACCAAATTAAAAGCAATGAGTCACCAGTCATTGTCACATTAATCCAAGGAGAGAAGTCACCAATATTCAACTTACAGATTTGCTGAACACTTGCAAAGATTTGCATGAGGTTCCACCAGGGATACAGCAATAAAAACAATCACCTGTAGAAACCAGAAGCTAGTGGGGGAAGAATGTATTGCAGAAGTAATTAAGACCCGCATGATTACTATTTTGTATAGAGGGACAGAATGCAAGTTGCTAGATGGAGATTAATTTTGCCTGGGTGATCTGTAGGCATTGAAGTATGAGTCAAAACTGTAATAGGATAATCAGGAAACGAACCAAGTTTGTTTGAACTATAGATTGCTGATAGTCCACCAACAGGGAATGCAGGCACCGTGTCCATGAGCCACACTGGCCTGACCGACACGCATCCCAGCGGCTCATTTGGCAGGAATATAACCAATAAGAACATTGCTAGATATTAAATAGGTGTGATGTATCCAGAAATGAGTGCAGCACTCTGACGTAAGCAAGTATAACATTTCTACTTATTTGGTAACGAGAAATAGAATATATTAATGTATGTAAATTCACTATCCTTTTCATTCCAACTTGCCTCTTTTGTCCACCTCCTTTGACTCTATTTTTTGGTTAATAGTTGGGTTTTTTGTGTTATTAAATACTATAATTTCATAAGCATAAAGATTTTATAATTTCACAAATACATTTTCTGGTTCAGCCAATCATGGGCTGTAGGCAGTAAGTGTTGTTGCTTATCTCAATGTCTTCCAGGCACTGGAGGATCGTCCTAGCTCACTCCTTGTTGACCAGGGAGATAGTAGCAGCCCTTCCTTCAACCCTTCGGATAATTCCCTTCTCTCTTCCTCCTCGCCCATTGATGAGATGGAAGAAAGGAAATCCAGCTCTTTAAAGAGAAGACAGTAAGACAGAAATGTTTTCATTCTTATTGTTCTCCGGGTTCCCTCCTGTCTTTGTTGCCTTCAAAAATGTGACTGAGATTCAGCTCTGAATTACCGAGATGAGGAGCTCCATGGCCTCTCACTGAGGGATTGTACGTATGTAAGACTTAGGACCTAATAAGGGCACAGTATTCCATAGCCGCAGTTTCTTGTTTTATTTGTATATGATACTTCATAAGTAAAAATGATGCAAGATAAAAATGTCTTCTGCCACGTCTGGCGAGAAACTCCTAGACTTTTTGTTGTACCTGTGATTGTGAAAGAAAAAGTCATGTAAAATTAGAACCAATCCCCAAAACTTGAATAGTCTTCAAATACACTTTACTGGTAAGTGTTTCTCAATTCCAGTAAAGCAGCATATGGTGAAAAGAGTCCTGAAAAATGTTACAAAAGGTTTAAACTTGCCTTTGAAGAAGAAAAAAAAAAACGTAAGCTACAAAACGGCAGAGACTGTATGTCTTCTTTAGCACTGTATCCCAGCACCTCCGATGGTGCTGAACACGTGAGAGGTGCCAGGTTGATGCTGATTGAATGAATGACTGAACAACACGTGAATGAACCTTTTCAGGCCAATTGAGGTTGTTTGCTATGCTGATCAAATGATTGTCTTCTATTATCTGAGTGGCCTTAAACAGTTACTGAATGTTACAAACAGAAATACTTGTGAGTGATGTGATTAGACCCAAGGCTTTAAACATCTGAATTAAAAGTTTTTCTTGTATAGCCAGTGAAGGTTAAAATGACTTAATCATATTTTTTAAAGCCACCTCCTTTACTGTCATGGCTTTGTCATAAAGTTGTGTCTAAGCTTCTTTGTTGTCCCTGTATGTGATCGGAATCCAGAAGGGTGAATTCACCCGGATTGCCCTCATGCACTCTGCCTAAGTGTCTTTTGGCCTCCAGCGCTCTTGGGGGTCAACCACTGGAACCCTGTAAGTGATTTGGGAACCTCCAGAATTTAACACCCAAATGTACAAATTTGATACATTGCTATTCAGTCCCGGAAGGAGTCCGCCTTGACCAGGAGCAGAGGTACAAAAAAATTCACTTAGAAAACAGAGTTTGCGGCCGGGCACGGTGGCTCATGCCTGTAATCTCAGCACTTTGGGAGGCCGAGGCGGGCAGATCACGAGGTCAGGAGATCGAGACCATCCTGGCTAACACAGTGAAACCCCGTCTCTACTAAAGAATACAAAAAATTAGCCGGGCGTAGTGGCGAGCGCCTATAGTCCCAGCTGTTCAGGAGGCTGAGGCAGGAGAATGGCGTGAACCCAGGAGGTGGAGGTTGCAGTGAGCCGAGATTGTGCCACTGCACCCCAGCCTGGGCGACAGACCAAGACTCCGTCTCAAAAAAAAAAAAAAAAAAAAAGAAAACAGAGTTTGCATGATAAACACTATCTTTCTCTCTCCAGCTACGTTTTGCAAGAATTGGTGGAGACAGAGCGTGACTATGTGCGGGACCTTGGCTATGTGGTTGAGGTGTGTATTGCCAGAAATTTAGTAACTTTGTATCAGCCCCAGGAGTTGTCCAAAGTAGTATCGGGTTAGACTGTTGAACACCTCTCAAATTAAAAACGTTTTTGACCCAAAATAAAAAATGACCAACAAAGTATTTCCAAAAAATTAAATTTAGCCAATTATCTTTACCATCTGTATTCAGTTGTAAATGTTTCTTTTTCACATAGTGTATCTTGACATAATCTTTTTAACAATTAAAATGTATAATTATTATAAATAATAATATTATTAAATGATACTAAGTAAATATATTATACTTAGTAGATAGGAATCTTGCCTTAATTATTTCACAAGAGTGTGGGTATCACTACAGAAATGGAGACCTTACTGGTTGAAAAAGTCAGTGTGGCCCAGCTGTGGGTTTGGTTCCATCCTGAATCCACCCAGGTTCAGAGCTTGGACTGTGGCTGCAGCAGGTCATTTACTGATAGTTTTGTGCGGAATACATTGCTGTTTCCATTGACCAGAAGTTGCCAAGCACTGTAGCCATAGCAAACCACTGCCTTTTGTACTGGATCGAGAGCCATCTCTAGGCTAGTCCCTGCCAGTCAATTTGGAGATTAGTCAGATTAAGAAACTCAACTCATCAAAAAGCTATTTTTGTAGTATTAAATTTTATGTTTACTCTTTCACCTTTGCAAATTTGTATAGGACAATACTTTTTGGTTACACATCCCATTAAAAGTACCAGCTATTACAGTTAATTGCGTAACACAAAAGATCTAACATGCTTGATTTGTCTGCAATCATTGTTAACAGTGAGATAAGCAACATGAGTACTTAAGAGGTTCTGTACGGACTCAATTAAATAGAAATTTTAAGCCACACTGTAGCAGCGTATTCAATCCGCTGTTGTTTAAAAATCAATTTATAAAAATATTGTTAAACTTTTATTTAACAGATTACACAAATAATCCAAAAAGAAAAGAAAATCTTTGTTTCTAAGAGATAAATGCTGAAAACAGGAGATACAATTCTGACCAAATATTTAATATTTACAAACTATTTTAATGAAACCATTTACATTTATGTAAACTTCTTTAATTCCTTAGAAGAATTTTGATCTGTGAGTGCTGAACAGTCCAGGGAAAGAAAATTACAGCAATGAATATAATGGGTATATTCCAAGTATCAGTTAAAGATACTTTTCATATGGGGTTTTTTGTTTGTTTTAGATAAAGAGCTGGTTACAAGACAGTGCATGCGTCGGTTTTGCCTTCTGTGACTATTAATCAGTAAGCCGCTAATTGATTCAGACATATTCCATGAAATACACTTATCATAACTGTTTAATTGTAGGGCTACATGGCACTTATGAAAGAAGATGGTGTTCCTGATGACATGAAAGGAAAAGACAAAATTGTGTTTGGCAACATCCATCAGATTTACGACTGGCACAGAGAGTACGTAAAGATACATTGTGCCCGATGGTATGCGAAGCACCTGCACTTGCTAAACCGAGGCAGGCCAGGCCAAAGGAAATTTGTTCTGTTCATTTTATTACCTGCGTAGCCTCCTGGAGGGAGCTGGTACAAAGGAGATATTGATGTACCCAGGAATTCTGCAGTAGCATTTGGTGGCAAGGAGAGAATCTCGTCTCTTGTTCGTGCTGGTCCATGTCGAGAGTCTGTGGAAGGAATTAGCTGGAAGCACCAGCGTGGAGCCAGCTGCCAGAGCTGCTGGCCTGGTCCTGACCTTGAGCCCTCAGCCTCCCTACTGTACATTTCCATGCTTCATCTGCACACCCACATTATAATGTTACCAACCTTGTGGGTTTATCATGAAGAGTGACTGAGTTAATACTTTTACAAAGCGCTTAGAACAACATCTGCGTAGAATAAGCCTCAATAAGTATTTCTAACTAGAACTGCAGCCATCTTTAGAATAAATACAAGTTATCATTAGAGGGCCTTGAAGACACTCATTTGTCCAATTATTTTATGTTATTTTTATTTTTTAGAGACAGAGTCTCGCTCTGTCACCAAACTGGAGTGTAATAGTATGATCATAGTTCACTGCAGCCTTGAACTCCTGGATTCAGGTGACCCTCCCACCTCAGCATCTCTCAGCATCTGTAGTAGCTGGGGCTACAGGCACGCAGCACCATGCACATCTAACTTTTTTATTTTTCATAGAGACACAGGGTCTTACTGTGTTGCTTAAGGTGGTCTTGAACTCCTGGGCTCAAGCAGTCTTCCCATCTCAGCCTCCCAAAGTGCTGAGATTACAGCATGAGCCACCACACCTGGCCCAACTCAATCTTTTTTTTTTTTTTTTTTTTTGAGACGGAGTCTCGCTCTGTAGTCCAGGCTGGAGTGCAGTGGCCGGATCTCAGCTCACTGCAAGCTCCGCCTCCCGGGTTCACGCCATTCTCCTGCCTCAGCCTCCCGAGTAGCTGGGACTACAGGCGCCCGCCACCTCGCCCGGCTAGTTTTTTGTATTTTTTGGTAGAGACGGGGTTTCACCTTGTTAGCCAGGATGGTCTCGATCTCCTGACCTCATGATCTGCCCGTCTCGGCCTCCCAAAGTGCTGGGATTACAGGCTTGAGCCACCGTACCCGGCCTCAACTCAATCTTTAATGGAAAAAGTAGACATGATTAACCATGAAATTCGACTCTGATACCACTACGTTCCCCACACGTATCCTAATCAGGAGGCGATCCATCTGGGGACTGGTGCTACGTAGCTCACCTTGGCTACCAGAGCTTGTCAACTTACCTGTCCCTTTAGGTCACTTTGCTTATAACTTTAAAAATCCTTTATCATCTGAGGATTGCTTAATGCTGGCCACTGGTCTTCCAGTGGAATGTTCCAGGTGCACTGTCTGCTCTGGTTACCTGGCAGGGCCTTCTGGTCTCCTGTCTTGATGCAGCTGCTCCTCCCTCTGTACAGGGTGGAGCACAATGTCATCACCTCCAAAGCTCTGGCCTCTCTCTGAAGCTGAGCTCCAATACTTGCTTCTCCATTAGGCCTGGGTGTTCCCAGTCAGACTCCTTCTCTTCTGCAGAAGCAGATGGGAATATGCTCTTTTAAACTATGCAATACTGGACAGATATAAGGAGGAACTGCCATGGCATGTATCAAGTAGTGTTGTTATTTCTGTACTTCTCCCTCATAATAGATTGTAAAACCTTTGAACCCAGGTCAGAGAGGTCTTTATTTTCATATCCCCTGTGATGTATAATTTATTTGGATTTACAGATAAATGATTGGTGAACTTTAGAAACAGCACTCCAGTTTATAGCTCTGTGCTGTAGACTTACTGAAAGTCTACAGTGAAACCAATTCAAAAAGGAATATTTTGTATTATGATTTAGTCTCCTACTTCCAAGGCTGGTTTTTAACGCTGTGAAAGGAAGCTGAAAATGACAGTGTTTCTGGGATGTCCAGACAGAGAAACTGCATCCAGAGATGCTATCCACCACAGCAGGGATAGTAAATCCCTTAGTACAACATTAATTGTCATGGTGGTTTGGGGGTTAATGTAATACCAAATATTAACATAAATAAAAATATATTTAAGTGATAACTAAGGTGGACATATATCTTAAAAGGCAACTACAACCCAGAAAACAATGAACATTGTTGTCCTACAGCTATGTGGTCACTGTGATGATACCTAATTTTAATCTTAAAGGGAGCTGATATTTATAACCTAGCAGTGGATTTTGATAACATTTGAGAAAGCTTCATAAAGCTGACACAGGTAACATATTTAGTTTTGTGTATCTGCTCTCCAATTTGAGTCTCTAAAAATTATCTTAGAATGAATACGAAGTTCGCAGGTATGAAGACCAAGTTTTCAGAAATAAAAAATGTCCAAGTACTTTGAAGCATCTATTTTTCACTCATTATTCAGCCGAGGATATTAGCACTTGTGTCCTTGAACAGAGATGAGAATGTTTGTTGTCCAAAGACCAGGAAGGTTACCAGCCAAGGGATGCACAGTCGTGCCTCATCTCCTGTGACTTTGTATTCCTTTAGGCTTTGTAGCTTAACAAAAGGTTTTCCTTGTACTTGTTAAGTTTCCGTGTATTTGTTAAATATATGCTTCACACTTCGCAGTTGCTCATATCAAAACAGACTATTGAAAATGTAAACCTGGCCAGGCACAGTGGCTCACGCCTGTAATCCCAGCACGTTGGGAGGCCAAGGCAAGTGGATCACTTGAGGTCAGGAGTTCGAGACCAGCCTGGCCAACATGGTGAAACCCCGTCTCTACTAAAAATGCGAAAAAATTAGCCAGGCA
>NW_012104754.1:1628272-1630932 GCF_000951045.1 Mandrillus leucophaeus | reverse complement strand
AAAAAAAAAAACAGTGTTATTTTGCTACCTCTGGTATTTGTTGGTATTTGGTACTGTAAAGTGAAGGGTATGGTGTGTGGGGAGTGATGGGGAAGGACTGGTTGTGGAGCTCCACCATAGAATGCTGATCTACATCATGAATCTGGAGTTTACTCCCAAGAGCCTTAGCCATGCAACTTGGTTTTAAGATGATTCCCTTTATGAATGTGCTGAAATGTGTGTGTGCTCTTGTATTCTCATCCAGCTTCCCATTGTTATAACCCGACTGTTTGCCTTTTTTATTCCTAGGAGAGAAGGTTGCACATGTACATAGTTTATTGTCAAAATAAACCAAAGTCTGAGCACATTGTCTCAGAATACATTGATACCTTTTTTGAGGTAAGATCTAAGATACAAACAGAAAGTATTTCTGAATCTTTTGTTCTAATTGATTTCCAAAAATTAAAGTATCATTGGTTTCCCAGGAGACTAATTTCCAAAGAAAATTAGCCTGAGTGATAAGACTTCTGAACCTGTGTTTCTTTCCTATAAATCCGAGAAATGAGTATGAATTTAGTCTGTGGTCATACCCCTGGCATTCAGAAGACTGCAGTCATTGTTAAAAATAAGGGTTTTTGTAAGTGTTACACTTCAGTCTCATTACAAATCCAGAATAATTTATGTTCTAAACTTGTAGCCTAAAAATAATATATATATTTATACGAATAAAAGAACACAATTGCAAAAATGTCATTAAACAAGCATAAAAGACTGCTTTGAAAAACAACTCAGGTGAAAGTGTGAAACTTGGAAATTCTGTGAACTAGCAAAGCTCTAGTTAGTCTAGTGCTTTTTTTTCCTAGTTACTTTTACTGCCAGTGTTGTAATCGTTCTGACAATTACAAAGACTAAAAATTTGCCCTTTAATGAACAGCCCATACGATCTTTTCTCTCTTAAAACCGCAGGACTTAAAGCAGCGTCTTGGCCACAGGTTGCAGCTCACGGATCTGTTGATCAAACCAGTGCAGAGAATCATGAAGTATCAGCTGTTACTGAAGGTGAGGAGGTAGCTGGACAGACTCTGGTGTCAGGAGTGAGTTTGCTGAGAAAATAAGACTCAGTGGGGGAAAGAAGGATTTGGTAGGACGGGGGAATCGTTTGTGTAACAAGTATATTATTTCTGTTAAGTTAATCCTTAAAAATTTAAGAAAACACTTCAAACAATTTTCTCAATTTTTTATTTACATCAAGTTCGGAATGAAAATATCAGTAAAAGTGAATTTTCCTCCCCACCACAGACCTTGGAATGCTAATGATTTTTCTTCTGCTCTATCAACTTTAATTATTTTCTAATCTTCTTGGAACCTTGGATAAAAGTAAATTTGGAATCCCTTTGTATTCCTCTCTGTTGGCTTAACACTAGCCCTTGGTTGATTTAAATTCTTAAGCATAGCTGAAGGCAGAGTCACATGTTTTTCTGTGATAAAAGTGACTTCAAGTGTAATGAGATTCCTTCATATACAACACTTAGGACCTGGATATAGAGAGGGACAAAGAGTTTGTCTTGCGTTAAACAGGAACCATCAGATAGATCTGGTCTGACTCTGTGGACTGCAGCTTGAAATCCACATGGGAATGTCTTTTTGTTGTGTTACTGATAAAGTACTTATAACAATATGATAAAGTAGAACTAAAGCACCAGACAGGTGTGGTGGTGCACACCTGTAGCCCTGGCTACTTGGGAGGCTGAGGCAGGAAGATAGCTTGAGAACCAGGAGTTGGAGGCTGCAGTGAGCTATGATTGCTCCTTTGAATAGCCACTGCACTCCAGCCTGGACAGCATAGTGAGAACTTGTCTATTAAAAAAAAAAAAAAAAAAAAAAATTCTTTCAGAACTAAAGTACTGAACCCAGTGTCTGGCACAGTGTGAGTGGTCAGAAGGTTAGCTTGTGTTCAGTGTCTCATTCCTGTAGTCCCAGCTACTCAGGAGGCTGAAGCAAGAGGATCACTTGGGGCCAGGAGTTCAAGACCAGCTTGAGCAACATAGTGAGACCCTGTCTCTTAACAAAATAATAAAAGGACAGCTCCTGTTGTCTTTGTCACCATTATCACGTCCTCTCCATTTCCCTTTCAGGACTTCCTCAAGTATTCCAAAAAGGCCAGCCTGGATACATCAGAATTAGAGGTACATGCGTCAGTGACTGTGCCCCCCCAAATCCCCACCAGCCTCTTTTCCTACTCGCCTCGTGTCTCCTAACAGTGGTCTAGCCCTGGGAGGGGTCAGAGCAGTGGGTGACAGTCTCTCCAGTGCATCTCCATGAGCCCTGCACACTAGGGGGTGGGGAAGAAGAACAGAACTTCTTCAGGTCAGAGGGTGAGCACGTCAGATTTTCCCCAGAGGAACTTGAACCTCCACTCTTCTCTCTCCCCTCCCGCAGAGAGCTGTGGAAGTCATGTGCATAGTACCCAGGCAGTGCAACGACATGATGAACGTGGGGCGGCTGCAAGGATTCGACGTAATGCGGCTCTTGTTCTTTAAGAGAGCTCCTCTGCCTTCCCTCTCTTTCTTTTGTCTTGGATTATTTTTCTCCACGGGGAAAAAGCTGATCCTTTTCACTTGGTTTTCTGGCTTCTCTCACTTTACTTCAATCTGATTGATGTTTTCTTTCCTTTTTTTTTT
>NW_012104754.1:1624908-1626922 GCF_000951045.1 Mandrillus leucophaeus | reverse complement strand
AAAAGAAAAAGAAAAAATGTAAACCTAAATCTAAAGTTAGAAGGCCACACTGGAAATAGTTCTAATATTTTCTCCTTTCTTTTCAGCTTTTTTTTAGGAGAGTTAGAGAAGTGCCTTGAAGATCCAGAAAAACTAGGATCCCTTTTTGTTAAACACGTAAGTATAATAGCATTGCTTATATCCTGTTCTGATGGTGTCATCTTTAGTCATTGGTTTGTCGGATTAAAGGAGAACTCACTTACACTTTACAGGAGTGCGGATGTTTAAGATAAAATCAAACCGCATGGTGTTAGTGAGTTGGAATTAAAATCCCTTCTTCAACATGAGTTACCTTCTTTCCCAGTCACCTGGCTGCAGCTGGCTATTTGGCTAGCAGCAGCACAGGTTGGTTAGAAAGGACCAGAGCCAGGCCTGAACAATATCATTTGGGGTGTCTGAGCAGGCAGGTATTGTTGAGTGGAGATGTAACTGTACCTGCAGTGTGTTTAACATAACAGCCACATAGTGTGTATATCTAAAATAAGTGTATTAACATTAAAGTTTTTTGTTTTTGGGAAAAATCACGATATATTTTTAGATTTAGTGACAGGAGTTTTTGCATTTTTGCCAGTCTCTTTAATGTCTTGCTGAATAAAAGACAGCTGGATTTTTATATCTGCTTCTGCATCTAACTCATTGCTATGTTTTTTGGTTCAAGTATCCAAACAAATCCATCCTTACACACATATAGTTAGAAAAGGATGAGTATTTTAATAGCCTGTTCAGATAATTATATAGTTTTCTTAGATGCTACCCCAAAACTTGACAATTGATCATTTCTTAAAGGTTAGTTGCAATATGGAATCTGAAAACCTACCCATGAACTTCTCCCTTGCTGTGACATTAAATACATGTTAATTAAATACATTTAATGTTTCTATTGGGCTTCGAGGCTCCTGCAGCCACGCAGGGTCCTGTGACATCAGGCATCAGTCCACTGGAAGATCCCAGCTCACAGACTTAGGCAGATCTTCCAGAGGTTGACACATTTCATTACACAGTCTCCAAAATTCCAGTTCTTTAACTTTACCACCCATCTCTTTGTAGGCTTTAAGTGTGAAGTTCAGAGTGGCAGATATATATTTCCCAAAATTTTAATTTTTTGCTTGAAAGCTGTAATTTTCACTAACAAACACTGCCAGTTGTTTGCCTTGAAATGACAGGCTTATTTTGTTCATGTTCAAGAAAATGAACAGATACCCAAGAGTAAATAATTATAGTTTGTGTCAATCATTCTTCCAAGTAAAAATGGTGGTCCATTAAAAAAAGTGGTTAGTTCCACTCACAACTCAGTTACATAAGTGCTTTTTCTTGAGACGTTTATCGAGTGCAATTCAAGTGTTGTGTGGACATCATCTTGTCACAAGAATGTTAAAAAGGTATATACTCCCTGGTTGAGTTTTAATAAAAAGAATAATGTTTACTCATCCAGGACATTCTTAAGTGAAGCTATTTTTTTTTTTTTTTTTACTATAAATTTGTGACAGTGAACAGTTTTTGCCAAGGTGCCAGCAATTTCACCCACCATTGGTTTTGCACATCAGCACAGATGTCAGCACAATGGAAAGGACAACTGACATCTTAGTGGTGTTTAGAAAATAGTTCTGACCTAATGGCACCACAGAAGGACCTCAGGGAGCACTGGAGGTCTGCACACTCTACTTTGAGGATCACTGATTTATGGAAAGGCTCATTGTCTACATTTTTTTTCCCTCTGCCTTTATGATTTGAGATTAAAGAGCTTTTTCTTCTCTACTAAAACCAACCAGGCTTACTAGGACTGTTGGCAGGGTTTGGAGTGATGACAGTAATTCTTTGTTTAATATTAAGAAGGGTGTTTCTGGCCGGGTGCAGTGGCTCACGCCTGTAATTCCAGCTCTTTGGGAAGCCGAGGCGGGCAGATCACGAGGTCAGGAGATCGAGACCATCCTGGCTAACACGGTGAAACCCCGTCTCTACTAAAAAAGACAAAAAA
>NW_012104754.1:1617591-1622083 GCF_000951045.1 Mandrillus leucophaeus | reverse complement strand
CTTGGATTATTTTTCTCCACGGGGAAAAAGCTGATCCTTTTCACTTGGTTTTCTGGCTTCTCTCACTTTACTTCAATCTGATTGATGTTTTCTTTTTTTTTTTTTTTTTTTTTTTTTTTGGTGCATTTGATTTGCTTTTTTGGGACTTGCCTGTGCTCAAAGCCCAGTGCCTCATGGCAGAAACAAGCAGGACTGGGCTTTGTCTCTTGGGCCCAGTAGTGTAAGAACTGAGTTTCCTTTCCTCAGCATTTAAGACCATGGTAGCTATGGATATAGTAGGACCTAGGAGGCCCCCACTCTCTCATCTCTGGGACTTGATACTTCCTCATTAGTTTAAGATACATTTGCATGAGTTGCTAGACTATTCATCTTACATATTACCTATTATGTATCCTCAGGATGAGTTCAGAACCAGAATCTTCTTTTAAAAATTTGACTATTGAGTTAAGGAGGCGGGAGAAGTTTTTATTTTCTTGGCTACTGTTTTGCTAGAGAATTAACATTGACAGTTCTAGTGCTGTGGTTCTCTCTGAAGCACACACAGAGGCCACTGGAGGCCTTCTGAGAACTCCTCTGCATGCCTGATGAGTTCCTGCTGGCGGCCCAGGGACCACACTTTGAGAACCACTGTTCTAGTATAAACCAGACATTTAAAATTCCACTTTTAATCTGTAACTGTAACTGAGGCGCCAGAGGTCTTTACAAACGTTGGCAAGAATTTTATTTAGATAATTATTCTGTTTAGGGCCAAGAATAGTAAAAGAAAAAAAAAAATTAAACTCCATAAATTAATAAAAGAAACATACATTATTCTATAGGAGGAAATCTAAAGAAAACAGAGCTTCAGATAACTTAGAATGCAATGTTTTCTTCTCCCCTTCCTTTTCCCCCTTTATTTCTTGTTTTAGGGGAAAATCGTTGCCCAGGGGAAACTGCTCTTGCAGGACACATTCTTGGTCACAGACCAAGATGCAGGACTTCTGCCTCGCTGCAGAGAGAGGCGCATCTTCCTCTTTGAGCAGATCGTCATATTCAGTGAGCCGCTTGATAAAAAGAAGGGCTTCTCCATGCCGGGGTTCCTGTTTAAGAACAGTATCAAGGTAATGTGTGTCTGTGTGTGTTTTCTCTGTGCCGGCGCGTGTACCCATCACACCGATAAACACTGTTTCCTTTTAATGATGACACACCCTGATGCTTGGTTTAAGTATTTGAGAATTTTCTAGTATATTTCAGAGCCTTTGAATTCACCCATTTCTCTCTTTACTGTCTGTGTTCTTGAGTGGCTAATGTCTTGTGCACACCTCTATGTGACCACAGCCATTCCTTCTTAGATGAGAACTGGTCATGGGTAGTGTTTATGCACCACCTTCTCTAGGACCATGGAAAACTGGTTTAAATTTGATAGCATGGATTTGGGGGATTGTTCTGTGATCAGAGAAGAAGCTAACTTGGTGTCTTCTTCTCTTCCCCCACTCACCAAGGAGGTACTGAGCACTCAGCAGCCGGCGTGAGGGGTCCAGGAATGGCCCAGTTGGATGCCCTCCCTACCCTGGTGTAGCTTATCCTCTAATAGGAAAGGAAGACAGAGGGACAAAGAAAATAATTGCAAATGGCCCTCAACTCTATAAAAGGGACAAACCAAGGGTGAGGTAGAGAAGAGCAGAGGGCAGGCCTGAGGTCCCAGCAGATGACTCCTGGGAGATACACGCCCCCGCCAGGGTCCTCCTGGCTCTGCAGCTGTGCAGAGCCTGAGGTCAGAAGGGAGATGCACTTCCTTTTGGTAGGGCCTCCTGCCCTACGCCATCAGGGAAGGGGAACTCTCAGACCGTGCACATTTGCAGGCCTCACAGCACACAGGCAGAACATTGCATCCTCCCCCATCCGGCTCCCTGCTCAGGCTTTTGTTGGCTGTCCCCAGCAGCCTTCACTTGCCTAAACCTGGGGTGGGTCTGTCCACGGGCACAGATGCCAGGCTGGGGGGTCTCTGCCCACCAGCACCTAGGAAGGCTCTGGAGCCAGACAGCTGGGGAAGGAGGCTGCCTCTGCATGAGGCTGGGCTGTGGGCCCTCGCACCTCCCACCACCCACCTGCCCCTCCAGACTCCGCCTTTTGAGGCCCCTTATCCTGAGGCCATGTCAGGCACAGACCTTCTGGGCTCACCACTACACCTGAGCCTCCACCCATCCCCTGAACTGTGTGCCCATCCCGTGAGCTGCACCCATACTCTGAACTGCACCCATCCCCTGGACAGCAGCCATCATCCAAACTGTGCACCCATCCCCTCAACTGTGCACCCATACACTGAACTGCACCCATACGCTGAGCTGCACCCATCCCCTGGACTGCAGCCATCATCTGAACTACACCCAACGCCTGCACTGCACCCATCCATCCCCTGCACTGCACCCATCCCCTGAGAACTGCCTACCCATTCGTCTCACAAGTCTTTTGTCAGAAAATCACTCCAGCACTGTAGGAATTTTGTATATATTTTTTACATATTGTTTTTATAAAATTATCTGACATATTTTAATCATGATATCATATATACTTTTATAACATAGGTTATAAAATTGGTTATCAAATATTGGTATTTGAGATTTGTTTAATGGTGTCATTTACACCCTGGGAAGTAAGGGATAAATACTGAGGCATCATAGAGGGGTTTGGGAAACAGGTAATCCCAGACCCATATTTCTAGTTAATTGTTCAGGCTGTTAGTTCAAACTATTAGTTAGTTTAACAGCCTTGTAATCCCCATGTACCTGAGTCAAGAGGCATTGAAAAGCTTCAAGTGTTTTCTGAGGCAGTAAAAATGGCAGTTCAACGGAAAAGTGCTTGTTTCAGGATTGAGGTAGGATGAACTTCGCTTTGCACTTGGCCAGTGGGGATCAATGTGCTTTAATTTTTTATTGTGGTAAAATACACATAACATAAATGTGCTGTCTTTAATTGCCTAGCGGTGTGGGATTAAGAGCATTCATGTTGTGTAACCATCACCATCATGTCTTCACAACTCTTCATCTTGCAGAGCTAAAGCCCTGTACCCATTAAACACTAACTCCCCACTTCCCCATCCCCAAGCCCCTGGCAACCTCCACTCTATCTATCCCCACATTTGACTACTCTAAGGACCTCCTGTAAGTGGAATCATAACAATAGTTGTATTTTGGAACTGGCATATTTGACTTAGCGTAACGTCTCCAAGGTTCATCCATGTCATAGTGTATGTCAGAATTTCTTTACTCATTAAGGCTGAAAACCTGTCCACATAGCCCACATTTTCTTGGTCCATTCATCAGTCAGTGGACACATGGCTTGCTTCCTTTCCACCTGTTAGCTATTATGAATAATGCTTGCTTTTTTTTTTTTTTTTTTTTAAGGTGAGTTGCCTTTGCCTGGAGGAAAATGTGGAAAATGATCCCTGTAAATTTGCTCTGACATCAAGGACGGGTGACGTGGTAGAGACCTTCATTTTGCATTCATCTAGTCCAAGTGTCCGGCAAACTTGGATCCATGAAATCAACCAAATTTTAGAAAACCAGCGCAATTTTTTAAATGGTAATATGTGTTCTGTTACTAGATGTGTGCTTTCTTTCCTAATGTACTCACTTGTATTTATCTTCCCTCTCCCGTTCATATCCATAGTAATGACAGAACTTAGCACTCACCACTCTTCAGGCACTGCCTCGATACTGCTTTACTTCATCTTCACAACCACCCTGTGTGGCCAGTACTATTATTATCCCTGCTTTACAGATGAGAAAGCTGGGGCACCGAGTGGCTGAGTAATTTGCCTCGGGTCCCACAAGTTGTTAAGGGCAGAGTCAGGACGCAGAGTGGCCATCTGGCTCTTGGTCTGTGCCCCTCGCAGCTACACTGTCCCACACATAACATGTTATGAGGGCCCTGTCCTAGGAAGAGGAGTTTGCAAGAAGAACACCAGGAAGATGGCATTGGCCAGAGACATTCACGAGGGCCTTGCCACACCCACACCTCCATTCCCCATAAAAAAATAAGAGATGGGGGCCGGGCGCGGTGGCTCAAGCCTATAATCCCAGCACTTTGGGAGGTGGAGGTAGGCAGATCACCTGAGGTCAGGAGTTTGAGATCAGCCTGACGAACATGGAGAAACCCTGTCTCCACTAAAAATACAAAAAAATTAGCCGGGCTTGGTGGTGCATGCCTGTAATCCCAGCTACTCAGGAGGCTGAGGCAGGAGAATCACTTGAACCCAGGAGGTGGAGATTGCAGTGAGCTGAGATCACGCCATTGCACTACAGCCTGGGCAACAAGAGTGAAACTCTGTCTCAAAAAAAAAAACTGACAGTTCGGTCCTGCCCTGCTTCCATGACTTGAGGGATTGCAGAGATGCTGCAGAACACAGCAGGCATGGCCACCCTATCCTTTCATTGCCTCAATGTATTTGATCTCTTTGCAACTGCTGGCTTCAACACTAGCTTTTAATTTGGTGATCGGCGAAGAACTTTGA
>NW_012104754.1:1612344-1613246 GCF_000951045.1 Mandrillus leucophaeus | reverse complement strand
GTGTTTAAAATAGAATGAACTGCCCCCAGATCGCACGCATGGTCTATGATGTCAGAGTTTACTTGACACCCACTCAGTTAAGGAGCTAATAATACCTATCCCAGAGGATTAAAGGAGATCGCTAACGGGGTGGGAGCCTGGGAGCCTTGCACCTGCTTCTTGCGCACCTCTTACTCCTGGAAGAGGCTGTGGCCAGCACAGAGTTTGTAGACTGCCTCTGGCTCCACTGCGCTTGCTCACACATGCCTCGGGCTGGGGCTGGGAGGCTGCATCTGCTTGTCGTATTTTTCAAAGGCTTTAACACTTCAGGAGTTTGTTCATGTTTCCATATATGTTATTTTGGCCTGATTCCTATGTTTTTCTACAATGAAGATGTAAGAAAACTCAGACACCCAAGTCAGGAGATGGGACAGCCTCCCGCCCCAGGGGCCTTGGGGAGCGCCTTAGCTTCTCTCGGGGCGCTCTCTGTTCAGCCTGCAGAGCAGAGGTGGTCTATGAAACCGCCTCCACGGCAGCCCCAGGGTTTCTCTTTCACCCCAGGACTCTGGTTTAGGAAAGAGCTTTGCGGAAGGCAGTTGGTAGCTGGAGGAGTTCTAGTCAAATCTGTTGCCTTGGTCTTCCCCTCCATACTGGCCCTTTGTCCGGGATATGCTGAGGAATGCAGCCCCTTACACCCGCTGCACTCAGCCGGCATCCCAGTCCCTTGGCAAGCAGGGGCCTCTTCTAGCTCTACAGATAGGTGGGGTTGCTCTGCGCCCCTGCACGGGTGGCTGCCCCATGACCCATTCCAGGGTGGGTCCTGTTCCTTCCTCACCCCGCGGCGTGCTCCTTGATGCCCTGACCCAGTCTCTCTCGCTGTCTTGTCTTACAGCCTTGACATCGCCAATCGAGTACCAGAGGAA
>NW_012104754.1:1605719-1606388 GCF_000951045.1 Mandrillus leucophaeus | reverse complement strand
GCCAGGAACATAGGCACTCAGTGAAAAATCTCAAGCCTCATGGCATTTTTAGCCAAGTGTTATCTGCTGCCTGGGTGTTAACTCCAAATTTCCATCCTGCTTGCAAGCTGATAATCGTTTACATCTGCAGCTAGGGGTGGGCGCTTGAGGACAGGGAGGGACAGTTCCTCGGGCACCAAAGAGGTTTAATGTGTTGTTCTTATGTGGTGCATTGAGTTCCAATCCGTAGCTTGGAATTGAGAATGCTCTAAATTTTCATCACTGTTGGCCGGGCACGGTGGCTCAAGCCCGTAATCCCAGCCCTTTGGGAGGCCGAGGCGGGCAAATCACGAGGTCAGGAGATCGAGACCATCCTGGCTAACACGGTGAAACCCCGTCTCTACTTTAAAAAAAAAAGCACAAAAAACTAGCTGGGCGTGGTGGTGGGCGCCTGTAGTCCCAGATGCTCCGGAGGCTGAGGCAGGAGAATGGCATAAACCCGGGAGGCAGAGCTTGCAGTAAGCTAAGATCCGGCCACTGCACTCCAGCCTGGGTGACAGAGCGAGACTCTGTCTCAAAAAAAATTTTCATCACTGTGTTTAAAATAGAATGAACTGCCCCCAGATCGCACGCATGGTCTATGATGTCAGAGTTTACTTGACACCCACTCAGTTAAGGAGCTAATAATAC
>NW_012104754.1:1565557-1603609 GCF_000951045.1 Mandrillus leucophaeus | reverse complement strand
CCAGCGCTCTCCGCCGCCCGCTGCGGCCTCTACCCGGGACCGGGCTAACCCTCCTGCAGGCTGGCCCATGGCGCTACTAACTACTCCTTGCTTTGTTCGTGTCTTCTAATAAGAGCAAGCCGATCATTAACCTTCTCAACGCAGCGTCTTTTGGTTTCTTCTGTTTCCAACCAGCAGAATATCTCCTTGGAACTTTCTTTTTTAACCTCTGCCTTCCTCACGCACCTATTTTTTGGAGGGGTCCTTTTCCCTGCTCTCTACCTCCTGTTTAAATTGAAACCTGTACACTTTAAGCTTTTTGCTCATCGCTTGGTTTTGCTCTTTTATGCCTTAAATTATCTTTGCGGCATTTTTGACTCATCTGCTGGGGAAGACCATTCCCTCAAGAAAACTTCCAACAGCAACTCAAAGCAAACTAAGATGACAAAATGGGGGGAAAGAATCTGTCCACTGGGAACGCTTTACGTCACCGTGTTGCTCTGGAAGACAGAGACTGCTCTGGGGCACCTGGCGAGGCGGCTCTGCAGTGCAGGCTGGGGCCGGTCCCTGTGGCCTGCTGCGCTCTGGCCTCCTCTGGCCCATCACTCATGCTGCCGTCTCAAGCACAAGGGTTGCTGTGGTGGGTTTTCCCTCTGTTTCCTGCTTCCTCACTGCCCTACCCACCTGTTTCCTACAGGGCAGATGGCCTGGCCCGTAACACTTTCCTGAAGGCATGCGTGAGTGAATAGAACTGTTCTAATGAGTGTATGTTTGAACGCTTTATAAATTTTTAAATACATTTCTCTAAAAGGGTCTGTGTCTCTCTTTATATTAAAAAAAAGTCTAGCTTTTGCATGTCTTTCTCTTTCCTCTGGACTTATTAATGCCTTAATTGGTTTGACTTGGTCTTATCCTTTCCTACTATTTTTTGTTATGTATTTTGTTAAACTCTATATTTAATTGGGGAAGAAATTAACAAATGGGTCTTAATACATTTATTTACAATTGAATGGCCGGGTAGGCATCCGCTGTCATGGCCACCATACTGTGTCCTGCAGAGCATGGCGGCCTTTCAGTTAAGTTGGGCATGCTAGGTAGACAAGTATGCTAGGTGGGTGAGCACAGATTTGAGTCTGGTGGGGGGTGGTGGGGAGATGCAGTCAACCCAGTGACGGGCTATACCCATCAGCACTTAGTTGGATACTCAATATTCAGGTGTGGCCTTATAGCTGTGACCCTCACTGAATCTGCCAGTTAGCATCTGGAGCTCATCATAGCCTGGAGACATTCCCATTCAGCACAGGAGACTTCAGAGGCTGTGTTTCAAAATTAACACTTCAACTGCTCCAAGACAGGAGCCAATGCCAGTCTTCTCTGGACATTCATGAGAAGACATGAAAAATGGCCACACCCTGGCTCCATCCCGAATGCTCTCTGAGGCCAAGGCGCAGTCTGCAGAGGGCACATGTTCCCGCGAGCTTTAGGTTGGGAAAGTTGCCTTTGCTTTCTCTCTTCCTCTTCCCACTTGTTCTCATGTGGCAGGGAACCTGGAAAGGGAACTCACTGAACAGGATTTCAGACAAGTCAAAATGCCTTACAGAAAGGCCCTAGAGGCCCAGGAAGACTCCAGAGCTCCGAAGTGGGGCTTTAAAAATGCCCTCCAGGCTGGGCACAGTGGCTCACACCTGTAATCCCAGCGCTTTGGGAGGCTGAGACGGGTGGATCACAAGGTCAGGAGTTCGAGGCCAGCATGATGAAACCCCATCTCTACTAAAAATAAAAAAATACTGGCCCAGCATGGTGGCACGCACCTGTAGTCCCAGCTACTTGGGAGACTGAGGCAGGAGAATTGCTTGAACTCGGAAGATCACACCATTGCACTCCAGCCTGGATGACAGAGGGAGACTCCGTCTCAAAAAAAAAAAAAAAAAAAAAAAAAAGCCCTCCAGGACTCTGAAGTATATCAGTTAGAAGGGGCCGCAGCCCTGCCCGGCCCCCACGTATTGGCACTTCTGTCCCCCTGGAGATCTGCAAAGGCCTCCTTCCTCCTTGACCACTTCTGTCAAGCTGTCTGTGGTCACAGTCAAGCAGCTGTGCCCAGCCCACAGCCCGGCTCCTCCTTCTCCCTTTAGATGTGCAGCTTCTGCAAAGCTCTGCTGAGAGCAGGAGTGACATGCATGTGGATCAACCCAAACCATGACTGCACCAGTCCTTCCTGTGGCTCTGTGGTCTAGCCTTTTGGCCTCCTTTATTGGGCAGCAATAAAAGTGCACACACATTGGAGTCACTCTAGTCCTGCCTTTCTTGCACAGGCCAGGTGGCCAGTGCCAGCTCACTGACCTTCCACTCTGAGAGACTGATAACCACGCCCACTGGGGGGGTGGTGGTGAGAATTAAGTAGGATAGACTTTGAAATGCCTAGTACATAGGAGGTGCTCAGAAAATACTAATAGTTATGATTCTAGTAGCAAAGTACTCTAATTATGAGATTGTAGCTTGGTATATTAGCAAAAGCAGGTACGCTGCAGAAGTTGTGTTTTTTTTTTAAATATTCTTGGAAATTTAGCTCTGTAATGTCAAAACTCTTGAGCATTGCCATATAAGTCAGAATACTAAAGTCCATGCTAAAAGTATAATGCATAAATGAGTATGCACAAGCCAAAGCCTGCCCTGTACCGCATCCTTTTTTGCTGAGGGGCCACAGGCAACCAGTGGGCACCCACAGGGACAAGAACAGGAAGCAGACTCCTCCACGGCAGAGACAAGGAACAGAAGCTAGGCAGCACCACCATGTTTTAAGTATGCACCACAGGTCTAGATTCATAGCCCTGGCACCTGGAATTCCCAGTGGCTGGCGTGTTGACTTTCTCAGGCTTGACCTCGTGGAGGAGGGCTAGAGGTCTCTCCTCTCTGGTCCTCTCGGCCAGCTACAGCAGTCCACCACCTGCTCCAGCATGTCCTGATACTGGCTCAGTAGACCAGGGCTGAAAGGCGGTAGAGCAGGGTTGTCTGACTGATTGCATCTGCACTCACCCGGGATCTGCCCCGGGCGTCGGAGAGCCCAGTAGCAGCTAGCACCTTTGGAGTCTTGGGAATCCATGAACATCCCAACAGTACCCTCAGTGGAAGCCTTTGAGCACAAGTTCACGGGAACGAGGCGCCAGATGCTGTTTCTCACGTCCTGACTAGATAGAGGGGACTTGGGCAAGATGCAGCTTCAGGAGTTGTCAGGGGATCTGCATTTCTTCTCCACCCAGAACCATAGGCCACGCACTAGTTGGGAGTTTGGGACAAACACTGCCGTTTGTGTTTCTTCTCCTCAGCAGCTGCCACCACTCTGTGTGTGGCATGGGTAGGGTCTTAAGAAATCTTCTGTCTTGCTATTGCAATCCTGCCTCATGGACTGGGCCACTCACCACATACTGAGTTCCTGCTGCATGTCAGCCCTGTGACTGAAGAGATCGGGTCCCACGGGGGCAGTGGCATAAGGGTGGGGGTACACATCCCACACCAGAATCCGTTCCCAGAGCTTGAGTCACAGCACCTGTGGCGAGCGGCCCTGGGATGTTTTGTGATGTGTTCCCATAGCAGCAGAGCCTTGGGGACACTTGAGTCATGCAAGCTCCTAAGAGGGACACCCAGCAAGTTCATACGCTGGAGGCAGAGTCACTCTCCATCCAAGCAGAATAGTGATCGATTTACGTTCAGGGTTTCCATGTTCTTCTTTTTAAAGAGAAGAAGTAGAAATGATTAAGCATGTCAGCAACGAGCTTCCAAAACCAAAGAGTCATTATTGCAGTGAATTTTTTAAGAGCATCCCTAAATTGCTTTGTAGAGAAATCGCATTTTCAGGTATTGAAATAGATGCACACAGTTAGCCAGAGGGTAAAGGAAACGTTGAAAGTTTCTCAGTGCCGGCCTGGTGAGCCCTGCACAGGGTCATGGTGCCATGGGGCACACTGACAAGGGATTTCACGTGATCAGGTCTCGTTTCAGTTCCTCCCTGCCTTTCTCTGTCTTCCTCTGTCCCTCTGCAGAGTGAAAGCAGCAGCAGTAGCAACATCTCCACCATGTTGGTGACACACGATTACACGGCAGTGAAGGAGGATGAGATCAACGTCTACCAAGGAGAGGTCGTTCAAATTCTGGCCAGCAACCAGCAGAACATGTTTCTGGTGTTCCGAGCCGCCACTGACCAGTGCCCCGCAGCCGAGGGCTGGATTCCGGGCTTTGTCCTGGGCCACACCAGTGCGGTCATCGTGGAGAACCCCGACGGGACTCTCAAGTGAGTGCTTGACAGTAACGGTGGCCTGGCAGGCAGCAGAGGGAGGGGGCGCAGCGCCCATGAGGCACACGATCTTGGATGGGGTAAGCATGTGGAAGGGGGAGCCGCGCTGGTATGTTAGTACAGGCTCAGCTCTGAGCACGTGGGAAGATGGGTGGCCTTCCATCTCACACACTCAGACTCACAGGGTCTTTGAATAATCTGCATTTAGAAATAGCCTGTTCTAGCACATTGTTCAGGAATCCCATTTGACAGCTTTTTGTGTTAGTCATAACTCAAGAAAGTGTTGTTGTTTTGCTTTTTAAGAAACCTAAGGGGAAAATATCCCTTATCGTTGTTTCTCTGAAATACATTCTCAGTCCCCATATTAGTCGGGGTCCTTCAGAGGAGCAGGACCAGTAGGGAGTGTACTGAGATGTCGGCGTAGACACAGGCTCACCCCGGTTTTTTGTGTGCTTTGCTTTAATGTGCTTTGAAGACATTGCCTTTTTTACGCAACTTTTGTGGCAACCCTATGTCAAGCAAGTCTCTCGGTGCCATTGTCCGACAGTGTATGCTCACACTCTGTATTTGTGTCACATTTTGGTGATTCTCAGATATTTCACACATTTTGTTATTGTATTTGTTATGGTGATATGTAGTTAGTGATGTTTGATATTACCATTATAATTGTATTGAGGAACAATGAACTGCACACATACAAGATGGCAAACGTAATAAATGTGTGTTCTGACTGCTCCATCAACTGTCCATTCCCCCATGTGTCTCCCTCTCCTCAGGCCTGCCTGAGACACAACAATATCGAAATTAGACCAGTTAATAACCCTGCAGTGGCCCCTAAATGTTCAAGTGAAAGAGTAATGTGTCTCTCACTTTAAGTCAAAACCCAGAAGCTTAGTGAGGAAGGCATGTCAAAAGTGAATATAGGCCGAAAGCTAAGCCTCTTGCACCAAACAGTTAGCTAAATTGTGAATGCAAAGGAAATAAAAGTGCGACCCCACTAAACACACAAATAGTAAGAAGGTGAAACAGCCTTTGCTGAGACAGAGGAAGTTTGAGTGGTCTGGATAGAAGATCAAACCAGCCACAACCTTGCCTTAAGCCAAAGCCCAACCCAGAACAAGGCCCGATCTCTCTCCAGTTCTATAACGACTGAGAGAGATGAGGAAACTGCAGAAGAAAAGTTGCAAACTAGCAGAGGTTGATTCATGAGGTTTAAGGAAAACTAATGCTGTAACATAAAAGGGTTAGGGCTAATGCAGCTGGTGACGTGAAGTTGAATCCAATGCGCATTTACCCTTCTGAAAATCCTGGGGTCCTTAAGAATCATGCTAATCATCACACCTTATATACCAAAAGGCTAATTCAGTTAAGAAACATGAAGCCGGTTTTGCTGCATTGAGTAGTATTTTACTGAATTTGATGGTGGTTTTTACAACTCTTCCTCCCCCTGGAATGCCTGCTGTGGCAGAGGCACCTACTCTGCCTGTGCTCTAGAAATGAAACAACAGAGCCTGGCTGACAGCACATCTGTACACCATGTATTTACAACACAGTTTACTGAGTATTTTAAGCGCACTGTCGACACGTACTGCTCAGAAACAAAAATTCTTTCAAAATATTACTGTTCTTTGACAATGCACCCGATCACCCAAGAGCTCTGATGGAAATGTGCAAGGAGATTCATGTTCCTTTCTTGCCTGCTAAGACAACATCCGTGCTACAGCCCATGGATCAAGGAGTAATTTCGACTTTCAAGTCTTATTTAAGAAATGCGTTTTGGGCTGGGGATGCTGGCTTACGCCTGTCATCCCAGCACTTTGGGAGGCCAAGGCGGACGGATCACCTGAGGTCAGGAGTTCGAGACCAGCCTGACCAGTATGGTGAAACCCCGTCTCTACTAAAAATACAAAAATTAGCTGGGTGTGGTGGCATGTGCCTGTAGTCCCAGCTACTTGGGAGGCTGAGGCAGGAGAATTGCTCAAACCCGAGAGGTGGAGGTTTCATTGAGCCTAGATCATGCCACTGCACTCCAGCCTGGGCGACAGAGCAAGACTCTGTCTCAAAAAAAAAAAAAAAGAAAGAAAAAGAAATACATAAATACATTTTGTAATGCCATAGCTAACATAGGCAGTGATGCCTCCAGTGGATCTGGGCAAAGTAAACTGAAAACCTTCTGGAGGGGAGTCACCATTCCAGATGTCATGGAGAACACTCATGAGTCATGGGAGGAGGTCAGAATGTTATAATTAACAGTAGTTTGGAAGAAGTTGATTTCAACTCTCATGGATGGCTTTGAAGGTTTTAAGACTTCAGTGAAGGAAATAACTCAGATGTGGCAGAAACAGCAAGAAAAATAGGATCAGGAGTGGAGCCTGAAAATGTGGCTTGAAGAGCTTCAATCTCATCATCAAACTTGAACAGATGTGGAGCTGCTTCTTAGGGGTGAGCGAAGACAGTGATCTCCTGAGATGGAATCTACTCCTGGTGAAAAGGCTGTGAACACTGTTGAAATGCTGGCAAAGAATTTAGAATGTTACATAAATTTAGTTGATAATACAACAGCAGGGTTTGAAAGGATTGATTCCAATTTCCAGAGAAGTTCTACTCTGGGTATAATGCGGTCAGTGTCACATGCTGCAGGGAAGTCTTTTGTAACAAGGGGAGTGGTGGCAAACTTCTTGTTGTCTTACCTTAAGAAATTGCCACAGCCAGGCCGGGTGCAGTGGCTCATACCTGTAATCCCAGCATGTTTGGAGGCTGAGGCGGGTGGATCATAAGGTCAGGAGTTTGCGACCAGCCTGGCCAACATAGTGAAACCCCATCTCTACTAAAACAATAAAAAAAATTTTTTTAAAGAAAAAAAGAAAAGATAAAGGCCGGACATGGTGGCTCAAGCCTGTAATCCCAGCATTTTGGGAGGCCAAGATGGGCGGATCACGAGGTCAGGACATCGAGACCATCCTGGCTAACACGGTGAAACCCCGTCTCTACTAAAACTACAAAAAAATTAGCTGGGCGTAGTGGCAGGCGCCTGTAGTCCCAGCTACTTGGGAGGCTGAAGCAGGAGAATGGCATGAACCCACGAGGCAGAGCTTGCAGCGAGCCGAGATCGCGCCCTGCACTCCAGCCTGGATGACTGAGTGAAACTCTGTCTCAAAAAAAAAAAAGAAAAAAAGAAATTGCCACAGCCACCCCAGCCTTCAGCAACTACCACCTCGATCAGTCAGCAGCCGTCAGCATCTAGGCAAGACCCTCCACGAGCAGAAATATTACGACTCACTGATGGCTCGGATGATAGCATTTTTTTTTAGCAAATAAAGTGTTTTTAATTAAGGTGTGTATATTTTTTAGACATAATACTGTTGCAGACATAATAGACTCTACTATAGTATAAACAATTTTTATATGCACTAAGAATCCAAAAATTGATGTGACTGACTTTATTGTGACTCAGTTTATTGTGGTAGTCTGGAACCGAATCCCTAGTATCTCTAAGGTATGCCTGTCCAGAAATGGATTTATGATAAGAAATTAGCTCACGTAGTTATGGAGACTGGCAAGTCCAAATCTGCAATGTGGACCAGCAGGCTTCAGACCCAGGAGAGCACGTGGTGCAGGCTGAGCCTGAAGACAGTCTGCTGGAGAACGCCCTCTTGCTTGGGAGACCAGACTTTTTGTGTTCCCTTAAGGTCTTTGACTGATAGGATGAGGGCCATTCACCTTAGAAAGGGCACTTTCCTTTACTGGACCCATGCAAATGTTCATCTCATTCAGAAGCACTCACAAGAGGACCCAGAATAACGTTTGAACCAATATCTAGGCATCCTGTGACCCAGTCAAGTTACACATAAAATCAGTTATCACAGGCACCTTTATATTTTCATCCTCAAACTTGAAGAGATTGTTGGTTTTATCTCCTGGTTCTGGAGAATCACAGGAGCATTTTCTCTAACAGAGGTCACTGTTCGTAGAGGATTTCCCATCCCCGTGCACACATATAAGTTGAATATTCCGCTTTTCTTTAACACTTCCAGGTAGCACTTGGTGAATGTTGGAAAGGCGTAATACCCACAATGTGTTCTTTTCCCCTAGGAAGTCAACATCTTGGCACACAGCACTCCGTTTAAGGAAAAAATCTGAGAAAAAAGATAAAGACGGCAAAAGGGAAGGCAAGTTAGAGAACGGTTATAGGAAGTCACGGGAAGGACTCAGCAACAAGGTATCTGTGAAGGTGTGTTCGGGGGTCTTCAGGAGCCCGTGTCATCCCAGCATGAGAAGGGATCAGGGAGGGCAGAGACTCTGCAGACCTGAAGCTGGGCTTGCTTATGACCTCCCTCCCACCCACCAGCCCTGTGCCCTGTGTGTCCTGTAGGGTCTTGTTAGGGGCACTACGCTGGCCGGCACAGGGATGGGTGAGTCCTACAAGGAACCAGGTAGACCCCTGCACACTTCCGCAGGTACACCTGTGGCTTATAAAGAACATGGTTAGGTTTGCAAATGAAGCACAGAGACTAGCTTCTCAGAAACAGCGGAGATGCAGAGAAGCTATGGCTCAGGCTTCCTTCGGTGTTCCTGCCTTAGAGCAGAGGGGAAGTGGCTACATGTGGGGGCGCATATGGGCTCCCCGGCTGTGACAGATTCCCCTGGGGACAACTTCAGTCAGCTTGAGTCCTGTAATCAGATTGCCTGACACCTGCGGCAGGGGTTGCCTGGAGAAAAAGAAGGTATCTCCTGAAAGGGACTCTGAGCGCCAGGAGCCAGGGCGTTGGTGGCTCTGCATTAGGAAGGCATCTGAGGACCAGCTGGACTCAGCCTGTAGCATGAGAAAAACACACATCTAAGCAGTGTTTTTGTGTTTGTGGGTAGGAAGAAAAAGACCCACCCAAATTAGTGTGCATGAAGCTTTTGAGTGCAGTGAAAAACGTGGTCTGTTTTGATTGATGCCCAGGCAAGTCAATTTCTACAAGTCTTTCAACAATAATTGTAGCCCTGGAATGAAAGTAATACACCTTAAAGTAGCTGATTTCAGTTAATGCTTGTTTGCTGTTTCCATTTCAGCTTCTCAATCCCAACTACATTTATGACGGTGAGTTCTGTTCTTTTTCTCGTAGTCGTAGAGATGATTCTAGATCTATGGGGCATGTTTCAGAGTACTTGCGTGTGGCCTCTGGAAATGGGTTTTCCGTGGCGCTCTAGGCGTGCAGAGCAGGTTAGGTCCTATCAGTCTGTCGGGGACATGTGGGTGGGTGTGGAGGAGGAGCCGGGACTGATGGGCCTTTACCAACTCCTTTCCCGTGCAGTTCCCCCAGAATTCGTCATTCCATTGAGTGAGGTCACGTGTGAGACAGGGGAGACCGTTGTTCTTAGATGTCGAGTCTGTGGCCGCCCCAAAGCCTCAATTACCTGGAAGGGCCCTGAACACAACACCTTGAACAACGATGGTCACTACAGCATCTCCTACAGGTGAGGGAGGCCCACTCCTGGTGGGTTTCGCTGGCTGGGAGCACCATCTTGTCTCTTGGCAACTGGAAATTCCTCCTTCACGGATAGATTTCTTTGGCCGCCTTCGGCACTCCACTTCTTCCCTGAGAGCACATTTCACGCCTGGGTGTACAGCTCCTCATCAGCACTCGAGCTCCTGCCTTGCCTTGATCCTGAAGGAGGAGGCCAGCGCTGATGGCCACATGCTCAGCTTTTCTCACGCTCAGTGTTTTCCCATCTGTGCCGCAGCGACCTGGGAGAGGCCACTCTGAAGATTGTGGGCGTGACCACAGAAGATGACGGCATCTACACGTGCATCGCTGTCAATGACATGGGTTCAGCCTCATCGTCGGCCAGCCTGAGGGTCCTAGGTAAGCACCGTGCTATGAGGAGTCTACGTGACCCAGTGGGGCACGTCTTCCAGGAGTCTCCGGAAGTCCTGAGTCTGCCCTCGCACTCCATGTGGCCTGACAGATAGAACAATAAGTCATCTGTGGGGCTGCAAAAGAGAATTGGAAGTAGCAGACCAAAGTGTCTGGGGTGGCACAGCAGAGTGACCTCTCGGCACCTTATGTAAGGTGGGGGGAGACACCAGAGCTCCTGTTGCTGGGAGGAGGATGGGGGCCTGGCTGGTGAAGGCCTCTGGCTGCCTACCATGGGGCACCAGGGCCCCTCCCCTCCGACCAGCCTCTGAGTTGGGGCAGGCTGCTTTCCGTGCTCTTAGTACTCAAAACGCTCAGATCCAGCTACTCAGCTGAATCTGGATCTGGTCTAGGTTGGTCTCACGTAGAATGGGCATGGGAAAAGCAGGAAAGGAGATGTGGGTGGGTCCCGGGCCTGCGCAGGCACTGTGGCCCTCTGAGACCCTAACAGCAACCCTTCTGGGTGGATGCGCCCCCTCCTTACCCTGTCCAGGAGGAACCAGGCCCAGGGCTGCTCAGCAGCTTGTCCAGAGCATCTGGCTAGGAGGCCTATGCCATGGGGCCTGCTTGCTCTGGTCTGAAGACCTTGTTCTCTCTCCTCAGCTAAACCGCAAGCTCCTTGGGGCAGAACCCATATCTTAGGCCCTTTCAAAATGCTCTGTAGTTGCCTGATGTAGATAGCTGCTGAGAAAGGCGTGGACTGCTCTCTGCTGCCATCTTGCGGAAGGCCGGCCATGCAGTACTGGGCTCTGAGGGTTCCTGTCCATCCTCCAGCTGCACCACAAATGGAGCTGCTTCCAGAGGACAAATCAAACCCCAAATAAAAGATCGATTGAGTCCCAGAGCACCCTGTGTGTAGACAGTAAGCAGAATTTGTCTTAGAACTTTTGTCCCAGGTATCTTAATTTCCTGTTTTTAACAACAGTAAATCAGAAAACAAGTTCTGATTTTTTTGGATCATGGAACAAGAAATTTTAAAATCTAGTAATTTGGCAGTAAACAATAAAAAGTAAAGATTTTCTAATTTTTAAATAACACAGAAATTACACAGGTGATTTTTTTTTTTTAATAAATCACTAGCAAAAGCTAAAGGACTTTAGAAAGGTAGACTATTCAGCCAGGCATGGTGGCTCACGCCTGTAACCAGCACTTGGGGAGGCCGAGGTGAGTGGATCACGAGGTCAGGAGATAGAGACCATCCTGGTTAACATGGTGAAACCCCATCTCTACTAAAAATACAAAAATTTAGCCAGCATGGTTGCACACTCCTGTAGGCGCAGCTACTCGTGAGTCTGAGGCAGGAGAATCACTTGAACCCAGGAGGCAGAGGTTGCAGTGAGCCAAGATCATGCCACTGCACTCCAGCCTGGGTGACAGAGTGACACTCTGTCTCAAAAAAAAAAAAATAATAATAATAAGACTTCATACCCTGGAAATGCAAATGGGAAAATAATCCAAGTATATGGTTAATTCTGTCACACAAATTCAGCTGCAACCGTAGGTTTTCAGAAGAATTACGTGGACTATTCCAAGATGATCTTAACTATTTCCAGTTGTTCTCTGAGAGAAGCCACTTTGTTTGCAGGCATCAGTAATTTTGTGTTTTATTTTAAATCTACCCATGGCTCCACTCCTGTCCGCCTGAGGCTATTCCTGCCCCCACAAGCTAGGGTGGGTGCCCTCATTCTGTCCAGCCTTGGCTGCCTTGCAGAGCCCCAGTTCTCAGATGCTCAGGAAACAAAGGCTTCTTCTAAGCCCAGCTCCGGCTCAAGGCAGGGAGATGGTCAGAGTCTGGGCTACGAGAGGGAGTCCTGAGGCTGGAGGCATTGGCTCTGCACCCTGAGGACATGTGCAGGCCCCCAAACTGTGTCCAAGAGAATCATCCAGAGAGCGCCCTGTCATGCCACCAGCCAGGGCCGAAGCTTCTGTTGATGAGAAAAGGGTGCCGGGGGCAGTGGCTCATGCCTCTAATCCCAGCACTTTGGGAGGCCGAGGCGGGTAGATGGCTTGAGCCCAGGAGTTGGAGACCAGCAACATGGCAAAACCCCATCTCTACAAGAATACAAAAAATTAGCTGAGTGTGTGTCCCACTACTCTAGAGGCTGAGGTGGGAGGATCACTTGCCACTGGGAGGTTGAGGTTGCAGTGAGCTGAGATTGCACCACTGCACTCCAGCCTGGGTGACAGAGCAAGACCTGGCCTCAAAAAAAAAAAAAAAAAAAAAAAAAAACCAGGGAGAAAGGAAGGTGTGTTTTAGAGGAGCCGGGGAGCACCTGCCACTGTGGTGCTCTGTCTCTGGATCTGGTTAGTGGGCACCGAGTCGCCATTTATGTTTGGTCCATTTTTCTGTATATATGTAATGCTCGAATAAAAATGTTTATTTAAAAAAGACAAGCCCTTTCAGTTAAAAAAAAGAAGAAGAAAAAATACTTTTATGTAAATAATAGTCCAGTATTTTTTAATGTGATTTGGTAGATGCTTCAAATCTGCCTAGTGAAATAATTTTATTTTGATTAATGATTCTCTGTCAGTACTCCTTCACCTACACAGTCAGAATTAGCCTTACCATTTCTAAAGCACTTTAAAGGGGTGCAAATGTTCCAGCATTAACAAAAAAGACTGCAGAATGAAACGTAGCCTTTGGTTTGCGTGATTGAAGTGACTGTTGCTTCTCGTGTGTCCTTCGGTGAAGATTTGGGGCTTTGTGTGTGCCAGGCACTCTTCTGGTTTCTGGGAGGCTGCAAAGGTGGATCAGACATGGGTTCACTTATAGTCATGTAGTGGTCAGCAGCGCTCCTGTGACAGCTGTGCTGGCTGGCAGCACATGGCACCCACCGGGACTGCCCACTGCTATGCAAGGAGACGATTTCCAGCCATGAGTGAGTCAGGGAAGGCACGTGGAGGAGGTGGCCGCCACCCCGAGGAGCCCGATTAGACAAGTCAGCTTGGACATGGTTTAAGGAAACACATTCCCAGTGACAACCTGGGGAGAGGTGAAGAAGCCCAGGTGAGGATAGGGGTGGACAGATGCTCAGCCTGGGCTGGACTGCAGGTCAGGTGAGCGGGCTGAAAGAGGAACTAAGTGGGGAGAGGAGGCTGGATGAGCTGGGTCAGGAGGGCCAGCCTCCCATGGAGGCTTAGAATCACAGTGGCAGCTGTGCTTCCCAGGGGCTGCCTGGCAGTGGGGCCACGTGGGGCTCCCCCACTTAGTGCTTCTTTTCACAGGAAGACTCTAGAAAGGATGCTTTCTGTTCCTGTGGACGTGTACACAGGATTCATTACTAACAGGTGATTTACAGTTGGCACTTTCCTAATAAAATTCTCTTTGTAGTGTATTTATGATTTATTAACCATGTAAAACTCTGTGAACGTTAAGTGAATACTGTGGACTCTTGATCTCGCATGGCTGTGAAAGGAGGCGTGGGGAGGAGAGAACAGCCTAGCCCTGAGGCAGTGCAGCCAGGTGAACAGGGAGGACCATCTGTAGCAGTGCTGTCCAGTAGAAGCAAAAAGAGGCCACATGTGCAAGTTTAGATTTTTCTAGTAAACACATTTTAAAAATAAAAGTAAAAGCAGCTTTTACGAACATGTATTTAATTTGAAAAATTATTAGTGAAATATTTTGCATTCTTCCTTCACACTAAGCCCCAGTGTCTGTGTGTCCTTCATGCACCCACCACATCTCCACTCCTGTGAGCCATGTGGCAGGTGCCGGGGGGCCATGTACAGCTGCTGTGAGGGACAGTGCGTGGCGATAGCCTTCTTACCCAAGAAGCTCCACGGGAAACAAGTTCAGGCAGGTGCTGTTCTTCTTGCAGGTCCAGGGATGGATGGGATCATGGTGACCTGGAAAGACAACTTTGACTCCTTCTACAGTGAAGTGGCTGAGCTTGGCAGGTATGAGGTACAACCAGAATGCCTTCCGAAAGAGTAGAGTGCAGGGAAGACATACCAGAGAGTGCGGGATTAAAGCCAAGCCGCGTTATCTTGCCAGCAGTTGGAAGCTGTGTGTCTTGCATTTGAATCGTAACTCTCATTGCCTTTAGATGCTAAACACTGGGGAAGTAAGGAAGCCGTTTTCCTCTCGGGTTCCAGCAGAGAGGCGGAATGCCACAAGCCAGCCCTCGATGGGGAGGAGTTGCTTCCCTCTGTGCGTGTAGGATAGTGGTAGCTCTGTGCCATCCTTGGGAGAGTTCAGGAGTCTTTCAAACGCTTCCTGTAGTTCTTAACCCTCTTGTGTCCTTCACGTTTCGCTTGTGCGTGGAGACTTCAAGGAGTGACAGTAAAATCAGATGGGGTATCAGCGTCCTCCTGCACAAACTAAGAGAGGTTTCCCATCTAGGGGGCTCTTTCTCTTCATGAGGGGCAGCCGAGCCAGGGGTGGCCCAGCAGTGCCATCAGACAGCCCGGCTCTCTTGGCTCTGCCTCCAGGGCCACACAGCACACATATCCAGGTGCTGTGTCCCATGTGGCAGGAAGAGCAGGGTCAACGGAGCATGACCGCTTTCCTTCGTCCTTTTGTAAGAACTCCCCCAGAAACTCCAGCAGCGGCGCCCTCTGGCTTCCATTCCTGAGGCCGTAACTGGTCACATGGCTCCTGCTGATGTCTCTGTCAGCTGTCTCTGGCTGCATAAAAAGTCACACCAACATGCTGTCTTAGGACAGTGGTGACGTGTGTCTTCTGGTGCGGTGTGCAGATGGGGCCGTTATTCTGTTGGCCCCTCCTGGCCTGGTCAGCTGGTGCACCATGCCCCGTGCGTGTCAGAGGCCTTGTCTGCGACACTGGCCTCTCTCCACATCGACTTTCACCCTGGGCCTCCCCACGTGAGGGCAGTGGCATTCCAGAACAGCAGGAGCGTCAAGGCCTCTGAAGGCTGAGCCTCAGAAATCAGCGACCAACGTCCTCCACACCCTGTGGGCCAGAGCCAGCCCCAGGCAGCCCTGATTCAAGGGGAGGAACAGCCCCCGCCTCCGAGTGAGAGACGTGTCAAAGCCGTGGCCTTTAACCCTGTGCACAGCCTGCCCACCACAGGCGCATCCCTGGTCCTCACGCGTGCAGAATGCACTCACCCACCTCAGGCCCCCATCTGAGGTCCAAAGCCTCATCCAGATCACGTTGAGGTGTGACCAGTCCCTGGAAGTGGGTCATCAGGTGCAGCTCCAGGGTCTTCGTGCCTGCCCCACACTCACACCCACAGGGGCGAGGCTGAGGCAGTGACCACAGCAGACGCTCCTTTCACACGTGCAGGGAAGGGTGGCTGAGGGAGGCGTGAGCAGACATCCTGGCTTCTGCACGTTGTGGGGAGCAGAGGGGAGCCACCTGGCAAGGCCGAGGGTCAGAGGTCTTGCCCTGTCACTTCTACCACACGCGGTGCTGGGAAGCAGCCACCAATGTGAGGAAACCAAGGCTGCCTGGGAGGGAGGACCAGCAGAATCGCGTGGCTGCGGGGACAAGGGCAGATTTGGGGGATGGCCATGGCACCACAGCTCCTCCGTGGAGTGGCCAGGAGAGCAGGGCCTCTGGACAGGACCGGGCCACCACACAGCCAGTCCATTTAGGATAACAGAGTGAGTCTCGGTGCCAGACCTCAGCAGCCTCTGCAAATGGTCTTCTTGACATATTTTACAGGGGCAGATTCTCTGTCGTTAAGAAATGTGATCAGAAAGGAACCAAGCGAGCAGTGGCTGCTAAGTTTGTGAACAAGAAGTTGATGAAGCGCGACCAGGTCACCCATGAGCTTGGCATCCTGCAGAGCCTCCAGCATCCCCTGCTCGTCGGCCTCCTCGACACCTTCGAGACCCCCACCAGCTACGTCCTGGTCTTAGAAATGTGCGTACACACCTGGCCTTCCGCCCCCAGCTCTCTGCCGCCGCCTTAGGGTTTTGTTGTTGCCGTTTGTTCTCTAAGAGGGATAGATATTGGGCTTTTAGAATGTACAGAACTAAAAAACATCTTCACTGTCACAGCCCACAGCTTTTGAGCCTTCCAGTAATGGCAGAAAGCAGTGTGGTCTTCACGGGGCAGCTGCCTGATGAAGGACAGTCACCCCTAGGGTGGAACGCCCGACACACTCAGCCGCCCGGAGACGCCCTCCCATTTCTGAAGGTCCCGTGAGGCCAGGCTGTCTCTGGTGCTGACCCAAGCCCCCATTCGTGGTTGGAGGCTGACCTGATACCCCTAGCCTGTGCAGGGGCAGCTCACCCCGGATCAGCGCTGCCCCTCAGGCCTCCTGCCAAGGGCAGGCCAGCTGGATGGGAGGGTAAGACGCACCTCCCTGCAGAATGTCCTCCACAGAGGGGGCGCGGGCACACCAACCAGAGCTGCCCCACTGGCACCGTTGTACTTACTGGGCTCCTTCATAAGATCAGAAAATGATTCAGTCACGTAAAGAAAAGTTGGAAACCTGTGTCCCTCAGGAGCTGTTCTCATGTAGGTGTGGGTTCGCATGGAAATGTCAGGAGAGCTCAAGCTGGGGGTGCGTCTGGCAGGGAGTGGCCGGAGGCCAGGGATGCCGCCCAACCTCCTACAAGGCAGGGACGACCCCCACAGATTCATCCGCCCCAAACGTCTGTGCATTTAGTTTTGAAAAATGTCGACTCCTCCTTTTTAGGGGGAGTCATTTTATACGTTTACTTTCATTTGCAACTTCTTTTCCACGGGGAAGGGTAAAACCTTTTGCCGCTGTTTGGAAAGTTTGCGTAGCTCTTCAGTGGAAGGACAGAATTAGCGGGGCACCCCCATGGGGTCATGCAGGGGCGGACTCCAGCTCGGGGCCCCTCGCCTGCAGGAGCTCCCTCCAGGCCCTGTACCTGATGTTGTAGTTATTGTCATTTTTTTCTTAAAGAAATTATGAATGCCTCCCCATACCCTTCCTAGGGCAAGGCTGCCACAGGGTCCCGTGTGGCCCCACATGCAGCCTTACCAGCTTCCTCGGGCAGCGCGTGTGCCGTGGGTGACACTGGATGTCTCAGGAAGGCCTCCCACCCATGGCTGCACAGCTAAAACCTCCCCCAGAACACGGGGATGGGGACCTGCTTCCAGCCCCTCTCCCAAGAATAGAAAACACATCTCGTGGCAGAAGGGCAGACGGTGGGGCGCACCTGAGCCTGAGCAATGTGTACGGAGAGGAGGTCCACGGGCCTGGGCCGGGCCTCAGTCCCCGCCCTCCCTCCCATCGGCTCATTTCTCACCCTGGGTATCCTTAAAAGCGGCATTGGCTTCGGAGGGTTGGCATGGGGCCGACATGGTGCAACGTGTGTGGAAGAGCTGACGTCCAAGCCGAGGCCTGGCCTGGGAGCCTCGGGACCTGGGAGGTCTCCTCTCTGGCTCCAGACGCTGGTGACCAACAGCCACTGCTCACCTTCCCCGGGGAGTTTTAACAAGACTGTGGCTTGAGTGCTTGTCATCAATCTACAAGGCCTTCGTTTCTGGACTGACATTTCAGTGCTTTCAGCCGTCATTTCTGGGAAACAACATGGTTTGGCCTCACCATCCTGTTCATAGGATCTGTTTTCATGACACATTACTCCAGTTCTCACAGGCTACTCCCCATTGCTAGACAGGCAGCTGATCTTCCTACAGATTTCTGTTTTGCAAAGAGCAGCATAGGCCGGTGTTGAGAGAGGCGGGGCCAGACCACCTCAGTCCAGTCCTGGCTTCTCCACCCTGGAGCGGTGGACTTTGGGCAAGTTTCATGCTTTCTCTGTGCCTGAGTTTCCTCATGTGTCACATGGGTACAGCAAGGCCCACTTCACAGACAGTCATAAGGATTAAATGAGTTGTTAGAAGGCGTTGAGCCCCTGGCACTTGGCAGTGCTGGGGAAGTGTTTTTTTAGCACGAACAGTAATTTCAGAGGAGGAAGCCTTCTGAGTCCAACGCTGAGCACTGACTGGGCCACCTCCTGCCCAGCCTGTGGTTACGTGATCTCAGTGAGTCTTCCCGTGGCCCATTTGACAGGTGAGGAAACTACAGCTCCGAGAAGCATGGTCTACATGCCTTCCTTCAGCAGATACCACAGGATGCCTGCTGTGCCTGGCACTGCCGGCAGCCAGGCCACGCCATCCCCCGCAACAGGCGGGTTTGGACCCTTGACTGGGCCGCTCTACCCCTGGCTTCCCTCTTAAGATGGAGACACCATGTTCCCCACTCGTGTCTTCCCATCAGAGCTTCACAAAAATCCCCTCCTTGTCTGGGCACACCTTAGAGGCACAGCCCTGAGATCCTGATGACACATTCATAACAGGTGACAGATCTGACATGTTTACTTCTTACTAGCCCGAAGAGGTCTGGAAAGGAAAGCACGTCGTAACAGTCACCCGTTCCTGCCTCTGTAGGGCCGACCAGGGTCGCCTCCTGGACTGCGTGGTGCGATGGGGAAGCCTCACCGAAGGCAAGATCAGGGCGCACCTGGGGGAGGTTCTGGAAGCTGTCCGGTACCTGCACAACTGCAGGATAGCACACCTGGACCTAAAGGTTGGTGAGGCCCCGGGCAGGTGAAGGGGGGTCCGAGCACACCGGCTTGGCCATGTGGGACACAGAGCCCGCTCTGAAGCCAGGCCAGGAGTGCCCGAGCGACTAGGGACAAAAAGGGTAGCAGGGGCAGCTGATTAGCACTGGTTGCTCATCTCTGTTTCTAAGCGTTTGCGTTCAGTGATGCACACAGTCAAGAGTACACTGGGTAAAACACTGGAGCCCTCCCAGCCTTCCACGACTTTCAGAAAGTCCCCATGAGTGTTGCCTGGTGGGTGTGGCGGGTGCAGTGGTAGCTTAGGCAGGAAAGAGAGTATTCCCTTCGGTGCTGGGAGGAAAATGAACAGCCAGCTTCAGAAAGCAGCCTGGTTTCAATAGGCTACTTGGCCCTTAGATCGCCAGAGAGAGCTGCTCTGTGAACCTGGGTCCCAGCTCCTCTGGGCCGTCTCTTCCTCCTCACCCTGGGCAGGCAGCTGAGGGTCCGGCCTGCTTTGCACATGCATGGCTTGTCCTAGTTGACATCATAGATTCCTTCCACCTCACCGTAGAGTCCCGCCCATCATCATGAGTAAGCTTAAGATTGGACTGGTCTGAAAATGACAGTTGTATTCTGTCTTCCAGCCTGAGAATATCTTAGTGGATGAGAGTTTAGCCAAGCCAACCATCAAACTGGCTGACTTTGGAGATGCTGTTCAACTCAACACGACCTACTACATCCACCAGTTACTGGGGAACCCTGAATTCGCAGCCCCTGAAATCATCCTCGGGAACCCTGTCTCCCTGACCTCAGATACGTGGAGTGTTGGAGTGCTCACATACGTACTTCTTAGTGGCGTGTCCCCCTTCCTGGACGACAGTGTGGAAGAGACCTGCCTGAACATTTGCCGCTTAGACTTTAGCTTCCCAGATGACTACTTTAAAGGAGTGAGCCAGAAGGCCAAGGAGTTCGTGTGCTTCCTCCTGCAGGAGGACCCCGCCAAGCGTCCCTCGGCTGCGCTGGCCCTCCAGGAGCAGTGGCTGCAGGCGGGCAACGGCAGAAGCACGGGCGTCCTCGACACGTCCAGACTGACTTCCTTCATTGAGCGGCGCAAACACCAGAATGATGTTCGACCTATCCGTAGCATTAAAAACTTTCTGCAGAGCAGGCTTCTGCCTAGAGTTTGACCTATCCAGAAGTTCTTTCTCATTCTCTTTCACCTGCCAATCAGCTGTTAATCTGAATTTTCAAGAGAAAAACAAGCAAATATAACTGATCAGCTGCCGGTATGTTCATCGTGTGAAATTGCATTCCAAGTGGGCTGTGCTCAGCAGTGCTTGGACACAGAGCTGCAAGCTGCGCTGGGGTGGAGGACCGTCACTTACACTCTGCCCAAGGCAGAGGTCGCATTGCTGTATCACAGTATTTTATTCAGGTTTCTGCAAAAAATAAAAAGATACTTTTTTAAACAAACATGAATAGAATTTTGCAAATTTAACGTTTTCAAGATTTATTCAAGGAAACAAAATGCCTATGTTCAACCACTGGTGTTAACGAACAAAGATACTGTGCGTCTCTGGGGAAGACGCACCCAGGTGGCGGCCACTCCCACGGCCTTGTCTAGGGCTCAGAGTCCACTCGGCTCTGAGCTTCTCCAGGCGCCTCGTCTGTGTGCGTCTCACACCAGACGTGGCTTCTGAAACGTGCATTCAACCTCAAACTTTTGCATAAAATAGAATGAATCGTTTTGCTCTGATGAAATGTAGGCCTTACTTGTATATAAGACTGTTCCTGCCTTCGGTCTGTGGTTTTCCCACCTGCCTCCCCTCCCCACCCCCCACCCACCGCCTGGGGCTTCCTCTGGGGGTCCGAGGGTATGCCCAGCAAATGAAGACATCAGGTTGGGTCCTGCCCCACTGCCCCTCCCCCTGTTCCTGCCCCAAGCCGTCAATCAGATTGTTGAGCAGTACACAGTCAGATGAAAATACTGTAAATGCACTCATTGGGGGTTTTTTGGTTTTACTTCATATCATGTGCAATGTTGTGGCTTTAACATTTTATGCAACTATTTATGAAGACCTCTGTTGTACCTGTAATAAATATATAGAAAAAGCACATACTTCGTATGGTGAGCTTTATGGTTTTGTGTGTGTGTTGGGGTTGGCGGGTGGGTGGGTAGGGTCGTAGCCCTGTGCCATCGGTTCAAGGAGACTTTTCGTGAAACTTGTTGGTTTTGAGGACTGTAAAAAGTGATTTCATACTCTGAATATAAAACTGGATAATAGGGTAATGTTTTAAAATTTATTATGCTATTATTCAGAATGCCAAAGTATTATTTTTTTTCCCAAAATCAGTCTGGACATTTACTACTTTTTAGACTTTTTGACTTTCAACTTTCTGTACAAAAATTGGCTGGGTTTTGAGCTTTTGGTAAGAAATAAAAGCCGATTAAGCACTGGCCGCCCTGCGGCTGGTACCCAATGCCCGAGTCACTGTGGCAGCATTCGCACTGGCGTGGGGAGTCCTTTCAACTCAAGGAGGCTGGGTTTCTGGGCACCCTTGAGGTTTTCTGGATGTCTTTTTATCTTTCTCGTGTGAACTGCACTACAAAAGAGACCAGCCCATTTCCCAAGCCAGCCAGACACCTGGGTCTTGAGCCATAAACTGGCGTAGTTAAGCTTTGCAGCTTCCAATGTATTTTATTTATTCTTTTGTTGGGTTTTTGTTGGTTCTTGTAAAATTGTACAGAAACTTTTTAAAAGAAATTGGATTCAAAACTGGATGTGTATTCGTAACCTCATGATTTTTATTTGTGTATTGTTTCTTTTATTATTTCAGTTAAATTTTTACATTATTTTGCATGTATATTTCTTTGTACAGAGACCTTACATGTTTACACAGTATGATGTGATGTAAATATTTTATTTTGCCATCAGTTATTTTAAAAAATTAAACATATTTGCCTGATTTTTGTGTTAGGCTTTTTATTTAAAGTGGTCACTGTGGAATCGGAAAGACAGATGGCTGAGGGAGAGACTGGCGCAGAGGCTTCTCATGGTGGGAGGTGGCAGAATGTACTGGATTGAGAAGCCTCTGTACACACTGAGAAATGGGAGTCGCTCAGCCTCCTGCAGACTGGTTCAGACGCCACACTCGAGACCCTGGTATGCGCCAGAATGTCGACTGCCTGTGCACAGCGAGGCCGTAGCTTGTCCTGGTTAGAATAAGCGAGGCTGTAGCTTGTCCTGGTTAGAATAAGCGAGGCTGTAGCTTGTCCTGGTTAGAATAAGCGAGGCTGTAGCTTGTCCTGGTTAGAATAAGCGAGGCTGTAGCTTGCTTGTCCTGGTTAGAATAAGCGAGGCTGTAGCTTGTCCTGGTTAGAATAAGCGACGCTGTAGCTTGCTTGTCCTGGTTAGAATAAGCGAGGCTGTAGCTTGTCCTGGTTAGAATAAGCGACGCTGTAGCTTGCTTGTCCTGGTTAGAATAAGCGACGCTGTAGCTTGCTTGTCCTGGTTAGAATAAGCGAGGCTGTAGCTTGTCCTGGTTAGAATAAGCGAGGCTGTAGCTTGCTTGTCCTGGTTAGAATAAGCGACGCTGTAGCTTGCTTGTCCTGGTTAGAATAAGCGAGGCTGTAGCTTGCTTGTCCTGGTTAGAATAAGCGAGGCTGTAGCTTGCTTGTCCTGGTTAGAATAAGCGAGGCTGTAGCTTGCTTGTCCTGGTTAGAATAAGCGAGGCTGTAGCTTGTCCTGGTTAGAATAAGCGAGGCTGTAGCTTGCTTGTCCTGGTTAGAATAGCTAAGGCACCCTGTCGCCTGATGAACTCAGAATTAGACTGAGGGAAGAGCTCGTCCATCCTGGCCTCAGAAAAGCAAAGGTAACGTCCAGATAGATTGAAGAAAATGAAACCGTTTCATTTGGTTAAGAACAAAGATCCTGCAGCTAGGAGAAGGTTCCCCAGTGGTGCCTCGACCTCGGCCCTGAGCCCACCCAGTCCGGGGGACTTGCAGCCAAGTGGCTTCCCCGGCTCTGCCAGCCGGGCTGCTGACAGTAGCTTATTTTTTCCAATGACCATATCTTCTCTCTTGATTCTTTCTGGCTTTCCTTCTGGGCTGACGACTTTTATTGTTCAACACACCATGAAGAACAAGTATTCTTTCTCATCTGTTTGCGGAAATCCTGAATAGAAGGCTGATGTGAAAGGACACTTGTGCAGTCTCTAAGTCAGGACATGGGAAGCTAACTCCCTGAGGTGTGTGCCCGCCCAAGTCCCAGCAGTACCCATGGCTCAGTGGGCTCTGGAGGGGGCGGAAATTCAAGGTTGGTTCTAATCTACCACCTGCCCAGCACAGCATCCTGCCCCAGGGGGAGTTGCCTGGCCCACCACAGTGCCACACCTTCTGAGCAACACAAAGGAGGCGAGGGGTATGTGGTGGTGTCCTTTAAATGGGACAGTTGCTGAATGGAGTGGTTCTGCCTGTAAGATTAGCAGAGCTCACTGTGCCCAGTGAAAGAGCCTCAGGCGTTTGGTCTGTCATGATCACTGGATTTTTTTTCTCAAATACCAAGGTGTTTTTCATTCTGCAAGTTACTGTAATCTTTTAAAAACTCGGATTCTCTTTAGCCCTAACAAGTAGGGGGAAATCAATGTTTTAGCAGAATTATGAACCTCATAGTAAGCAATAATCTATTAGATGAGGTCTTTGCTTACTGTAGCTACACAGTAAGTCTTGAAAGCAAGTAGACCTACCCCCACTTTGTTTTTGTTTTTGTTTTTGTTTTCCAAATTGTTTCTGCTAATCTAGTTCCTTTGCCTTCATAAATTTTGGAATAGCCTTGTTCATATCTACAAATATTAGACCATCTTAGACCACTGGAAGGAGAGGTCCTTTCTCCTGTACATTTTCGAGACAATTGTAAAGAAAGGAGTAATTCTTGGAACTGATCGATTCTCCATATTATATTTATTTATGTGAGATTTAACTTACAGAAAATTACGTAAGTCAATAAATGTTTATACATGTATATACCTGTGATCGCCACCCAAAGCAAACTATAGAACGTTTCTGTTATCCATTATCCCCCCCAGGAAGGTCTGTCTCACCCCTTCCCAGTCAATCTCTCCCTCCCGAGGTAATCAATCACTCTTCTGATTTCTATCATTCATAGATATGTTTGCCTTTTAAGTAAAATCATATATTACGTACTTTTTAAAAGTAGGTTGTACCTTTTATTTTGAAGCCATTGTAGATTCACATCCAATTGTTATGAAATGTACCCTTAGGCTGGGCACGGTGGCTCACACCTGAAATCCCAGCACTTTGGGAGACCGAGGCGGGCAGATCACCTGAGGTTGGGAGACCAGCCTGACCAACATGGAGAAACTCTGTCCCTACTAAAAATACAAAAAATTCGCTGGGCGTGGTGGCACATGCTGTAATTCCAGCTACTCGGGAGGCGGAGGCAGGAGAATCGCTTGAACCCAGGAGGCGGAGGTTGCGGTGAGCTGAGATCACGCCACTGTACTCCAGCCTGGGCAACAAGAGTAAAACTCCATCTCAAAAAAAAAAAGAAAGAAAGAAACGTACCCTTTACCTGTGATAATACACACGATCATACATTATCACAACCAGGATACTGTCACTAACACCGTCAAGATGCAGAATATTTCCACCACCAGCAGGACCCTCCCGTTGCCCTGTTATGGCCACACTTCCCTTCTGCCACCACACCCTTCTTTAACCCCTGCCAACCACTTACATGTGCTCCATTTCTATAACGTCGGCGTGTTGAAAATGTTATTTAAATGAAATCATACCGTATGCAGCCTTTTGAAATAGGTGTTTTCTCCTAGCATAATTATCTGAAAATCCAGATTGTTGTATCAAGAGCTTTTTTTTCTTTTTATTACTGAGTACCAGTTCACAGTGTCGACGTACCACAACTGAACCATTCACCCACTGAAGGACATCTGAGGCGTTTTTTAGCTTTGGGTTGTTAAGAAATAGTTTGCATGAACAGTCATTGTACATATTTTCGTATGAACATAGGTTTTCATTTCTCTGGGATAAGACAATTGGAAGATCATATTGTAGTCACATGTTACATTTTTTAAGGTGCGGCCAACTGCTTTCTAGACCGGTGGTCCCCAGCCTTTTTGGCGCCAGGGACCAGTTTTGTGGAAGACAGTTTTTCCATGGATGGTGAAGGAGTGGGAGATGGTTTTGGGATGAAACTGCCCCACCTCACATTATCAGGCATTAGATTCTAATGAGTGTGCAACCTGGATCCCTCGCATACACAGTTCACAGCAGGGTTCGCGCTCCTATGAGATTCTAATGCCCAGGCTGATCTGACAGGAGGCGGAGCTCAGGCAGTAATACAAGCAATAGGGAGTGGCTGTAAATACAGAAGCTTTGCTTATTGCCTGCCACTCCCCTCCTGCTGTGTAACCTAACAGACTGCGGACCAGTAATTTTTACAGATCAGTACTGGTCCGCGGCCTGGAGTTGGGGGCCCCTGTTCTAGACTGTACCATTTCACATTCCCACCAGCAACGTAGGCGTACCAGTTTCTTTGCCTCCTTACTAGCGTTTGGTGGTGTCACTTTTTTAATGTGGCCAAACTGACAAGCATGAAGTGACATCTTATTGTGGTTTTAATTTGTATTTCCCTGTTGGCGAATGATGTTGAGTCTTTTCATGTGCTTATATGCACATCTTTATATTCTCTTCCCTGAAATGTCTCATCACATCTTTGGCCCATTTTCTTGTTGGACTGTTTGGTTTTTACTTGCTGAGTTCTGAGCGTTTGTTACATATTGTAGCTACTAGTCCTTTGTCGGAGATGTGCTTTGCAGATGTTCTCTCCTCTGTAGCGTGTCTTTTCTTCATCTTAACAGGATCTTTCACAAAGAAAAATTTTGATGAAGTCCGATTTAATAATTTTGTCTTTTATGGATCAAGTTTTGGTGTCAAGTCTAAGAACTCTACCTAGTTCTATATTTAAGATTTTTTTCCCTAAGTTTCTTTTCCTAACAGTTTTTAAGTTTCACGTTTAACACTTAAGTCTATGATCCATTTTGAGCTAATTTTTTTTATATAAAGTATAAGGTTTAGGCTGAGGATTTTGTTGTTGTTTGCATATGGATGTCCAGTTGTTACAGCACCATTTGTTTTAAAAAGGCTTCCTTTTGGCTGGCCGCGGTGGCTCACGCCTATAAATCCCAGCACTTTGGGAAGCCAAGGTGGGCGGATCATGAAGTCAGGAGATCGAGACCATCCTGGCTAACACGGTGAAACCCTGTCTCTACTAAAAATACAAAAAATTAGCTGGGCATGGTGGTGCACGCCTGTAGTCCCAGCTACTTGGGAGGCTGAGGCAGGAGAACTGCTTGAACTGGGGAGGTGGAGGTTGCAGTGAGCTGAGGTCATGCCACTGCACTCCAGCCTGGGTGACAGAGCAGGACTCTATCTCCAAAAAAAAAAGCTTCCTCTTTTTTGTTTTGTCAAAAATCAGCTGGGACTATTTATGTAGGCCTATTGCTGGGTTCTCTACTGTGTTCCATTGATCTATTTATCCCTCCACCAATATCACACAGTCTTGATTACTATAGCTATATAGTAAGTCTTGAAAGCAAGTAGACATCCCCCCACTTTATTTTTTTTCAAAATTGTTTCTGCTAATCTAGTTCCTTTGCCTTTATAAATTTTACAATAGCCTTGTTTATACCTACAAAATATCTTTCTGAGATTTTTATATGCGTTGCATTAAATCTGTATATCCATCTGGGGAGACCTGACATCTTTACTATGTTGACTCTTCCAATCCATGAATATGGTATGTCTCCATTTATTTACATTTCCTTTGATTTCCTTCATCAGTAGTTTTACAAGTTCATATATTGTATATGTCTTATTAGAATTATGCCTAAGTACTTCTTCTTTTAAACAATTATATTTATTTTTAATTTTGGTGTTCATGCATTCATTGCTACTATATAGAAATACAGAATACAGTTGATTTTGGAATGCTCATCTCTTAAGACTACATATTTGATGCACTGAATTACTAGTTCTAAGTATTTTTTGTAGATTCTTTTGGATTTTTCTTTTTCTTTTTTTTTTTTTTTTTTTTGAGACAGAGTCTCACTCTTGTCACCCAGGCTGGAGTGCAATGGCACAATCTAGGCTCACTGCAGCCTCCGCCTCCCAGGTTCAAGTGATTCTCATGCCTTAGCCTCCCCAGTAGATGGGATTAAAGTTGTGCACCACGACGCCCAGCTAATTTTTTTGTATTTTTAGTGAAACAGGATTTCACCATTTTCGCCAGGCTGGTCTCAAACTCCTAACCTCAGGTGATCCTCCCACCTCGACCTCCCAAAGTGCTGGGATTATAGGCATGAGCCACTGCACCCAGCCAACTTAGTATTTTTTGGCTTTGCATTAGGTTTATTGGAGCATTAAATGCATTTTCAACTTATAATGTTTTTGACTTATGGTGTTTACCGAGATGTAACCCCATCATAAGTTGAGGAGCATCTGTATTTTCTCCACATATATTTAGAAACACATCACACAATGTTGTATGTTTTCACCTCAACCATCAAACTTAATTTAGAAAGCTAGAGAGGAAAAAGAAAATGCATTTACCCATACGTTTCCTCTTCCCATTGTTCTCTCTTCCTGATTTTCTGAGATTGATTCCTTTATCTTTTCCTTTCTACTTAGAGAACTTACTCTAGTCATTCTTTTAAGGCAGTCCTCCTGGCAACAAATTCTCTTAGTGCTCCTTCCTCTGAGAACGTCTTGACTCTCCCTTCGTTCTTGAAGGATATATTTTGCTGGGTATAAAATTCTGACAGTTGTAGGGGAGGCAGAGATCACCTCCAATCCTCCCTTTCCTGTTAGCTCTTAGTGAACTCTTCAGCTGGCTCTAGAAACCACATTGACACCGGGAAGATTAACAAGACAAAAGTATACAAATTTTATTAGTTTTACATATATGTGAGGACCTTTGCAAGAAAGTTAAGTCCAAATATATGGCCAAAGCAAGATGCTTTTATACGTTTTAGACAAAGAATGATAAATTTGAGAAGAAATGACAGGCAGGACAAAGAAAATCTGTGCTGACAATTGTGGCTCATGCCTGTAAGTCCAGCACTTTGGGAGGTTGAGGCAAGAGGATGATTTGAGGCCAGGAGTTCGAGACCAGCCTGGGCAACATAGCAAGACCCCATCTCTAAATAAATATATATATATTAGCTGTGTGTTGTCACAAGTCTTGTTCCTAGCTACTTGGGAGGCTGAGGTGTGAGGATCACTTGAGCCCAGGGGTTCAAGGCTGTAGTAAGTTAGTCTTAACCTCCTGACCTCAGGTGATCCACCCATCTTGGCATACCAAAGTGCTGGGATTACAAGTGTGGCCCCTGTGCCCAGGCTTTTTTTTTTTTTTTTTTTTTTTGAGACGAACTCTTGCTCTGTCACCTGAACTGGAGTGCAGTGGCGGATCTTGAAGGCTGTGGTGAGCTATGATTGCACCACTGCACTCCAGCCTGGGTGACAGAGCAAGACCCTTCTCAAAAAGAAAATCTGGCTGAGGCAATAAATTTTCTAGGGGAGTCACTGGGAGACATATGTGGAGGGGTGTGGGTATAAGACAGGTGGAAGGTAAGGGTTACTTCATTAAGTATGTTTATTCGGGTTCATTGCAGCCTCCAATTCCAAGCTTCTATTGATAAGGGCTATTTTCTTGCTCTGGCGTGGTGACAGCACCCCTCCCAGAGGAATCTTTATGACTTACTGCATGCAGAAAGAGAAAGATCAGCTGTTCCTTTCTGAAACTAGGATCCCTCCAATAACAAAGGGGATGGAGAGTCTTGTTACTGTTCAGCAGAGATGAAAGTTCTGCTTCCCCCTGTTTGGGCTTCTTTAACACCACACTGGCAGAGGTTTCCCTATTACAGCTGGGTAAGGATGGAAGTCTGGGCTCTGCACTGGTCTTTGCTGGCGGGGTGAGGGTGGGAGCCACTGTTTTTTCTGTGATGTGTGGCTGGAGAAGAGCAGTTACTGTCTAAAGGTTCTCCGTCTTGCTAGGCCACCCCTTTCCTGTGCCCTTATCTGAAGAGAGCAAGATTTTGTTGGGACCTTTTTTGTCTGCAGCTATGGCATTTCCACATTGCTGGCTTCTTTAGCTCCATGTCTGGGATACATGAGGCAAAAAGAAATCCCAGGGAACCCACCATCCTTGGGGTTCCCCGTCCCTGAAGCCCCACACGGATCTGCGGTCTTCACCTTGCAGAGTCTCCTTAAGTTTGTTTCATAGGTAACATCGAGCTGTTTCTTGTAGGTAGTGGGAGGAATAGGAGAGAGATGTCTACTCCATTTCCCAGAAGCAGAAATCCAGTATCGGTGCTTCTTTTTCTATTTGCTAGTTTTAGGATTATGTGCTGTTGGTTTCCTGAGATCGGTATAAAACAACTGCTTGATTTTTTTTTTTTTTTTTTTTTTTTGAGACAGAGTCTCGCTCTGTCACCCAGTCTGGAGCACAGTGGCCCATGGTCTCTGCTAACTGCAAGCTCTGCCTCCCAGGTTCACACCATTCTCCTGCCTCAGCCTCCCAAGTAGCTGGGACTACAGGCGACCGCCACCACGCCCAGCTAATTTTTTGTTTTTTTTTTTTTTAGTAGAGACGCTGTTTCACCATGTTAGCCAGGATGGTCTCAATCTCCTGACCTTGTGATCCGCCCGCCTTGGCCTCCCAAAGTGCTGGGATTACAGACATAAGCCACTGCACCCGGCCTGATCTTATTTTCAAAAGGGATCAATTGTATCAGTTATAGAAAGGGGGAACCTACACAACCAATAGCTGTTAGAATATAAGCTCTTTACACATGTCACTGTCTTGTACATTTTCTGCAGATTCATTTCTTGCCGAAGTCTTACTTAACTACCAGTAGTAATATTCTTCTGCTATTCCACAATAACCAAACCAGAATATCCAGAAAAAGGTAACTGATGGCAGATGGTAAGTAAGAGATTAGCCAGGCTACCAAGAGCCAGTGGCCTGGGCAGGCCCTAGCCACTCATTGCAGAGCGGTCCATGAGGCAGGATCAGAGGGGATGCAAAGGCTAGAGGGGAAAAGAATGGACCCAAATAACTTCTGACAGAGGGGATTCAATGAATTGTCTAACAAGTTCTGAAAGAACTGAAAAAAGCCAAGAGAGAGCAGCCTTTCCAGGCAGTGAGCGCAGGTTAGGTCCAGGTGTCAGTTGCTCTGGCAACAGCAAGTGGTGGCAGAGGACAACAGAATTCTCGTGTAATTTGAAGCAACAGAACATTTGCTTCCACGAATATCTTTCTCTATTGGCCATTTCTTATTTACAATTCAAAAATTGTACCAGGGTTTCTCTTTCAGGATGTGTCCGCCGTCCCACTGAAGTTCAGAGGCTTGCGTTCAGGACTGCTGAGATTCCCAGGGCATTTTCCTGCTCTGGGAAAGTTAAACCGCGTGCAAGGCAAAGTCTCCTGTGAAAGTCCAGGAAGAGTAGAGGCTTTAAAACTGGTTGCCTCGTTTATAATTACTGCGTATTTAATAGAAAGCATACACCTCTCTGCTCCATGTTTGAAGGTTAGAAACCTCTTTTGCTCAGCTTTATCCAATCCATCCATTTCTTTATGATTACATTTTTTAAACTTTCATTTTAGGTTCAGGGACTCATGTGCAGGTTTGTTAATACAGGCAAACTCGTGTCAGGTGGGGTTTGCTGTACAGGCCATTTCGTCTCCCAGGTACTAAGCATAATACCTGATAGTTATTTTTCCTGATCCTCTCCCTCCTCCCACCCTTCTCCCTCAAATAGGCCCCAGTGTCTGTTCAAATTCCCTCTTTGTGCCCTTCGGCTCACATTATTTTGCTTCTGCTTATAAGTGAAAACATGTGGTATTTGGTTTTCTGTTCCTGGGTTAGTTTGCAAAGAATGTGGCCTCCAGCTCCGCCCATGTTCCTGCAAAAGACATGATCTCATTCTTTTTTATGGCTGCATAGTATTCCATGGTATATATGTACCACATTATCTTTATCCAGTCTGTCATTGGTGGGCATTTAGGCTGAGTCCATATCTTTGCTATTGTGGATAGTGCTGGAGTGAACATTCGCGTGCATGTGTCTTTACGGTAGAACTACTTATCTTCCTCTGGGTAAACACCCAGTAAATGGGGTTGCTGCGTCCAGTGGTAGTTCCTGTTTTTCAGTTATTTGAGGAATCGCCAAAGTGCTTTACACAATGTTTGAACTAGTTTAAACTAATTTACACTCCCACTAACAGTGTATAAATGTTCTCTTGTCTCCAGAACCTCACCGGCACGTGTTATTTATCGATTTTTTTTTTTTTTTTTTTTTTTTTTTTGAGACAGAGTCTCGCTCTGTCGCCCAGGCTGGAATGCAATGGTGCCATCTCAGCTCACTGAAACCTCCACTTCCTGAGTTGAAGCGATTCTCCTGCCTCAGCCTCCTGAGTAGCTGGGACTACTCAGGCGTGCGCCACCACGCCCAGCTAATTTTTGTATTTTTAGTACAGACAGGGTTTCACCATATTGGCCAGGCTGGTCTCAAAGTCCTGACCTCAGGCAATCCGCCCACCTCGGCCTCCCAAAGTGCTGGGATTACAGGCGTGAGCCACCGCGCCCAGCCTATTTATTGACTTTTTAATAATAGCTATTCTGACTGGTGTGAGATAGTATCTCATTGTGGTTTTAATTAGCATTTCTCTAACGATTAGTGATATTGAGCATTTTTTCATATGCTTGTTGGCCACATACATGCCTTCTTTTGAAAAGTGTTCATGTCCTTTGCCCACTTTTTAATGGGGTTGTTTGGTTTTGGTTTATACATTTGTTTAAGTTCCTTATAGATTCTGGATATTTATTAGACCTTTGCCAGGTCTACTATATATTAGCATAGTTTGCAAATATTTGTATAGTTTGCAAATATTTTCTTCCATTCCGTAGGTTGTCTGTTTATTCTGCTGATAGTTTCTTTTGCTGTGCAGAAACTCTTTAGTTTAGTTAAATCCCATTTGTCAGTTTTTGCTTTTGTTGCCATTGCTTTTGGCATCTTTGTCATGAAATCTTTGCCAGTTCCTGTGATCAGAATGGCATTTTCTAGCTTGTCTCCCAGAGTTTTTATAGTTTTAGGTTTTACACTTAAGTCTTAAATCCATCTTGAGTTAATTTTTGTATATGCTACAAGGAAGGGGTCCAGTTTCAATCTTCTGCATATAGCGAGCCTGTTATCCCAGGACCATTTATTGAATAGGGAGTCCTTCCTCATTGCTTGTTTTTGTCGGTTTTGTCAAAGATCAGATGGTTGTAGGTGTATGGCTTTATTTCTGGGCTCTCTATTCTGTTCCACTGGTCTTTATGACTACGTTTATCTTCTGTTAATTTGCATCTATAGGAAAGTGTATGTCAGAACAAGTGACATTAAAACAGGATTCTGAGACACGCCCTGTTGATAATTTGAGAATTGCCTACACTGCTGGATTGTTAAGATATGCTAATGCCCTGTTTTCCATATTTATTTTTAAATGTTTACACCAAAAGAGAAAAGATGCAAAGTATCACTTTTTTTTTTTTTTTGCAAACATGAAAATTACCTCCAGCACTAAGCTCTCCCAAGCACTTGTCAGAGTGGGTAAGCCAAAGGTGTGAGGAGGTCTGTGTTCCTTGATGTCCTTTCTCAATTTTATGGCCAAATGTACAAAATAGGAAACAGACATGAGAGGAGGCCTTAGAACCGTACAGGTGTGACTCCGCGTGGTGGCTCACGCCTGTATTCCCAGCACTTCGGGAGGCTGAGGCGGGTGGATCACCTGAGGTCAGGAGTTTGAGACCAGTCTGGCCAACATGGTGAAACCCCATCTCTACTAAAAATACATAAATTAGCTGGGCATAGTGGCAGACGCTTGTAATGCCAGCTACTTTGAGGCTGAGGCACAAGAATCGCTTGAACCCGGGATGCGGAGGTTGCAGTGAGCCGAGATTGCACCACTGCACTCCAGCCTGGGTGACAGAGTGAGACTCTGTCTAAAAAAACAAGAACTGTAACTGTGCACGTGTTGATTCACTTTCCGGTACTTCTCTGGAGCACCCTATTTGTCTCTGATACCTCTTTTCCCTTGGGACTTCCTTCGGCCAAAACCCTTGGTCGCCTTCTCTAACAACACGAGCTCCTTCCCTAGGTGACCTCAGCTGGTCTGGTGCCTTTGTATTTGCATTAGTTGCCTGTGGAATTGTTACAAATCACCACAAATGTGGTGGCTTAAAACAAAAGAAACTCCCTAACAGATGTGGAGGCCAGTGTCCAAAATCAGTATCAGGAGGCAGAAAGCAGGGTGTCTGCACAGTCAACTCCGCCAACTCCCTTCCTCTTCCAGTGCGCGGTACCTGCTGCACAGTCATGACCGCCAACTCCCTTCCTCTTCCAGTGCCCAGTAGCCGCTGTTGCTCCTTGGCATGTGGCCACATCAGGTCAGTCTTCAAGGCCAGCATCTTCAGTCTCCCTCTGTCCCACTTCACATTGTTTTCCGTGTCAAATCCCCCTCTGACTCCCTCCTCTAAGGACACTCGTGATGACATTTAGGGCCCAGCCGGATAGTCCAATGTCACATCCCTGTCTTGAGATCCTTACTCACATCCACAAGGACTCTTTCTTGCCATAGAAGGTAAGTAACCTTCACGGGTTCCAGGGACTCGGCTGTGGATATCTTCTGGGGCCTCCCACGCCATCTCTGTGCCAACAATTCCTAACTTGATGGCTCTAGCACATGCTCCTGTGCTCCAGGTCACTACCAGCTCTGCATGAACGTCCCAAATGCAACTCTTCTGTTTCCCAGAGGGCAGCCATTTACCCAGATGCTGGGCCAGAAATTTAGAAGCCGTCATCCTGCCTCTCCCCTACCTTCTGCCTTTCATCCAACTCTAGGTCCACCTTCAAAACGACCCCTTCCCCACACCTCTACACTCCCCACATGTCCGCAGAAGCCTCTTACTGGGCTCCGTTCTCCCACTTCTGCACATTTTCACGCCGTTACCCACTCAGCAGCAGGGGCAGCATGGATAAGGGGAAACTAGATCACGTCCCTTTCTGCCTAAACCCCATGGGACCTGGCGTGGCTGTGAGGACCCCAGCGGGCCCTGAGGATGTGGCTGTGCTGTGCCCACCTCGCCCCACGTGTTCTCTCCTCAGTCCTCCACGCGGCTGTCTCCTCTCCACATGATCCCCTCTCTACCCAGACACCCTGCACCCCCAGTCTTGACCCGAGTCTGCCTCATTATCCTTCGATGGTCCTTATCCTCAAATGTTCTTGAAGCAACGGCCCCCCTGACTCCTTACCCCCAAGAAGCGCCCTTTTAGTCTCTCTGACAATCCCCCTCTTTACCCGCGTTGCATTCCCTACATTCAGTGATGCGTTTGTGGCTTGCTAGTTTCCTGTCTGTGTCCCTCTTAAACTATAAGCTCCATGAGGGCAGGGATCTCGCTTGTTGTACTTATCACTCTTCCCAGCACCTCCTGCCCAAGAGGTAATGACTCCCTCACAGTTTCAAGAAGCCCACAATATGAAAGGAGAATTTTTTTGTTTGGTTGGTTGGTTTTTGAGAGGGAGTCTTGCTCTGTCACCCAGGCTGGAGTGCAGTGGCACAAATTTGGCTCACTGCAACCTCTGCCTCCTGGGTTCAAGCAATTCTTCTGCCTCACCCTCCCAAGTAGCTAGAATTACAAGCGCCTGCCACCATGCCCAGCTAATTTTTGTATTTTTAGTAGAGCTGAGTTTCACCATGTTGGCCAGGCTGGTCTCAAAGTCCTGACCTCAAGCGATCCACCTGCCTCGGCCTCCCAAAGTGCTGGGATTACAGATGTGAGCCACCAAGCGGGCTGAAAGGAGATTTTAAAGGAGCCTACGGAGGAATGTACCAATGGCCAAACAGCAAATGTTAGTGTATAATCAATAAGGTCTCTTCTTGTGGGTTCCTCTGCCCTTCTGAGACCCTGTGACATCCTTCCTGGGCACTCGGCCTGAGCTCCACAGATTTCCCAGAAACTCCTTTTGTCCACCTGGACTCCTTCAGTCCTGTCCTTTCATCCACCAGGGGCAGAGCTCTTCATCTGTTGTCTGCCCCAGACTCTTTCAGGTGTTCAGGGGACCATGGGGGACCCAACAGAGACAAGGCAGGCTGACCCCATCAGGGGTAGAAGGCCCTGCCTCCTTCACCCCCCAAAAACAATACTTCCTGCTCTGCCCCTGTGCTCAGTTCCCAACACACAGATACATCCATCTGAATACCCACTGCTGCCAAAGGGAAACGCCTTTCATTCCATGTTTTTAAAGTGAATGAAAGAATGGAGTCCACTGTTAGAAATGAGATTTTAAAATGACCATATGGAGGACTGTACCAACTGGCCAAACACCAAAAGTTAGTGAATAATTAACAGAATCCTTTCTTGGAGGGTGGGGGTGGGGGGCGCAGGGATTGCCACCTGTCGATCAGGGTCCTGTTGGAAACGAATGGCCCACTCACCTTGGGGAAGTTGAGAGTTTTAGAAAGGGCCATTGAAAGGTATAGGTGGGGATATCAGGGTTGGCCTCTCCCATGTGCAGAGGGCAATACATTTTATAATCATCCCTTCCTCCCTCCTTCCTTCCCTTCCTCCTACTGCTGGTTCTCCCGTTGGCCAATTCCAACCAGAAACCAGAGGGCAGGAGAGTCCCTTGATGAAGCCCTCAGGTTTCAGCCTCTAGGGCAGGGAGAGGGATGCAGAGTGCATCTGAGGGACACCAGGAAAACAGGAAAGAGCAGACAGGTGCAAGTATGACACCTGTTAGAATAACTGCAACCAGAACCCTGACACCACCAAATGTCAGGAGGCTGGCGAGAGCGTGGAGCCACAGACGCCCTCATCCGTTGCTGGTAGAAATGCAAAAGGATATCGTCACTTTGGAAGATAGTTTGGCAGTTTCCTACCAAACTAAACATATTTTCACCATACAATCCAGCAGTCGCCCTCCTTAGTGTTTACCCAAAGGAGCTGAAAGCTTATGTCCACAAAACCTGCACATGAATGTGTATAGACTTTATTCATAGTTGCCAAAACTTAGAAGCAACCAAGACATCGTTCAGTGAGTAAATGAATAAATAAACCGTAGTACATCCAGACTCCAGACAATGAAATATTATTTGGCACATTATTAGAAAGAAATCAGCTGTCAAGTCCGGGCACGGTGGCTCACGCCTGTAATCCCAACACTTTGGGAGGCCAAGACAGGTGGATCAGTTGAGGCCAGAAGGAGTTTGAGACTAGCCTGGCCAAAATGGTGAAACCCCATCTCTACTAAAAATACAAAAATTAACTGGGTGCGGTGGTGCGCACCTGTGGTCAAGAGGCTGCGGCAGGAGAATCACTTGAACCCGGGAGATGGAGGCTGCAGTGAGCTAAGATTGCGCCACTGCACTCCAGCCTGGGCAACAGAGTGAGACACTGTCTTAAAAAGAGGTAAGCTATAAGGAAGGAAACTTACGATTACTAAGAAAAAAAAGCCAATCTGATAAGCCTACATATTGTATGATTCCAACTGTATGACACTCTGGGAAAGGCAACACTGTGGGGACAGTACAGGGGGCAGTAATTCCCTGGGCTGGAGGGATGGAAGGGTGAATGGACAGAGCACAGGATTTTCAGGATGGTGAAACTACTCTGTAAGATACTATAATGATGATTATGCTTAACGTTGTACATTTGTCATTATACATTTGTCAAAAACCATAGAATGTACAACACCAAGAGCGAACCCTAATGTAAGCTATGAACTTTGAGAGATAATGATGTGTTAACGTAGGCTTGATTGTAATAAATGTGCCTCTCGGGTGTTGCATGTCGACCATGGAGGAGGTTGTGCATGTCAGGCAGAGGGCAGGGAGCATTTGGAAATTCTCTGTATATTCTGCTCAATTTTGCTGCTCTAAAAAATAGTCTTGCTCAGGTGCAGTGGCTCACACCCGTAATCTCAGCCCTTTGGGAGGCCGAGGCAGGCAGATGACTTGAGGTCAGGTTTTCGAGACCAGCCTGGCCAATATGGTGAAACCTCATCTCTACTAAAAATATAAAAATTAGCCGGGCGTGGTGGCAGGCACCTGTAGTCCCAGCTACTCAGGAGGCTGAGGCAGGAGAATCGCTTGAACCCGGGAGGCAGAGGTTGCAGTGAGACAAGATCGGGCCACTGCACTCCAGCTTAGGTGACAGAGCAAGACTCCATCTCAAAAACATATAAATAAATAAATAAAATCTCTTTTTTTAAAAAAAAATAATGCAAGCATGAGCATATTGGATCCCAGAAATGGCAAGCAAAGGTAGAAGCAGATGGCACTCCAAAGCTCTTCACAATGCAAAGTCAGGGAATTCTACTAAATGGAATGATCCTCTGTGCCTGTAATTCTTACCCGGATACGGTTCTAGGCCACATTCATCTTAGTTCTGGGAGTGGCCCTCTCTCTCCAAGCTTCCGGAAACTGATGAACACTCCACAAAGGGCTGCCAGGTCAGGCACACCAGGAATAGCCTCCCTCTCCTTCCCCCTGGGGCTCACCTTAAAGCCCACAGCAGCTCCTTGTTCAACCCCAGTTCCTTCCTGCCTCGTCCCTCTTCCCATGGCTAAGCCAGTGTGAGTCTAGCACAGAGTGTCTGTCCCCAGGAGCTGCGGGGCCCCTGCTCCCTCTGTGCCAGCGCATACCAGCCTCTGCCCCAGGCTGCAGCCCACCCCTCCGTGATCCCTTGCACTTCACACCCAGTGGCCTTTTTCAGACCCAACCCCAGCAAAGCCCAGGCAGGACAAACTTTCTCGATGGAAAATGAAGCCAAACTTCAGCAGGCCGAGTTCAAACCTGTGGTTCACGAAGACATCCACCCACCTCCCCCTGGCTAGCTAGAAAGGGAATTCCAGGTCCTTTGACTTCAGTGGCTGTAGACCTCCGGGAAAAGCTCCCCCATACCTATAGCACTGCTTGAATAGGACAGTTTGTTCACAGCCCCCCGTTTCCCTTGGGACCACAACTTAGATGCTTAGAAGTCGGGATCTGCTGTGCTCTGCTGAGGTGGAAGAATCATGGGTCTTGTACTCATCCTAACCCTGCCAGTAAACCCCCTGCAACCGCCTTCCAGCGGTCAGAGCAGCCCCCGCCGTGTGTCACATGTCGATCCTGCAGGCACAGTGGCTCTGCAGGTGGTGTTTAATGAGGATACCAGCTTTAGAATGTTATATTTGTGTTTGCTGTTTGTTTGTTACTTGTTTCTTTTTCTTTCTTTTTTTTTTTTTTTTGAGATAGAGTCTCACTCTGTCGCCCAGGCTGCAGTGCAATGGCAAGATCTTGGCTCACTGCAACCTCC
>NW_012104754.1:1557454-1561207 GCF_000951045.1 Mandrillus leucophaeus | reverse complement strand
TCCTGACCTCAAGTGATCTGCCCGCCTCAGCCTCCCAAAGTGCTGGGATTACAGGCATGAGCCACCACGCCCAGCCCAGGTTGTATTAGAATTTAAAGAAGTCATGATTGCTTGGAAGAAGATCCTAGAATTAACACCACCCTGCAAATGACTGCCACTCTGGAGAAAGGCCTTGGCTGCAGCTATAGGTCTGAGCATCATCAGAATGTTGAAGCCAGGGATGGTTAAACTTTCCTGTTAAGAAAGAAGGCAGAGAGAGTGGTAGGCAGTGGAGAGAGAGGGCTGAAGCCATAAGCATGTTCAGAAAGTGATATCACTATTACTTTAAGAATATTTATTCTAATTTTTTTTCATTAACTTCCTCTTGGGAGATGTATGGTTTGTACCAGCTGACTAGATTAGCATTGATTTGTGTGATCCCAGTACCAGGCCAATACTCAAGTGTTCCTTATGCTTCTTAGATATGAGTGTCCGATGAGCCCAGGCTGTCACTGACTGGGCACTGATAATGCTAATGAAAACCTCCAAAGGTAAATCGAAAACAAACTAAAGGATCACTCAGATAGGATCAGTTAAATAAATCAAAGTACATTCATACAAGGAAATACTGTACTGTTTATTTATCAAATCAATGAAGTCATCTCTCTGCATGGATTGGAAAAATCACTAGGATAAATGAAATAATTTTTTTAAGGCAGAGCGCAAGACAGTTTGTATGGAACCCTGAATGTAGGGAAGGAGTTCAAATGTTTATTTTTTATTTAACCTTCATAATGACATACAATTAATCCTGTGAACTGGTAAACAAATGGAAGCTCACAGGTTGTAGAACCTATGGCCTAAAGAGTGATTAGAGGTGTTTGATTCTATTGGAGTCTTATGAAGAATTTGACTGTTAACATCATCCTGCCCCCTCCGCCCCACCCCACCCCTGCCAATCCTGGACATCTGTCATCCTCTACTCCTTCCCCTGCCCAGAGGAGCTGGTTAAAGATGCAGAAGGTCATTTCCTACCTGGATTATTAATTCTAGCCATTGTTTTCTTCTTTTAACCAGAAGTAAAGATCATTGTGCTGTCTTTTTGTTGTTGCTGTTGCTGAGATAGAGTTTTGCGTTCTTTGTCGCCCAGGCTGGAGTGCAATGGCGTGATCTCGGCTCACTACAACCTCCGCCTCCCGGGTTCAAGCGATTCTCCTGCCTCAGCCTCCTAAGTAGCTGGGATTACAGGCCCTCACCACCACACCCAGCTAATTTTGTATTTTTAGTAGTTTAGTAGCTTCTCCATGCTGGTCAGGCTGGTCTCGAACTCCTGACCTCAGGTGATCCACAGGTGTGACCCACTGCACCAAGCCCCACTGTGCTGTCTTTAACCCATAGGCTACCTGCAGAAAACTTAGTGGTCAATGTAAAAATCAATGTGGCGAAAAAGAATTTAGGATTTCAGACTGCATGAGACCTACCATCCATCAAACCCATGGAGATGGAGGAGAGCTGCACACAAAAGGATCCATCTTCATTTGGTCTTTTCATCACTTCATTCATGACCTTGTATTTCTGTTCATGCATATGTATAGTAAAGAAAGAAATACTATTTCAACCTGAAAAAAAAATACAGATGCCAGACTCACCCCAGACCTACTGAATCAGAATCTGCATTTTGTCAAGATCCGCAGGTGATGCATGAGCTTATTAAAGTCTCAGAAAGGCACAGTGTGGGTGAAAGGCAACACCATTGGCATTTGTGTGGCTCTGTTGCACGAGACTCAGGATCAGGTCACTATCACCACAAAGAAACACAACGATGAAAGCTTACTTCTCACTTGGCAGTGTAGTTTTGGAAATGACAAAGATGGGCCAGGCGCAGGGGCTCATGCCTGTAATCCCAGCACTTTGGGAGGCTGAGGCAGGCGGATCACGAGGCCAGGAGATTGAGACCATCCTGGCTAACATGGTAAAACCCTGTCTCTGCTAAAAATATATTTAAAAAAAAAAAAATTAGCCGGGCGCGGTGGCAGGCTCCTATAGTCCCAGCTACTCGGGAGGCTGAGGCAGGAGAATGGCGTGAATCCGTGAGGCGGAGCTTGCAGTGAGCCAAGATCGCACCACTGCACTCCAGCCTGAGCGACAGAGCAAGACTCTGTTTCAAAACAGCAACAACAAAAATGACAAAGATGGGCTGGGCGCAGTAGCTCACGCCTGTAGTCCCAGCACTTTGGGAGGCCCAGGTGGGTGGATTGCTTGACGTCAGGCATTCGAGACCAGCCTGACCAACATGGTAAAACCCTGTCTCTACTAAAGATACAAAATTAGCCGGGCATGGTGGCAGGCGCCTGTAATCCCAGCTACTCGGGCGGCTGAGGCAGGAGAATCACTTGAATCCGGGAGGCAGAGGTTGTGGTGAGCTGAGATTGTGCCATTGCACTCCAGCCTGGGCAACAAGAGTGAAACTCCGCCTTAAAAAAAAGACAAAGCTAAGGGTGGAAAGTTAGCTGGGCATAACACAAAGCATCCCTAGTATACATGTCCAGGGATAAATCATTAAGATTTTTTTTTTTTCAACAGGGTCTAAAAATAGAACGAAGTCAGAGTTTGTGGGAGCAGAGGTGAGTCAGGATGGTCTTGGAGCCTGAGCTCTCCCTTTGCCCTGTCTCTGTAAAGCCATGTTTCTTCAAGTGAGGTAAACACGCCACGCTTTGTTAGTCTTGAATGATAAACAAACCAGAGGACTTGTACACAGCACACTGAACAATGTATTACAAGAGGAAAGAGTTTTTAATCCATAAATTACAGCAACAACTTGGGAGCAAATTGAGGTCTTTAGCCAGGGACAAGACTCTCAAGAATGATGTTTCCAGAATATACAGACAGCCAGGACCTTGGAAGTTAATCATAAGATGCTGACATTCACTCCCAAAACACAGCAAAAGGCTTCTCACCCCTTCTCTTTCTCTATCCCTTCTCTATAGAACTGGTGATCAAGTTGCTATTAAATGTTTGATAATGAAAGCCAAGTGCATAATCAAATTAAAACACCTAATGTTGAAATATCTCATTGATCAATTAGAGTTGGAGCTTCATGTTCTTATTTGACAGGAAGTCCCACTAGCAGCAAGGTGTAATCTGGCAGAGGAAGTTTGTTAGAGTTAAGACAGCGAAGGAATTCAGAGACCAGGATGTCAAAAGGAGTATCCGTATTCTTGATCAAGTCATACAGGTGGGTCTAGCGGATGGAACAGACAAGAGGAAAGGGAGGAAGTCATTTCTGTCTCCGTCTCATGTTAGGGTGATCAATTCATCCTACTGTCTTTGGTACTTTGTCAGTTTTAATGCCCCAGAAACCTTTCAGTTCAGGGCAAACTGGAACAACCCGACTAATCTGTAAACTGGGAATAACTGGCATTTGTGCAGAATGGCTCCCGGGTTTCTGATGCCCAGCGGCACTCGGCGTCTGCAGAGTCTGCAATGTCTTTGGCAGGTCTGTCTGCAAATCCACAGTGCTTGGCCGGATGCTGTCTGAAGTGTGCACTTTGGAGAAGAAAAGGGGTGGGGTGCCATTTCCCACACACAAGCTGCTGGTCCCCGATGGAAACTCTTCCAACAAAGGTGATGTTTTTGAAACCCAGCTTTTATCTGGACAAAGCTTTCTTGAAAAATCCTTGAAAATGCTTCCTGGTTTTAATAAAGGAGATCTCTGGAACATTTCCATGGGCTTTCATAGCACCTGTTTTAGTTGAGTTTTTTTTTTTTTTTTTT
>NW_012104754.1:1553473-1555994 GCF_000951045.1 Mandrillus leucophaeus | reverse complement strand
TTCTCTATCAATGATTCCTGGTATTCCAAGGCAGTCATGTTTCAAGGAGGGTGAGTAAGCCCAAAATAAGGAATATATTGCTCATTTTAACCAAAAAATGTTTTAAGCCAATAGAAATGATAATCATGAAGGCAATGCTTTTGGGAGTAGTAGCTAGGGTACTTCGTAAAAGAAAACTGGCTCAATTCTAATAATGTTTTAAGAAATAAAATACCTAGGAAAATATAACAAAAACATAAGAAAGTGTAATCTAACAAAAGTGTAAGAGCTCTTCACTAAAAACTACAACATGTTGTTGAAAAAAAAAAAATTTTTTTTTTTTTGAGGCGGAGTCTTGCACTGTTGCCTGGGCTGGAGTGCAATGGCGCGATCTCAGCTCACTGCAACCTCCGCCTCCCATGTTCAAGCAATTCTCCTGCCTCAGCCTCCCAAGTAGCTGGGATTACAGGTGTGTGCCACCATGCCCAGCTAATTTTTTCCATTTTTAGTAGAGACAGGGTTTCACTATGTTGGCCAGGCTGGTCTCAAACTCCTGACCTCATGATCTACCCGCCTCAGCCTCCCAAAGTGCTGGGATTATAGACGTGAGCCACTACACCCAGCTGAGAAATTTTTAAAGTATTATTTTAATGGAGGGAAATAGGCTGTTCATAGATGGGATGGCTCAATGTTATAAAGATGTCAAATCTCCTTAAATTCACCTACAGACTCGATACAATTGCAATCAAAACCCTCACCGGATTTCTTGTGGAAACTGGCAAGCTGATTCTAAAATTGAATGGAAATGCAAAGAGCATGAAAAGCCAAAGCAATCTTGAAGAACAATGAAGCTGGAAGCAATTATATGACCAGCCATCAAGAACGATTATAAACTTTCAGTCATCAGGACACGGTGTTGATACAAGGACAGACAACCCAATGGGACAGCATAATTTGTCTTGGTTTTTCTGGGTTGTATTAGAATTTATTTATTTTACTTTTAGAGATGGAGTCTCTCTCTGTCGCCCAGGCTGGAGTGCAGTGGCATGATCTTGGCTCACTGCCACCTCTGCCTCCCGGGTTCAAGTGATTCTCCTGCCTCAGCCTCCTGAGTAGCTGGGATTACAGGCACCTACCACCATACCTGGGTGATTTTTTGTATTTTTAGTAGAGTCAGGATTTCATTACATTGGTCAGGCTGGTCTCGAACTCCTGACCTCAAGTGATCTGCCCGCCTCAGCCTCCCAAAGTGCTGGGATTACAGGCATGAGCCACCACGCCCAGCCCAGGTTGTATTAGAATTTAAAGAAGTCATGATTGCTTGGAAGAAGATCCTAGAATTAACACCACCCTGCAAATGACTGCCACTCTGGAGAAAGGCCTTGGCTGCAGCTATAGGTCTGAGCATCATCAGAATGTTGAAGCCAGGGATGGTTAAACTTTCCTGTTAAGAAAGAAGGCAGAGAGAGTGGTAGGCAGTGGAGAGAGAGGGCTGAAGCCATAAGCATGTTCAGAAAGTGATATCACTATTACTTTAAGAATATTTATTCTAATTTTTTTTCATTAACTTCCTCTTGGGAGATGTATGGTTTGTACCAGCTGACTAGATTAGCATTGATTTGTGTGATCCCAGTACCAGGCCAATACTCAAGTGTTCCTTATGCTTCTTAGATATGAGTGTCCGATGAGCCCAGGCTGTCACTGACTGGGCACTGATAATGCTAATGAAAACCTCCAAAGGTAAATCGAAAACAAACTAAAGGATCACTCAGATAGGATCAGTTAAATAAATCAAAGTACATTCATACAAGGAAATACTGTACTGTTTATTTATCAAATCAATGAAGTCATCTCTCTGCATGGATTGGAAAAATCACTAGGATAAATGAAATAATTTTTTTAAGGCAGAGCGCAAGACAGTTTGTATGGAACCCTGAATGTAGGGAAGGAGTTCAAATGTTTATTTTTTATTTAACCTTCATAATGACATACAATTAATCCTGTGAACTGGTAAACAAATGGAAGCTCACAGGTTGTAGAACCTATGGCCTAAAGAGTGATTAGAGGTGTTTGATTCTATTGGAGTCTTATGAAGAATTTGACTGTTAACATCATCCTGCCCCCTCCGCCCCACCCCACCCCTGCCAATCCTGGACATCTGTCATCCTCTACTCCTTCCCCTGCCCAGAGGAGCTGGTTAAAGATGCAGAAGGTCATTTCCTACCTGGATTATTAATTCTAGCCATTGTTTTCTTCTTTTAACCAGAAGTAAAGATCATTGTGCTGTCTTTTTGTTGTTGCTGTTGCTGAGATAGAGTTTTGCGTTCTTTGTCGCCCAGGCTGGAGTGCAATGGCGTGATCTCGGCTCACTACAACCTCCGCCTCCCGGGTTCAAGCGATTCTCCTGCCTCAGCCTCCTAAGTAGCTGGGATTACAGGCCCTCACCACCACACCCAGCTAATTTTGTATTTTTAGTAGTTTAGTAGCTTCTCCATGCTGGTCAGGCTGGTCTCGAACTCCTGACCTCAGGTGATCCACAGGT
>NW_012104754.1:1550644-1553423 GCF_000951045.1 Mandrillus leucophaeus | reverse complement strand
TTTTTTTTTTTTTTTTTTTTCCTTTTCTCCTCATACCACATTAAAACTGGAACAAAAACCCAGACATCACCCCGGCCCTGTAGGTTGTATTCTTGAGTTCAGCTTGAGACCTTTCCACTAAAGAACAGAATCAGCTTAACCCAGCCTCAGGCTACCTGGCTTGTGGTCCCTCCCAGTCTCAACAAAGGCCACACCTGGGATTGTGTGAGCCACACTCTTTTGCATGCAGGGAACTCAAGTCTCCCCATGCGATGGGAGCTCCCACGGCCTGGGAATCTATGGAGATGGGCCAGGTGGAGACTGGAATTAGAAGTTGCCTGGAACCCCTGGCAGCTCCAAGGCCTGAGCAGTGAGACCTTGGGACCTCCTCTCCCGGACTCTGCAGCTGATGCAATTTCCTGAGGCGCCCTATTCTGCCCGTGGGCCTTTCTTTTCCATAGGCTGGTCACCCAATCTTAGCTGCACAAATTCTATTGGCTCACTCTCAGACCTTCAAGCTTGCTGGAGAAGCTGCTGCCCCACCTCTAACTGCCTCAGTCTCCTGACATTTCCCATGTTAACGTTTCCAAGAGCAAGAGAATGTGGTTGAAGCCTCACATCTGTTCACATCTGGCCACATCACTGGTTGCCAGGAGTCAGGAGATTCCTGATCCAGTCAGCAGAGGACAGGAGAGGGTGGGATGAAGATTCCGGCCCAGCTGGGGGCCTCTCCATCTCCTTAGAAATGGAGCAACTCTATCTCTAAGGTTAAGCTCCATCCTTAACCTCTTTAAAACAGTCTTTAAAACTGTCAGGCACGTAGTGTCAGCTTGGAACCCAATGGCTGGCCTCAACATGATTTCTCTGTAAAATGTGCACACCATGTTCACCATGCAGCCCTGAAGGAGCAACTGCTACTCGTGTTACCTGCAGGGAATGCCAGAAACTCTGCCCGTAGTTCTTAGATAGCATTAGTTCAAGGCATTTCTATATAACAACCTGGGAGTGCAGGGAGACGTCTTCCCTCATGACTGAGATTTTCTTGCCATTTCTCTTATAGGGGTTGATATGGTTTGGCTGTGTCCTCACCAAAATCTCACCTGGAATTGTAATAATCCCCATGTGTCAAAGGTGAGGCCAGGTGGCGATAACTGAATCATGGGGTGGTTTCCCCCACACTGTTCTTGTGAATAAGTCTCATGAGATCTGATGGTTTTATAAAGGGTAGTTCCCCTGCACAAGCTCTCTTGCCTGCTGCCATGTAAGACGTGACTTTGCTCCTCATTCACCTTCGGCCATGATTGTGAGGCCTCCCCAGCCATGTGGAACTATGAGTCTATTAAACCCCCTTTTTAAAATATATATTACCCAGTCTCAGGTATGTCTTTTTTTTTTTTTTTTTTGAGATGGAGTCTCACTCTGTTGCCCAGGCTGGAGTGCAGTGCAGTGGCGCGATCTCAGCTCACTGCAAGCTCCACCTCCCAGATTTACACCACTCTCCTGCCTCAGCCTCCCAAGTAGCTGGGACTACAGGTGCCCACCACCATGCCCGGCTAATTTTTTTTGTATTTTCAGTAGAGATGGGGTTTCACCGTGTTAGCCAGGATGGTCTCGATCTCCTGACCTCATGACCCACCCGCCTTGGCCTCCCAAAGTGCTGGGATTACAGGCGTGAGCCACCACACCCGGCCTCGGGTATGTCTTTATTAGCAGCGTGAGAACAGACTAATACAGGGGTGGACCAAATTAGTCATATGATTTAGAAAACGAAGAGCAGCATTTATTGCAGCTGAGTGTGTGTGGGCAGCTGTATACATCTATATAACTACATCCATATGCATGCAGCACACGTGCCTTCCTTCAAGTGAGAGTATACTTTGTACAGAATCAGTGATTTGGTTACTAAAGTTGTTGCAAGGGCACACAAATTCCCTTCAGAACTGTAAAAGAAACAATGTTTTGATGTTTACTTCTGCCATTTACTTTCTCCATTAATTCATTCCATCGTTCTTCAAACGTGTGGATTTCAGAGAAAGAGACAAAGATGAGTTGTCCTGTTTTATCACTCTCCTGTTTCCTTACTGGCCTTTTCCACGGCAAGGACACCCCATGGCCTGCGTTCAGCTCCAGGTGGGGTAAGTAGACGTCTGTGGGCTGCCTGGATCCCAGTGGCTGGCCACAACATTCTTTCTCTTGTAAAATGTCCTCAGAATGTTAAATATCCAGCTCTGGGAAGGTTGTAAGTTAGAGATCTCCTTTGTCCCAGTGGGTTTTTAAAATGCTTGTTTGCATTTCCTGTGGTGTGCTGCTGGTTTAAAAGCCAAAGTCACCAAGCATAACATGGGGAAAGCTCTTGCCAGCCAAGCCCCGAAGTTCACAGATTGGGTTATTTACAACGCGTTCCCTTAACATACCCAGGCAGGACTTGTCCTCACGTACTGATGTCAACAAGATAGCTCATGTGGCTTTCATTTCCTGGCATTTGACATAGAAGGGAAATCTCAAGGTTATATTACACCTCTCACTGGGAAAGGTCAAAGAGAACGTTTCCTTGCTGTGCCTGGCACATCCTCTGAACACAGCTGTCTCCAGAACACAACACCACGGCTCACATTCCCCCTCCCATGCTCTGGAGTCTGGTTCAAGCACAGCTGCTTACCTGTTTCCTACCACATGCTTGTCTTTACTTCCAAAGATTCTTCTTTTTTTTTTTTTTTTTTTTTTTCCTTTTCTCCTCATACCACATTAAAACTGGAACAAAAACCCAGACATCACCCCGGCCCTGTAGGTTGTATTCTTG
>NW_012104754.1:1549699-1550594 GCF_000951045.1 Mandrillus leucophaeus | reverse complement strand
CTTCCAAAGATTCTTCTTTTTTTTTTTTTTTTTTTTAGATGGTATTTTGCTCTTGTCGCCCAGGCTGGAGTGCAGTGGCATGATCTCAGCTCACTGCAACCTCCGCCTCCGAGTTCAAGTGATTCTCCTGCCTCAGCCCCCAAAGTAGCTGGGATTACAGGCATCTGCCACTATGCCTGCCTAATGTTTTTTGTATCTTTAGTAGAGACGGAGTTTCGCCATGTTGGCCAGGCTGGTCTCGAACTCCTGACCTCAGGTGATCTGCCAGCCTCAGCCTCCCAAAGTGCTGGGATTACAGGCATGAGCCACTGCGCCCGGCCCAAAGATTCTTTATGATAAAAAACTACACCCTCAAAGTGGAGCAACACCCGGTGTGCTGGCTTCCTGGGAGGCTGAGACAGGAGGATCACTTGAGCCCAGAGTTTAAGGCTAGCCTGGGCAACATAGTAAGACCCTATCTCTAAAAAATAAAAACAATAAAGTAGAGTGGTGGCCATCTGTACATTTATAAGAATGGCAGTTTTCAGAGGTGATACTAAAGACTGTTGGGGTTTCTTGGTATGTCATATGGAGAGATATAAATTTAGACTCTAAAGTTTACAGTGTGAAGAAATTAAAGATAAACATGTCTTAAGCAAATCTCCAACAAAAAAATCTATAGTTTTAAAAGACATTAGAGGGTGATTATTCGCATGTTAATCTTGATAAAAACTATGCAAAAAGAATACAACATTATGGAAACCAGGAAATAATTCTGCCAGCAGCATGACCACACTTGACATTTTGAATATTTATGACCATTCCCTATTAATCACATGTATATTTATGTAGATAGATGTACAGTTTGGAAAACTAGTTTATTTTTTTGTATTTTTTATTATATATTATATAATTA
>NW_012104754.1:1546414-1549445 GCF_000951045.1 Mandrillus leucophaeus | reverse complement strand
GTGTCCATTAACCAACTTCTCCCTATACCCTCTGTCTCTTCTACACTTTCCCGCCTCTAGCAACCACCATTCTGTTCTCTACTTTTGTGAGATCAACTTTTTTAGCTCCACATATAAGTGAGAACACGCAGCATTTATCTTTCTGTACCTGGCTTATTTCACTTAACATAATATCCTCCAGACTCATCTATGTAACTGCGAATCTATGTAGCTGCAAATGACAGGATTTTATTGTTTTATGGCTAAAGGGTGTTCCATTTTGTGGTGTGTGTGTGTGTGTGTGTGTGCATGTGTATTATATTTCTTTATTAATCTCTTTTTGGATAATTAGGTTGATTCTATATGTCAGCTGTTGCGAATAGTACTACAATAAACATGTGAGTGCAGATACCCCCTCAACATACTGATTTCCTTTCCTTTGTGTAATACCCAGGAGTAGAATTGCTGGATCAGACAGTAGTTCCATTCTTTTGTTTTTTGAAGAACCTCCATACTGTTTTCCATAATGGCTGCACTAACTTACATTACCACCAGTAGTGTATGAGAATTCCCTTTTCTCTGCATCCTTGCCAGCACTGGTTATTTTTTGTCTTTTTTATAGTAGCCATTCTAACTGGGGTGAGATGGTATCTCATTGTGGTTTTGATTTCCATTTCCCTGATTATTAGTGATGTTGAGCATTTCTTTAGATACTTGGCCATTTGTGTATCTTCTTTTGAGAAATTTCTGTTCAGATCATTTGTCCATTTTAAAATGAGATTGATTTATTGCAGTTGAGTTCCTCATAAATTCTGAATAGTAATCATTTGACAGATAGGCAATTTGGAAATATTTTCTCCCATTCTGCAGATTATCTCTTCAATCTGTTGATTGTTTCCACTGCTGTACAGAAGCCTTTTATATTGATAAAATCTTATTTGTTTATTTTTGCTGTTCTTGCCTGTGCTTTTGAGGTCTTACACAAAAAATCTTTGCTCAAACCAATGTCCTGGAACATTTCCTCAATGTTTTCTTCTAGTAGTTTGTTTCATAGTTTCAGGTCTTAGATATAAATCTTTAATTCATTTTGATCTGATTTTTGTATATGGTGAGAGATGGGGGTTTAGTTTCATTCTTCTGCATATGGTTATTCAGTTTCCCCAGCACCATTTATTGAAGAGACTGTACTTTTCCCATCATGTGTGTCTTTGTCAAAAATAGCTTGGCTATAAATGCATGGATTTATATCCAGGTTCTCTATTATATTCCACTGGTGTATACGTCTGTTTTATACCAGTACCATGCAAATTTTGTTACATGACTCTGTATTATATTTTTAAGTCAGGTAGTGTGATGCCTACAGCTTTTTTTTTTTTTTTTTTTTTTTTTCCTCAGGATTGCTTTGGCTATTTTGGGTCTTTTGTGGTTCCATAAATTTTAGGATTTTTAAATATTTTTTGTGAAGAATGTCATTGGTATGTTGATTGGGATTGCATTGAATCTGTAAATTGCTTTGAGTAAAATTGTCACATTGATAATATTAATTCTTCCAATCCATGAGCATAGAATATCTTTCCATTTTTGTTGTTGTTGGCATTCTCTTCTATTTCTTTTGTGAGTAGTTTTTCTTATATATCTTTCACTTTTTTGATTAAATTGATTCCTAGGTATTTTATATTCTTTGTAGCTATTGTAAATGGGATTGCATTCTTGATTTATTTTTCAGCTAGTTTATTATTGGTGTATAGAAACATTACTAATTTTTCATAATGTTAGGTAATGTTGATTTCATACCCTAAAAATCTAAATGCTCCACCAAAAACACTCTTAGACCTGACAAACTTTACTGAATTTGTTTGTCAGGTGTAAGACTTTTTTTGGTAGAGCTTTAGGTTTTTCTGAATATAAGATTATGTCATCTACAAAGAATGACAATTTCCTCCTTTCCAATTCAGATGCCCTTTGTTTCTTTCTCTTGTCTAATTGCTCTGGCTAGGACTTCCAGTACTATGTGGAATAAGAGTGGTGAAAATGAGCATCCAGTTGTCTTGTTCCAGTTTAGAGAAAAAGCTTTCAATTTTCCCCCATTCATTATAATGTTAGCTGTAGATTAGTCACATATGGCCTTTATTGTGTTGAGGTATGTTCTTTCTGTAACTAATTTGTTGACAGTTTTATCATGAAGGGATGTTGAATTTTATCAAGTGATTTTTCTGTATCTGTTGAGATGATCATATGATTTTTGTTCTTCATTCTATTGATGTGATGTATCATGTTTATGGGTTTGTACATGTTGAACCATCCTTGCATCCCTTGGATTAATCCCACTGGATCTTGGTGTATAATGTTGTTGATGTGCTATTGGATTCAGTGTGCTGATATTTTGTTGAATATTTTTGCACCTATGTTCATCAGTATTATTGACCTGTAGTTTTCTTTTTTGTTATGTCTTTGTCGAGTTTTGGTACTAGGGTGATGCTGGTCTCATACAATGAGTCTGGAAGAAATATCCCCCTTCAATGTTTTTGAAAAATTTAAGAAGAATTGGTGTTTTTTCTTTAATTGGTGTTATTTTTTCTTTTTTAAAAATTTGGTAGAATGCAACATTAAAACCATCTAGTCCTGGGTTTGTCTTTTTTGGGAGACTTTTTCTTACTAATTCTATTTTATTCATTACTGGCTTGAGGTTTTCTGTCTGTTTCTTCCCAGTTGAATCTTATTTATTTATTTATTTATTTATTTATTTATTTATTTATTGAGATGGAGTCTTGCTGTGTCGCCCAGGCTGGAGTGCTGTGGCACAATCTCGGCTCACTGCAAGCTCTGGTTCCCGGGTTCACACCATTCTCCTGCCTCAGCCTCCCAAGAAGCTGGGACTACAGGTGCCCACCACCACGCCCGGCTAATTTTTTGTATTTTTTTAGTAGAGACGGCATTTCACTGTGTTAGCCAGGATGGTCTCAATCTTCTGACTTCATGATCCAACCACCTCGGCCTCCCAAAGTGCTGGGATTACAGGCAGGAGCCACCGTGCCCGGCCTTTTTTTTTTTT
>NW_012104754.1:1540286-1541454 GCF_000951045.1 Mandrillus leucophaeus | reverse complement strand
CTTTCTTTCTTTCTTTCTTTCTTTCTTTCTTTCTTTCTTTCCTTTCTTTCTTTCTTTTTGTGACAGAGTCTCACTCTGTCACCCAGGTTGGAGTGCAGTGGCGCAATCTTGGCTCACTGCAACCTCCACCTCCTGGGTTAAAGCAATTCTCCTGCCTCAGCCTCCTAAGTAGCTGGGACTACAAGCACGTACCACATGCCCAGCTAATTTTTGTATTTTTAGTAGAGACAGGGTTTCGCCATGTTGGCCAGGCTGGTCTTGAATAAATCTGATGTTTCTTCATTGGTTTTCTATCTAGATGATCTGTTCAATGATGAGAGTGGGATGTTGAAGTCTGCAACAATTACTTTATTGGAATGTATTACTCCCTTGAGGTCTAATAATATTTGGTTTATATATCTGGGTGTTCCAGTGTTGGATGCATATATATTTATAATTGTTATATCTTCTCGCTGTATTGATGTATTTTTATTATATAATGATCATCTGTATTAGTCCATTCTCACATTGCTATAAAAAACTACCTGAGGTAATTTACAAAGAAGAGAGGTTTAATTGACTTACAGTTCTGCAGGTGAAACAGGAAGCATGCTGGGGAGGCCTCAGGAAACTTACAATCATGGCAGAAGGCACAGGGGAAGCAGCCACGTCTTATATGTCTAGAGAAGGAGGAAAAGAGCTAAGGACGAGGTGCTACATACTTTTAAACAACCAGATTTCTTGAGAACTCTATCACAAAACAGCACTAGTGGGATGGTGCTAAACTATTAGAAACCACCCCCATGATCCTATTACCTCCCACCAGGCCTCACCTCCAGCACTGGGAATCATAATTCAACATGAGATTTGAGTGGGGACATGGAGCCAAACCAATACCATCTTTTTCTTTATAACGGTTTTTTGCTTAAAGCCCATTTTATCTGATATAAGTATAGCTAGTCCTTCTCCCTTTTGGTTTCCATTTCTGTAAATTATCTTTTTCCATCTCTTCACTTTCAGTCTTTGTGTATCCTTATAGGTAAAGTGAGATTCTTATAGGCAGGATATAATTGGGTCTTTTTTTTTTTTTTTTTAATGCATTCAGCCAGCCTATACCTTTTCAATTGGGGAATTAATCTGTTTACACTCAGGGTTATTATTGATGGGTGAAGACGTACTCTTGTCATTT
>NW_012104754.1:1533181-1534616 GCF_000951045.1 Mandrillus leucophaeus | reverse complement strand
ACTCTGTCACTCAGGCTGGAGTGCAGCGGCACAATCTCGGCTCACTGCAACCTCCGCCTCCCGGGTTCAAGCAATTCTTCTGCCTCAGCCTCTCAAGTAGCTGGGACTACAGGCATGTGCCACCACACCTGACTAATTTTTGTATTTTTAGTAGAGACGGGGTTTCACCATGTTAGCCAGGCTGCTCTTGAACTCCTGACCTCAAGTAATCCACCCACGTTGGCCTGCCAAAATGTTGGGATTACAGGCGTGAGCCACTGCACCCGACCCCCAGTTGAATCTTGGTAGGTTGTATGTATCCAGGAATTTATCCATTTCCTCTAGGTTTTCCAACTCGTTGGTTTATAGTTGCTCATTGTAGTCTTTAATAATCCTGTATTCTCTGGTATCAGTTGTAATGTCTCCTTTTTATTTCTGATTTTTTTTATTTGGGTCCTCTCTCTTTTTCATTCAGTTATTCTAGTTAATGGTTTCTTGATTTTGTTTATCTTTTCAAAAACAAAGTTTGTTTCATTGATCTTTTATACTTTTTTAGTCTTTATTTTATTTATCTCTGCTCAGCTCAGATCTTTATTATTTCTTTTCTTCTACTAATTTTGGGTTCAGTTTGTTCTTGCTTTTCTAGTTCCTTGAGGTGCCTCAGTAAGTTGTTTATTTGAAATCTTTATACTTCAATGTAGACATTTATTACTATAAATCTTCCTTTAGTACTACTTTGGCTGTATTCCATAGATTTGGGTATGTTGTGTTTCTGTTTTCGTTTGTCTCAAAATTTATTTTTTAATTTCTTTTTTTTTTTTTCTTTCTGAGACAGAGTCTTGCTCTGTCACCCAGGCTAGAGTGCAGTAGCACCATCTCAGCTCACTGCAACCTCCAGCTCCTGGGTTCAAGCGACTCTCCTGCCTCAGCCTCCCAAGTAGCTGGGATTACAGGGAAGTGCCACTACGCCTGGCTAATTTTTGTATTTTTAGTAAAGACGGGGTTTCACCATGCTGGCCAGGCTGGTCTCAAACTCCTAACATCAAGTGATCCACCCACCTAGGCCTCCCAAAGTGCTGGGATTACAGGCGTGAGTCACCGTTCCTGGCCTAAATTTCTGTCTTAATTTATTCATTGAACAATTGGTTTTTTAGGAGCATGTTGGTTAAATTTCATGTATTTGTACCATTTGCAAAATTCCTCTTGTTCTTAGTTTATAGTTTTATCTCATTGTGGTCGGAAAAGATACTTGACATGATTTCAGTATTTTAAAATTTGTTGAGACTTGTTTTTTATTCTAACATAAAGTCTATCCTGGAGAATGTTCTGTGTGCTAATGAGAAGAATGTGTATTCTGCAGTTGTTGGATGAAGAGTTCTGTAAATGTCTGTTAGGGCCATTTGAGTCTATAGTGCAAATTAAATCTGATGTTTCTTTCCTTTCTTTTCTTTCTTTC
>NW_012104754.1:1521222-1528451 GCF_000951045.1 Mandrillus leucophaeus | reverse complement strand
AATGCATTCAGCCAGCCTATACCTTTTCAATTGGGGAATTAATCTGTTTACACTCAGGGTTATTATTGATGGGTGAAGACGTACTCTTGTCATTTTGTGAATTGTGTTCTGGTTGTTTCGTATATCTACTCTACAATGAGGTTTATACTTTTATGTTTTTGTCATGGTAGTTATTGCCCTTTTACTTCCAGATGTAGGCCTCCCTTAAGGATTTCTTATAACGCCAATCTAGTGGTGATGAATTCCCTCAGTTTTTGCTTGTCTGGGAAAGACTTCATTTCTTCATATCTAAAGGATAGATTTGTTGGGTATAATATTCTTGCATGGCAGATTTTTTTTCTTTCAGTATTTTGAATATATCATCCTGTTCTCTTCTACCCTATAAGGTTTCTGCTGACAAATCTGTGGTTAGTCTAATAGAGAGCCCAGTATATGTGACTTAACATATTTCCCTTGCTGTTTTTAGTATTCTGTCTTTGCTTTGTCTTTTGGCAGTTTCACCATAATGTACCTTAGAGAGAACCTTTTTGGGTGGAAAAGATTTAGAGACTATTGAATTTCCTGGATCTGGATGTCCATGTCTCTCCCACGACTTGAGACGTTTTCAGCTATTATTTCATTAATTAGGTCTTCTATGCCGGTTTCCATCTCTTCTTCTGTAATTCCTGTACTGCAAATATTAATTTGCTTAATGGTATCCCTTAAGCCCCATAGACTTTCTTCATTCTTTTTCATTCTTTTTTCTTTTCTTTTTCTTTCTTTCCTTTTTTCTGACTGGGTTATTTCAAAAGACTATCTTCAAGTTCTAAAATTCTTTTGCTTGATCTAGTCTGTTGAAGTTTGGATTCTATTTTTCATTTTATCCATTGAATTCATCAGCTTCAAAATTTATGTTTGATTCTTTTTAGTGATATCTCCTTGTTGAATTTCTCATTCAGTTTAGAAATTGCTTTTCTGATTTTGTTGAATTGTTATTCTGTATTCTCTTGTATCTTCCTGAGTTTCCTTAAGATCATTATTTTCAAGTTCTTCTTGTGCATTTCATAGATTTTCTTTTCTTTAGGGTCTGTAACAGAATAATTACTATGTTCATTTGGAAGTATTGTGTTTTGTTTCATTTGTTTGTGTGTTGTTTTTTTTGTTTTGTTTTTGTTTCTTTGTGTTTCTTGTGTCCTTATGTTGATATCTGTGCATCTGGTGGAACAGTCACCTCTTCTAGTTTAAGAGAGTAGCTTCCATAGGGAAAGACTTTTCCCTATGGATGTGTCCTACAGTGTTGGTTGTGAGTGAGAGAGACATAGAGACTCAGACTGGCATAAACTAAAACAAAAAGAGAATTTTTCCGCTCATGTTACTACCACATCTTGGTTACTTCCAGCTTTCTATAGGCCTGGATCTAGTGTTTGAACTGTGTTATCACAACCCCCATGCCTCCCTTTGGCTCTTGTTCTGGTTAGTGCAGTAGCATTGTCTCCATGTGATTTCCACTGGTGTAATCAATGTCACTGGTGTGTGGTCTCATTGGCCTGGACTACAGATGTTTGTGGTGGCAGTAGTGTATTTTTGCTGGAGATGGGGGCTGCTGGGCAAGCTAGTTCTCAGAATCTAGGGGGACATACACCAGGTGTGGCAGCTCTGTTGGTCATGGGGGTGATGTTGCCAGCAATGGCTGGTGCTGGGTAAGGCAGTACCTGTTCCCTGGGCAGTTCTGCTCTGCCAGTCAAAGGGACAGGGTCACTGGTTGTGGCAGGTGCCAGGTATGCTGGTCCCTGCCCTGGGGGTACATGTGGCAGCTCTACTGGTTGAGGGTGTGGGTACCAGAAAGCTGGTTCTCAGGCCCTGAGGAGCACATTTATGGGCTCCCCACATCTCAGGGGTGGCCTCTCTGCTGCGCTAGACCTCCTGTTCCTTGTGGTGTGCATGGTCTCAGGTGGCAGACATGGCTATACCACTGTGTCTAGCTGTGGTTGTAGCACCACAACACTTTGTGCGAGCATGGTGGGATAACAGTGGGACCCCAGGAACGTGAAGATACAGGGGCTATTGGGCCCCAGGACATGATGCAGTCTAGCATAGGTCTGTTGTCAAAATGGCACCTTGGGTCACAGGGAGTAGGAGGGACCTAGCATGAGTTCCTTCTTAGAGCAATGCAGCCTCATGGACTCCAGGCAGCTCCTTCTACTGGGCTCAGGGACTGTGAGGACTGTGGGGCTCTCCTGTAGCTAGGATTTCAGCCATTCGTGTTGGTAATGAGGACTGCTGGGTAACTCTCACTTACCTTTGTGCAACAGGGAGTCCCTCATGACTCTGAGTCAATCCTGGCTGAGTGCTTTGCTTCCCTCTCTATGCTTCTACGATCCCAAGTTTCTGTGTTTTGGACAGTTTTTATCACTTCCTTAATGAATTCCAAGATTCTCCCTTAGACACTCTATTCAAAGTGTAGTTATTTATTTGTTGTTTTGGTCTTTTTTTTTTTTTTTTTTTTTTTTTTTTTTTTTTTGGACAGAGTCTCTCTCTGTCTCCCAGGCTGGAGTGCAGTGGCAAAATCTCAGCTCACTGCAACCTCCGCCTTCCAGTTCCCAGAAATTCTGCCTCAGCCTCCCAAGTAGCTGGGATTATAGGTGCATACCACCACACCTGGCTAATTTTTTTGTTCTTTCTTTGTGGAGGAGACAAGCACTGGGCACCGCTAGTCAGCCATCTTTGAGTATGTCCCTGATCTATATTTTAAAATAACAATTTCTCAATGGAGTCTTCATACAGCACATAAATAAATGGAAAACAAAGTGGATTAGCTGCGACCATCTGAACCCAGAACCTAGAATTGTAAACAAATAATATTATATAGACATTTGTAGTGAGTATCTGTTGTTCTTGTTTGCCCAGTGTGTGATCACTACTTATTCTAGAAACAGAACACTTCATTACTATGGGAAGCCTCCTCCATGTGACTAGAGCTCCCTTCTCCTCCACCTGGGTGACCCAGTCTTAGACAATGAGGGTATTCTATCTCTGCAACCACAGGATACATATGGAAACTGAAACAGGCCTGCCGCTTCCTGGGATTTCTGTACCAGAGCTAATAGGCACAGCTCTTTCTATGCAGTTGCTAAGCCAGGGGAATTGAGTCTAGAGCAGCCATATGGAGCGTCCCCAACTGTTTGAAAACTGAGGCCAAGAAGAGACATGTGAGATGTGAAGTGGAGAAAAACAGAGAGAGAGAAGGAGAGAGCTAAAAAGGGAGGGATGGGGATGGCGATAACACAATTCAAATTCTAGATCCACCTCTGTCTAAAGCCAGAAGTAACCCAGACGTGGTAGTAACAAGAGCTGATAAGTTCCCTTTTTGTTTGAGTTTATGCCAGTCTGAGTTATATCTCTATGTCTCTCTCACTCACAGCTGCAAGAATCCTGAGTAGTTCACATGCATGCGTAAACAATATCTTGCACAAGTTATTTAGTGGGTCCTGTTATAAATCAAACTGGAAGGCTGATGATAACCAGTGTGCCCAGAAAAAGACAGACTCTATTCTAGTCCTGTTTTTACCTTCTTCTGTGTGCCTAAGACCACATGAGTTTGCAGGACCACTTTCTCCTTAATGTTTGTACAGAAAATGGCTCTCCCATTGGGCTATTTTGTGTCATATCCTGGGTAACATTTTTAAGCATCCTTTCAAGAGCAGGAACAAAGAAGTCAACTTTCATTGCTATATACTCAGTGTTCTGTGGGCTATAATATTATATAAAATTACAAATGCATTTTCCCATCACATGCAAATTGTTAAGCTATGAATGAGCATCCCTAAAGATGCTAGAGATGCTCATTCATAGCTAGAAATTTTATTATTTTCCCCCTTTTACAGACATTTTATAGCATAATTGCAATGGCAGTCTAGATAAGTTAGGTAGGGACACTTGGAAAGGTACGAACAACACCATGAACTTCTCTTTATACTGCTACTGCCTATCAATGGGCAGCCCCTCAAAGAGGACATTCAACAAAGATAACATTACATAATACTTTTCAATTTTATTTTGGTGGGACACTTGCCAGGAGGCTGAGGGTGGAGAATACCCTAGAAAATCTGGAGAGAGATCTTGCTTTGGCCACAGGAATAAACCAGAGACGTCTAATTAGAAGATGAGTTTAGAGCAGGTTGAGGTCAGAGCAATGATGCTTTACTATTTATAATTGTTGAAGCTTCACACAAAACTTACTTCTGATCATTAGCTGAGAAAGAAAGATCTGGATTCAGTGACTTCCCTTCTTATTTAAACACACATGGTTCAGGTTGGAATTCCATGCCTTTTTCTGGGTCTCGGGTGACTGAGGCCCACAGCTGGTCAGTGGCTGATGCTTCCAGGGGTTGGAAGTGGGACATTCATAATTTCCCTGATACTGGGATGGTCAGAATGGCTGATGGTACCTGATCTCCCTGCTTAAGCTGCCAATGAAACCTTCCTGGGTCCACAAAAGAAAGATACACACGTAGCTCAGGGCTCTTGCACTTCTTCCTTACCAACTTCTCTCTCCCAATTAGGAAAGTTTCCATCCATTGTGATGAAACAAGGAAGCGATTTTTGAAATGCCTACTGAAGAGTTTTCCTCTTGGTGTTCCTCCCGCTCTGCCCCTCCCTCCTTCTGCTTCCTCTTTTCCTTCTCCGTCTTCCATTCCTCTTTCTCCTTTTCCTGTTTCTCTTCATCCACATCCTCCTCCCCCTCCTCCTTCTTCTCCTCCTCCTCCTCCTCATCCTCCTCTTTTCCTTCTTGTAGCCTCTCCTCTAGGAGAGCATGCCATGAGGCTGAAGCAGGGAACAAGGAGGATCTGGTGTGAAGGAAGTCCCAACAGACTAGAAGGAGAAGGAGAGAGACATCATTGCTTGTTGAGGTCAAATTCTCAGGGGCATCAGGATGAGTAGAAACTCCAAAGTATGCCAGACAGGTGGGGAAGGCAATCCCTGAGCAGAAAGCTTATTTCTGGCTTTCCAGGTTCAGCCTAGGGAGGGCAGAAGGGAACATTCAGATGGAAAGTTCTTGGGGAGTGCATCAATCCTGAGGGACGCATATGTCGGCCCAGGCTCTTCTGCGTGCCACCACGGGAGGACACTGAGAACTGACAGACCAGTGGGCCACCAGATGAGTGGGGCAGGAGGCTGCAGAATGCAGAAATGTCCAACCCAAAGCGAGAGGCAGGGACCAGAGCCATCAGCAACACATGCCAGCACCACCCCACATACATCAGGCAGGTCTGGACATGAGTGGGGAGGTTCCAGTATTAAGCTACATGAACCATTTGTAGTCAAATGAGAAGAACCTGTGTCTCTTTAATTCACTGTTTAGTCCTTCAACAAATATGCATTGAGTGCCGTGTGTGTGTGTGTGTGTGTGTGTGTGTGTGTGTGTGTGAGACCCTATTCTAGGCACTGGAAATTCAGCAATGAGAGAGACAAGGTCCCTGTCCCGGTGTGGCCCATATCCCTGCAGGGGAGATGATAATATATTTGGAAAGATGAAAGAAGAGTGTTATGGAAGAAGAGTGTTATGGGCTGAATTGTGTACCCCTAAATTTATATGTTGAAGTCCTAATTCCCAGTACCTCCAATGGGACTATGTGGAGATGGGCCCTTAAACTGGTGATTGTGTGAAAATGAGGCTATTAAGTTGGGCCCTAATCCAATATGACTGGTGTCCTCACAAGAAGAGGAGATGAGGACACGGAGAGACACTAGGGGTATACTCACACAGAGGAAAGGCCAGGTGAAGACACAGCCAGAAGGCTGCCACCTGCAAGCCCAGGAGAGAGGCCCCAGGAGAAACTAGCCCCACTGATGCCTTGATCTTGGACTTCCAGCCTCCAGAACTGGAGAAAATAAGCTTACATTGTGTATGCACCCACACTGTGGTATTTTGTTACGGAAGCCGTAGCAAATGGATACAAAGAATCATTGTATTATGTGACTTTGGGCAAATGAATAAGAAAATATGGTTCAGGTGATTATAAGTAGGGTAAGGGGGTAAGAAATGGCAGTGGGGTGGGGCTATTTTAGACAGGATGATGGGGCAAGATTTCTCTGAGAGGGTGACATCTCAGCAGATGCCTAAATGTTACAACTCAGCAAGCCACAGGAGGTTTTGGAGGAGAAATCCCAGTAAACAAAGGCTTGAGGTGTTCAGGTGACAGCACTAGACTGGGGGTGATTCTTTCCCCTTCTTCCTGGAGGAATGCCTATAATTGTCACCTCACCTGTGCAAACAACTGAATTCTAACTCCTTCTTCAAGGCATATCTCAAATGCTACTTACTTTATTCTAGACTGACCACTGCAGCCAAGATTAAACTCTCCAGCTTTGGAATTTCAATGACTTTTTAAAAATACAGCCATATCTTATAGATATTGCAGGTCTGGTTCTAGAACACCACAATATGGTAAATATCACAATACAGTGAGTCACAGTTTTTAAAAATTTCCCAGTGCATATAAAAGTTATGTTTATATTATATTGTAGTCTATTAAATGCGCAATAGCATTATGTCTAAAAAGATGTACATACCGGCCAGGCACGGTGGCTCACGCGTGTAATCCCAGCCTTTTGGGAGGCTGAGGTGGGCGGATCACAAGGCCAAGAGATCGAGACAAGCCTGGCCAACATGGTGAAACCCCATCTCTACTAAAGACACAAAAATTAGCTGGGCATGGTGGTGCGTGCCTGTAGTCCCAGCTACTCAGGAGGCTGAGGCAGGAGAATTGCTTAAACCCGGGAGTTGGAGGTTGCAGTAAGCCGAGATTGCACCACTGCACTCCAGCCTGCGACACAGCAAGACTCCATGTCAAAAAAAAAAATAGATGTACATACCTTGATTAAAAATCCTGTATTGCTAGAAATTGCTAACAATTATCTGAGCCTTCAGCGGGTCATGATCCTTTTGCTGGTGAAGAGTCTTGCCTCCATGCCGATGGCCGCTGACTGATCAGGGTGGTGGTTGCTGAAGACTGGGGCGGCTATGGCAATTTCTTAAAAGAAGACAACAATGAAGTTTGTTACATCAATGGACTCTTCCTTTTAGGAAAGATTTCTTTGTAGTATGCAGTGCTACTAGTTTTACCCACAGTAGAACGTCTTTCGAAACTGGAATCAATCCTCTCAAACCCTGCTGCTGCTTTATCGACTGAGTCTGTGTAATAATCTAAATCATCTATTGTCATTTCAATAATGTTCACAGAATCTTC
>NW_012104754.1:1510221-1520772 GCF_000951045.1 Mandrillus leucophaeus | reverse complement strand
ATTGCAGCAGTTTTGCCCCATCTTCATGCTCTGTTTCTAATTCTAGTGCTCTTGCTGTTCCCACCATATCTGCAGTTCTTTCCTCCAGTGGAGTCTTGGACCCCTCAAAATCATCCACGAGGGTTGAAATCGATTTCCTCCAAACTCTTGTTAATATTTATATTTTGACTTCTTCCCATGAATCAGGAATGTTCTTAATGACATCTAAAGTAATGAATGCTTTCAGAGATTTTCAGTTTACTTTGCCCAAAACCATTACAGGACTCACTATCTGTGGCAGCTATAGTGTTACAAAATATATTTCTTAAATAATAAGGCTTCAAAGTTGAAATTACTCCTTGATCTATGGTCTGCAGAATGGATGTCATGTCATGAGGCATGAAAACAACCCTCACCTCTCTGTCCGTCTCCATCAGAATTCTTGGGTGACCAGGTGCCTTGTCAATGAGCAGTAATATTTTGAAAGAAAAAAAAATTTTTTTTCCGAGCAGTAGGTCTAAACAGTTGGCTTAAAATATTCATGCTGTAAGCAGATATGCTGTCAGCTAGGCTTTGTTGTTCCATTTCTAGAGCATAGCAGAGTTAATTTAGTATAATTCTTAAGGACCCCAGGATTTTCAGAATGGTAAATGAGCATTGACTTTAACTTCAAGTCACCAGCTGCATTAGTCCCTAACAAAAAAGTCAGCCTGTCCTTTGAAGCTTTGAAGCCAGGCACTGACTTCTCTCTAGCTTTGAAAGTCCTAGATGGCATCTTCTTCCAATAGAAGGCTGTTTCATCTGTATCGAAAATCTGCTGCTTAGTGTAGCCACATCCATCAGTGATCTTAGCTGGGTCTTCCGAATAACTTGCTGCAGCTTTGACATCAGCACTTGCTGCATCACCTTGCACTTTTATGTTATGGAGACAGATTGTTTTCCTTAAACCTCATGAACCAACCTCTGCTAGCTTCCAACTTTCCTTCTGCAGCTTCCTCACCTCTCTCAGCCTTCATAGAATTGAAGAGATTTAGGGCCTTGATCTGGATTAGGCTTTGTCTAAAGGGAATGTCGTGGCTGGTTTGATCTTCTATCCAGATCACTCAGAAGAAGACCACATCTTCTATCCAGACCACTACATCAGCAATAAGGCTCTTGCACTTTCTCATCATTTGTGTATTCACTGGAGTCGCACTTTTAATTCTCTTCAAGAATTTTTCCTTCGCATTCACAACTTGGCTATTTGGCACAGAGATCTAGCTTTTGGTTTAACTCAGCTTTTGACCGACCTTGGCTCTCGCCATGCCTTTTTCACGAAGCTCAATCATCTCTAGCTTTTGATTTAAAGTGAGAGACGTGTGACTCTTCCTTTCTCGTGAACATTTAGAGGCCGTTGCAGGGTTATTAATTGGCCTAATTTCAACATTGTCATGTCGCAGGGAATAAGGAGACCCAAGGAGAGGGAGGGAGACAGGGAAATGGCTGGTCAGTGGAGCAGTTAAACACATATAGCATTTATTAGGCTCACCATCCTATATAAGTATGGTTCATGGTGTCCCCAAAATAATCACAATAGTAAGTAATATCAAAGATCACTGATCACAGATGACCATAACATGACCATAAAATAAGAACATGATGTTCTTATTTTAACAGATAAAATAAGAACGGGAAAATTAAAAATACTGCAAGTATTACTAAAATGTGACACAGAGAAGACATGAAGAGAGCAAATGCTATTGGAAAAATGATGCCAAGAGACTTGAAGCAGAGTTTCTACAAACCTTCAATTTGTTAAAAAAAAAAAAAATACACTAGCTGAGAAGTGTAATAAAGCAAAGCATAATAAAATGAGGTATCCTTGTACCTCTTCTTATGCTCTTTTTGTTTGCAAGTAAATGCAGTACAGTAATTGTATTGTTGGCCACCTATAGCACCAGGTGTGTTGCTAAATATTTCTGGGTTCAAAGAAAATTAAAATGGTTCTGTGGTAAATAGTTTCTAAAAATCTTCAACAGCAGGTGAGGGAGAACACTGGAGGCAGACTCACTGTTTTGAGTTTTGGGGAGAGAGTCTCTATAACAAAGGAAATATTATGAGCAGAACAATTTTTAACTCTACATATTCCTTCCTGCCTGAGGTCTCTTATAGGAGGACTTGATACCTAATGCTCTGTAAGCCATTATGCAGCTAAGGAGGAAAACCCAAAAGAATGACAGACGCCATGCCAAAACCTTGATATTACAGGGCCTCTGAACAAAACTTGGACCCCAAGCATCTACATGTTGCTATCCTTAAAGGAATGTATAAACTCTTGAAGAAAGGGCATAAGGTACAGATAATCAACCACAATGAATGCAAAGTAAGAGTCTTAAGAGAGATACAAAGTGATTTGGAAGTGCAGTGATGGAAAAGAATATCTGGTTGCAGTGGGGCTATCAGCGAGGTCTTCATGAAGGCGGCAGCATATAGGTGAGTTTGAAGGGCTGCACAAGGTTTCATCAAGCTGAAACGGGGTGTGTGCATAAGAGAATTGGAAACACTGGGAGTGCATTTCAGGTGGGTAGGGCTGGAGAGACAGGTGAAAGGCATGCTGTGGAAAGTATTGCATGTGTGATAAGGAGACCATATTCCAGTTATTTCCCTACATACTTCATTTCACAACATTCCACAGTTTCCGCAAGGCTTAGGACAATGTCTTTGAGACTGAGATGACAAACACAGCCTGTACATTGTTGGGTGGCAGCGCCCTGTGGTGTTTCTACATGTTTCATGATAGCTTTTATCTTGAATAGTCCTTTCTGGCGTGTTGGTATAGTGAACAGCCTTGGAAAATAAAGATATTGCTTCCTATTGTGTCAGAGAGCAGATTTCTTCCTGACCAGGATTATAAAGATAACATCTCCCTCCGGAGCAAAGGTTGGGCAGATTTGTTAGCAGTCCTCTCACAAAAATCAAGGTTTTTCAAGCTCAAAGTCCTTCAGCTATGACATAGATCTACTGTGTATATGACATCCACCTGACCCTGCCATCATCATCCCTATGACACTAGAAGGGACAAGAACCAGTGTGAATATAACGCTCATAGTTCCTGCAGTGCTGTGAGTAATAAAGTCCTTTGTCTCTGACCCAGGAGTATTGTGTCTTCTGCCAGCATCTGTGAAACTATGTCAGGCTAACTTGTTAGCTTACAAGTAGCATAAAATCTCAGCCCCTTCGTAGTTCCTGACATGCACATTTGGTTATATGTATAATAATATTAATAAACAATAATCAATAATTAATTGGGATTGTTAACAGATAATTAATAATACTTTATAATCAGTGGTTGGATCATTAATAATTAAAGATCTTTTTTTTTTTTTGAGATGGAGTCTCACTCTGTTGCCAGGCTGGAGTGCAGTGGCACAATCTTGGCTCACTGCAACCTCCACCTCCTGGGTTCAAGCAATTCTCCTGCCTCAGCTTCCCGAGTAGCTGGGACTACAGGTGCACGCCACCATGCCCAGCTATTTTTAGTAGAGACAGGGTTTCACCATGCTAGCTAGTATGGTCTCAATCTCTTGACCTTGTGAAGATCAGATTTTTAATAGGAATCAGTAGCTCATTATTTTTATAACTGACATATGCTAGGCACTTACAGGGTGCTGGGCACTGCTGACCACTTTACTCACACCATTTCATTTAGTTTTCACAAGAATACAATGAAGTAGGACCTGTTATTATTCTCACTGTCCTGATGAAGAAGTTGGGATTTAGAGAAATGAGTAAATGGCCCATAGCCATGCAGGTGGGAATGATGAAACCTGGATAGAAGCCACGTCTGTCTGATTGTAAAAGGGCAACTATTAATACTATCTGCCTCCCATTCAAACCCATAGTGAGTTAGCTTTGAGGTGGTCTTGGTGGTCTCAGAAATACCAAACAGGAGATCAGGTGAGAACAGAGCTGGAGAAGAGTCTTGGAACTTGCTGTTTAATGAATGTTTGGGTCCCCGAAAAATCCATATGTTGAAACCCAATTCCCATTTGATGCTATTAGGAGATTGGGATTTGGGGAGGTAATTAGGTCATGAGGATGGAACCCTTGTGAATGGGATTAGTGCCTCTATAAAAGAAGCTCCAGAGAGCTCCCTCACCCCTTCTGCCATGTGAGGACACAGGGAAGATGGCCGTCTATGAACCAGGAAGTGGGCCCTCACCAGGCACCAAATCTGCTGATGCCTTGATCTTGGACTTTCAAGCTTCCAGAATTTGGCAAATAAATGTTTGTTGTTCATGAGCCACCCAGTCTGGATGTTCTATTATAGGAGCCTAAATGGACTTAGACAGAATTACAAGAGTAGCCATTTTTTATTGGAAAAGCTAGTTAAAGCGTGGAATTGAAACAAAGAAAGATGTATCCATGGCTTTTACATTTTACATTAACTGAAGCATGTAAATATCTATTTATTCTCCCATTTTGTGATGTGAAACCCAGGTCTTTGCACCTGGGTCTGCTAAATGGACTTCTAAGTCACTGTTCCCAAATAGCTGCACCTGAAATGCACTGTCTTCCATTTTCAGACTTTTAGTAGAATCTGAATTTATCAAGCAATCTAAGTATAGCATCATTATAGATTTGTTAGACTCTCCCCTCCAATCCTTCATCCCATTGCCTTTACTATCCCAAATTAATAGCCCTGTTAATTGACTCATTCATTTGTAGCAACAGCATCTAACTTAGTTTTCATAGAAGCAACTCCCTTTTTGTAATCACCTTTCAGTGGCTCTATAATATTTAATTATAGGCTAGGTGCAGTAGCTCACACCTGTAATCCTAACACTTTGAGAGGCTGAGGCAGGAGTTCAAGACCAGCATGGTGAAACTCCGTCTATACAAAAAATACAAAAATTAGCCAGGCATGGTGGCGGGTGCCTGTAGTCCCAGCTACTCAGGAGGCTGAGGCAGGAGAATCGCCTGAACCCGGGAGATGGAGGCTGCAGTGAGCCAAGATGGTGCCACTGCACTGCAGCCTGGGCAACAGCGCAAGAAGACTCCATCTCAAAAAAAATTAATTATAAAACTACAATAATCAGAACTGACACTGTTGGGAAGTGTGTGACTCAACTCCTTTGGTAGGGACAGAAGTACCTGGTGTTCTGGAGGGTGGCAAGCCAGTGGGAGTGTGTGGCACATGGTGAGCAGTATCTGTGTGTCTTAAAAGGAATGAGAACACTGGTTATTCCAGTAAGCCACTCATGAGAGAGCTTGTACTGTACTGAGCTGGAGATGGTGACCAAATTCACGAAGAAACCTGGGAACAAGAGGTGAACTGCCCAAACTTGGTCTTAAAATTCTACCGTCACATGATGCTGCTCCTGCAGTGTAGCCAATACAAAGTCTAAAAGATGCATTCTATTAGAAGCGGGTTCAAGATGGGCAGTGTCTGCCTGCTTTTCTACATATTAGCCTAGAATATTTATACTCACATATCTGTATTTGAAAATTCATTTAGACAATGTGAAAATTAAGGAGGAAAAAAACAAGAACAAACAGCAGGTTCAGTTTTTTAAAATTCCTTTGTCCTAATTCACTGTGATCTTAAATTTGGGCAGTACAGCTATCCATACTCCCTTGTCTGTTAAAGAGGAAGGGAACTTGGTCTCTTTGGCCCCCATAATCACAATTAATAAAAATTAAATTGATTTTTTTGAACTCTCACTTTTTGAAAAGTAACATCCAGCACAATGTTGGATACGTGGTTTTGTTCTTTATTGTGAGGATTTTGCTTTTTTAAAAACAGTTGTGTTCTCATCATCTTGACAGGTGATATGGTCTGGCTGTGTTCCACCCAAATCTCATCTTGAATTGTATCTGTCATAATTCCCACATGTTCTGGGAGGGACCCTGTGGGAGATAACTAAATCATGGGGATGGCTTCCCCCATACTGTTCTTGTGGTAGTGAATAAGTCTCATGAGATCTGATGGTTTTATAAGGGGAAACCTCTTTCACCTGGTTCTCATTCTCTCTTTGCCAGCTGCGTATAAAATGTGCCTTTCACCTTCTGGCATGATTGTGAGGCCTCCCTAGTCACATGGAACTGTGAGTCCATTAAATCTCTTTTCCTTTATAAATTACCCAGTCTTGGGTACGTCTTTATCAGCAGTGTGAAAACAGACTAATACGGCTGGTATGACAAACTCCACAAGCATCTGTATAAGCAATCTTACCTTTTTAAGGGGAATATCAGCCCCTAAATAATTGATTTTAAATCTCCTGCACATACTCTTATTTATGAGAATGAAGTTATACCCAAATGCCGTATCCCAACTTAATAAAATAATCTTTTTGAGGATACCGTACTATCTTATGTGTTGCATGTTATGTCTGTAGCTTCTAGTCAATGAAAAAGAATGTGTATTTATGAGGGTTTTTCATTGAATTTCATTGTTGTGTTGATGAGTAAATTATGATCCTCAGGGCGATGGCAGATCTATAGTAGTTGTGAGGGAAATAGCCTAGGTGATGTGGTAAATTTCAGTTTTCTGGTTTGTTCATCCTCCTTACACAGGCCGGCTTGTGTGTACATCTTTATTAATATTGATATGATCATCTCAGAAGTGTTGGCTGTCTCAAAAGGATTAGTCACCTGATTGACATTTACCCCACCCCACCCCAGCCATTAATCTGAAGCTGCCTGAAAAATAAGCCTAAAGAATATGAATTACAACTAATCTTTCATTCACACTTTATTTTATTTTAATTTTTATTTTTATTTGAGATGGGGTCTCACTCCGTCGCCCAGGCTGGAGTGTAGTGGCGTGATCTCAGCTCACTGCAAGCTCTGCCTCCCGGGTTCACGCCATTCTCCTGCTTCAGCCTCCCGAGTAGCTGGGACTACAGGCGCCCGCCACCACGTCCAACTAATTTTTTGTATTTTTAGTAGAGACGGGGTTTCACTGTGTTGGTGAGGATGTTCTCGATCACCTGACCTCGTGATCCACCCATCTTGGCCTCCCAAAGTGCTGGGATTACAGGCGTGAGCCACTGCTCCCGGTCTGGTTCACACTTTCTAAACAGAGAATCTGCCTATCAGAATAGCCTAGAAACTTAAAACCACAGAAACCCTGGTACCACTCCAATCACTACCTTAGAATCTCTGGGGCTGGAATCTGGTTTTGGTTTTCCAAAGGTTGTCCAACCCCCAGATGATTCCAATTTGGGAAGCACTTAGACTGAAGACTTTGTAAAACAGAGGGCCAGTCCTTGTGGGGTGCCTTCAAAGTCTGCAGCATTAAAGTTGGTTTAATGCTATCCAGCTGGGGTTTCCTTGATACTGAAAGGCGGTACTGAGGATGTACCCAGAAACCCAAAGGGCACAGGAATGGATCCATCATGGGTGTCATAAACCAAAAAGTATCTGAGACAGGTCTCAATGAATGTGGAAGTTTATTTTGCCAAGGTTAAGGGCATGTCTATGACATAGTCTCAGGAGGTCCTGAGAAAGTGTGCCCAAGGTAGTTGGGCTGCAACTTGGTTTTATACAGTTTAGGGAGACATAAGACATAAATCAATACATAGAAGATGAACACTGGCTTGGTCCAGAAATGTGGGATAACTCAAAGTGGGGGAAGCGGGAGGTGGGGAGAGGGGAGGGGAGGGGCTTCCATGTCATAGGTGGATTCAAAGATTTCCTGATTGGCAATTGGTTCAAAGATTTTATCTATAGACCTGGAGTCAATAAAAGGGAGTGTCTGGGTTAAGATAAAAAGATGTGGACATCAAGGTTTTATTATGCATATGAAGGTAGCAGGCTTCCAAGAGAATAGATTGTAAAATGTTTCTTATCAGACTTAAAAAGGTGCCACACTCTTAGTTAATTGTCGCCTGGATCAGAAAAAGGACCTGGAAAGGGAAGGGAATTCTCTGCAGAATGTGGATTTTTCCCCACAAGAGAAAGCTTTGCAGAGGCCTTTCAAACTATGTCAAAGAAATATATTTTGGGGTCCGGGTGCAGTGGCTCACACCTATAATTCCAGCACTTTGGGAAGGTGAGGCAGGTCGATCACTTAAAGTCAGGAGTTCAAGACCAGCCTGGTCAACATGGTGAAACCCCATCTCTACTAAAAATACAAAAATTAGCCGGGTGTGGTGGTGGGCACTTGTAATCCCAGCTCCTTGGGAGGCTGGGACAGGAGAGTCACTTGACCCCGGGAGGCGGAGGCCGCAGTGGGCCAAGATCGCACCATTGCACTCCAGCCTGGGCGATGGAGTGAGACTCTGTCTCAAAAACAAATAAATAGGCCGGGCGCGGTGGCTCACGCCTGTAATCCCAGCACTTTGGAAGGCCGAGGCGGGCAGATCACGAGGTCAGGAGATGAGACCATCCCGGCTAACACGGTGAAACCCCGTCTCTACTAAAAATGCAAAAAATTAGCGGGGCGTGGCGGCGGTCGCCTGTAGTCCCAGCTAGTCGGGAGGCTGAGGCAGGAGAATGGCGGGAACCTGGGAGGCGGAGCTTGTAGTGAGCCGAGATTGCGCCACTGCACTCCAGCCTGGGCGACTGTGCGAGACTCTGTCTCAAAAAGTAAATAAATAAATAAATAAATAAATAATCATAATGTTACGGTAGGTGGTTAGCCAGACATGAGCAAGGCAGAAGGGGCCCCCGCTCCTACCAGGAATATCAGGCCACCATCAGGTGATGGTAAGGTAGTTGTTAAACTGTCTCTCTAAAATAATATTTGGTCACAGCCAGTGCCAGAGAAAGGCAGTATCCCAATAAATAGAAAACATCTGAAGCTGGTGATCTGCAGCTTCCAGATAAGATCGCAGGAGCTGGGCAAGTGGGCTCAAGCATGTGCACTAAGGGCACAACGGTGGAGTTTAACTGGTATATGACTTTCCTGTTTTTTGTTTTTATTTTATTTATTTATTTTTGAGACGGAGTCTCTCTCTGTTGCTAGGCTGGGGTGCAGTGGTGCGATCTCGGCTCACTGGAACCTCCGCCTCCCTGGTTCAAGCGATTCTCCTACTTCAGCCTCCCAAGTAGCCGGACTACAGGCGCGCACCACACACGCCCAGCTAATTTTTGTATTTTTAGTAGAGATGGGGTTTCACCATGTTGGCCAGGCTGGTTTCAATCTCTTGATCTCGTGATCTGCCCACGTTGGCCTCCCAAAATGCTAGGATTACAGGCGAGAGCCACCATGCCCGGCCGGTATATGATTTTCTAGGCACATTCGGCTGGTAAGGGAAGAATGCCTCAAGGGAGCCTCCACAACACATGCGGCCCCTCCCAAGTGCTAGCCGGCCACTGTACATGCAGACAGCCTACCCCATGGGAAGAATCAGAGGAGCAGGGACTCAAGACCCTGGAAGCATGCCAACATAAAAAACCCCAAGTCAAAGTCGCACTTGAATCTCTCAAGTCACCTGCTTGGCCCTCCTCCAAGTGTACTTGACTTCCTTTTGCTACTATTCTAAAGCATTTTAATAAATGTTCATTCCTGCCTCTGTCTCTCACTCTGCCTTATGCTCCTCGGTCGAATTCCTTCTTCTGAGGAAGCAGGAATTGAGGTAGCCGTTTGAATTTGCCACTGCTAACAATAAGGTTGACTGAACAGACTCTGTATGAATAAGATTCCAAATTATAAACAGGACCTAAGGCCATGCCAGGCAAGGGTTAAGTCATGCACCCCTACACTTAAAGAGTTGACTATGTTCTAACTCCCCCAAGGTTTTTCTTTTTCTCTAGCAGCTAAACAAGCACCAGCCTCGAGATAAGCAATATTAGAATAATTACAGCTCCTCAGCTCAGGGATGCTGACTGACTGACTCCTGTTCCACCAGCCAGAACTCCAGTTTTTATTGAGCAAGTGACTGATTTCAAAAACTTTCATCTGATAAGAGACCACCGACCATGACTGGTCCTAGCTGGGTTACAGATATGGTGTTCTTGCACATCTTCATGTCCTGAAAAGACCTTTTGACATGCACAGCCTAATTGTACTACTTTTAAATGTTAAGTCTCCACCACCAAGTGAATACAGGCCATCTGTTACATGGATGTTTGTTCAATACACATGTGCCAGGACCACTGTCATGAATATTCATAGCTCCCATTGAATATGTATGGTTAGCCAACCTGTTCAGCATAAAACTCCTACTCCAACCCCTCCTCCTTGAAAGTACCTGTCTCTGGTCTTGGCCCAATGTTGTGCTTCCTAGCCTGTGGGATGGCCACCTTGCAGGCTGTAACCCCTTATAAGAAATACAGAAATACAGTCTCTGGCCAGTCGCGGGGGCTCACGTCTGTTATCCCAGCACTTTGGGAGGCCAACGCAGATGAATCATTTGAGGTCAGGAGTTCGAGACCAGCTTGGCCAACATGGTGAAACCCCCTGTCTGTACCCAAAAAATACAAAAATTAGCCAGGTGTGGTGGTGCACACCTGTAGTCCCAGCTACTTGGGAGGTGAAGGCATGAGAATTGCTTGAACTCAGGAGGCAGAGGTTGCAGTGAGCCGAGATTGCACCACTGCACTCTAGCCTGGGCAACAGAATGAGATTCCGTCTCAAGAAAAAAA
>NW_012104754.1:1503191-1508606 GCF_000951045.1 Mandrillus leucophaeus | reverse complement strand
GAGGAGTGGAACGAACTGTAAATCCAGAATGGGCGTGGAAAGACTGACTTACCAGAAGGTAGAAGTTCACACTGCCACCTTAGAGTAGAAACCGCTTGAAGCCTAGGTTCTACACCCTCCTCTTTCACAATCCGCTCAGGAGTGCCCACATTGGGGGCAAGGTTGCTGTCACCCACTCTCAGTCTCCCCGGTAGCTGGGACTGACATCTCTTGTATCCTAAAACTTCTGTGAAATGTGAGCTGGTGAGAAATACATGGATTAAGGAAGGAATGATCTAATTTAAATGTAGCAAGGTTGAAAAGAAGCAGGGTGGCCGGGCCTGGTGGCTCACGCCTGTAATCCCAGCACTTTGGGAGGCCGAAGTGGGCAGCTCACCTGAGGTCAGGAGTTCGAGACCAGCCTGACCAACATGGAGAAACCCTGTCTCTATTAAAAATACAAAATTAGCCGGGTGTGGCGGTGCATGCCTGTAATCCCAGCTACTCGGGAGGCTGAGACAGGAGAATTTCTTGAACCCAGGCACTGGAGGTTGCGGGGAGCCGAGATTGCACCATTGCACTCCAGCCTGGGCAACAAGAGCAAAACTCCGTCTCAAAAAAGAAAAGAAGCAGAGCCAGGGTACTGATTTTGTGAGCTAAGAGAGGAGATGGGCACAGGGGTGTGGTCATGGGGAATGGGAGGGTGTTAATTGTGCAACCTCACCTCCCTAAAGGGTCAAGAGTCTGGACTTCTTTGAGCCTTGCTTTATATTATGTGGCACCAATTTAAATATTGAGATTGTTTGCGTGTAACTGTTTTTTGAGATTATTGAATGGAAACGTGCGTGATTTGAGTCCATCCAATGCTGTAAAAGGATCCAGACATTGATACTACAGACTGCAGACTTTAGTGGCAGCATCTGGGAGGAGATGAAGTATCCCTGAAGCCTCATGACCTCACACCTATAGCATGGAAACCAGGGCCACACCCTCACTACTCTAACGTTTAGCCTTAACTTTAAACCAATTCATTTAGATTTAGCAGCAATATCTGAGTTATCAAGAGTCAGGAAAGGCTTCAAAATGTAAAACATAGGATTTGTTTATAGTAAAAACAGCTAACAATTACACAGTTGAGTGATGATCATGTGCCAGTCGTAAGTTTACATAAGTTGACTTCCAACAATCCTATAAATATGTACTGCTATTATCCCCATTTTGTGGAGTTAGAAACCGAGGCAATAAGAAGGTAGAAGGGGCGCCGGGTGCAGTGGCTCACGCCTGTAATCCCAGCACTTTGGGAGGCTGAAGTGGGCAGATCACGATGTCAGGAGATCGAGACCATCCTGGCTAACACAGTGAAACCCCATCTCTATTAAAAATACAAAACATTAGCCAGGCCTGGGGGCAGGTGCCTGTAGTCCCAGCTACTTGGGAGGCTGAGGCAGGAGAATGGCGTGAACCCAGGAGGCAGAGCTTGCAATGAGCCGAGATTGCGCCACTGCACTCCAGCCTGGGAGACAGAGCGAGACTCCGTCTCAAAAAAAAAAACAAACCAAAAAAAGAAGGTAGAAGGGCAACGAAGCTCCCTCTGGCTTCCTTTATAGGAGCACAATCCCGTTCATGAGGGCTCCCCGCTCCATGACCTAGTGACCTCCCAAAGGGCCAACCCCTTAAAACCATCACTTTGAGGGTTAGGTTTCAACATGGATTGGGGGCAGACACAAATATTCAGACTATAGCAAGGTGTGTGGCACATGGCATGGTCGGGGTGGCGGGGGCAGTTTCCAAAGACGAAGGCCTGCTGATTGGAGTGCTTACGTGAGCCTGTCCAAGTAACCCAGCCTACTCCCAGCATGCTCGCTGCAGGTTCGTCAGGCTTCTTACAATATGGCTCAGCAACCCAAGTGCCAGTATTCCAGAAAACAAGGTGAAACTGTATCACCTTTTATGACAGCCTCAGAAGTCACATGGTATCACTTCCTCAATATTGTGTGTATTGTCAACATAGTCACCAGCCCACCCAGATGCAAGAAGTGGGATTAGACTACACTTCTTGATGGGGGGTGGAGGGGAGGTGACCAGGTGGCATTGTAGAATGGCATTGGGATGGGAGATAGTGTTGCACCATTGGAAATGTGTCATGGGTCCAAGAAAATAAATGGGAAATACAGGATCTACTTGCCTGCTAAGAAAACCAATGGCCTTAATACCAAAAACAAACAAAATCATTCATTAAAATATTTGGGGGAAAGGCCAACTTTCCTATATTCTGACCTCTGTAAGGTTTTTTGTGAAAGCTCATAGAATAGGTAGAACAAGAGTTACAGAAATACAGCTAATGAGGCCCTAAAATATGTACTTTAAGCAATTGCAGACAGAGAAACGGAGAAATCTCAGGCCACCGTATTGATAGGAGAGAGCTCTGTAGATGGCGTGGAACATGGTTGTGTGAGAATGAATAGGAAATCAGAAAATGCCACCGGGTCAGAATGACAAAAGATGACAGTCTGAACAGGCCCAGGATCGAGGTGTGTTCCTGGCCCTGGATTTCACTGATTCTCTGGTAAGGAGTAATTATTACTTAATACAAGAATAACACTATTAAATATGTAATTATGCAGACTTCATAGTATGCTTAAGTTATATTTTTTAGGACTACGTGGATTTCTGTAGTTTCTGCTTGCCCATGATACTTCCCTCTTTCTTCTAGTAACAAACTGGGCTGTCCACTTGGGAATTGTTGATTGGTGAGCTGTCAAATGCAGGGCCCACCACTCTCCTCCTCTGAGTTCATGATCCAGGCTAGCTTCATACAATGGTATATGCAATAATTAGTTCAGAATTATGTGTGTGTGCGTGTGTGTGTGTGTGTGTGTGTGATGTTTAATGGGGGACCAGAATCCTTTCTTGGGGATTACCATGGTTGCTTGGAGAGAGAATCTTCTTTTTTTGAGAGTGTGTGTGCTAAGGGTCAGAGGAACCTGGATGTGTTGAGAGACAGAGACTGTAAGAGTAATGACATGACATTGTCTGAACTTTGGGAAACAATTATGTCTGGAGCCAGAGCTACCCCCTGGACTTTCCAGCTAATCGAATCAATGCATTGTCTTTTTGACCTAGGCTAGTTCCAACTGGGATTCTCTCACTAGTATCCATATGGTCCTAATTTCCACATTACTATATAAGCAACACTCCACAGTGTGAATTCTGCCATTCTCATTCAAATCATTTGCCCTCATTGGTTTCTCCTCCTGGTGTAGTGAGACATAGTGCCCTACATCAGTGAGTTCCTATGTCCTAATGCCCGCATGATTCTGGAGTTCAGCCTGAGTAGAAAGGCAAGTGGCAGTCCTCTCTGAGGGTTCAAGCAACTCGAGAATATGTTCTTGGCCTTCAGGGCTGAGCTGACAGTATTACAAACGTCCCTTGTCTTACTAGCAGGACTCTAGAGGACTGGGATGATAAAGGGTTATGGGAAATGGTGGTAAGGAAAAAAGACTTGAGAATATCAAGTTCCTTAAAAATGGAAACCGTTTTTCTCTGGTGTTGATCTATGCACTCACATTCAGAGTCATTATTTTAAAGATGTTTAAATTTTTATGTAATGAAGTATCAGCCCTGCTCTGAACATGATGTACAGCGTATGAGGCTGACACCTGCCTCGGCCGCCTCCCAGGCTGCCTCCCCATCAGCTGGCAGTTCCAGGGCCACTGTCGCGATAAAGACCTCTTCTTACATTTCTATGAAGCTGCAAATAAGTGGCTTTTAATAAAAGCTCTTTATTTCTTGCCTTTTCTTTCCTCTGTATCATTAAGTTTCACTGTATGTGCAGAGCCTGGTGCTCGAGGGAGGCATATTTTGGTTCTTATGCTTATCTGCTGACACATTTTAACGGAGGAATAAGATAATTGATTTATTCTTAAGGTCATGGAGGCCACTCCTAATTTTCTGTTATGTTTTTTTCAAAATGCATACTTTCTGAAATTTATATATATATGTCTTGTATTTATATATACATAAATTTATACATATAAAACAATAGTACACATGATTTTTTAAAACCACATCTTTTTTTTATTATTATACTTTAAGTTCTAGGGTACATATGCACAACGTGCAGGTTTGTTACATATGTATATGTGTGCCATGTTGGTGTGCTGCACCCATCAACTCGTCAGCACCCATCAACTCGTCATTTACATCAGTTATAACTCCCAATGCCATCCCTCCCCCCACCGCCACAATAGGCCCTGGTGTGTGATGTTCCCCTTCCCGTGTCCACGTGACCTCATTCTTCAATTCCCATATATGAGTGAGAACATGCAAAAACCACATCATTTTTAAAAAACTTATAACAAGAAAACCCCTGAGCTTCCTGCTCTAAAATTTCACCTGTTTTACCTAGCTCTTATGGTATTTCTTTTCATATTTCTACATAATATACCCTTTCTATTTCTTATCATCTAAAAATAATAATTTATTTATTTATTTGTTTTGAGATGGTGTCTCGCTGTGTCGCCCAGGCTGGAGTGCAATGGCATGATCTCAGTTCACTGCAACCTTTGCCTCCCAGATTCAAGCGATTTTCCTGCCTCAGGATCCCGAGTAGCTGGGATTACAGGCACGCACCACCACACTGGCTATTTTTTGTATTTTTAGTAGAGACGGGGTTTCACCATGTTGGTCAGGCTGGTCTTGAACTCCTTACCTCAGTGATCGCCTGTTCTTGCCTCCCAAAGTGCTGGGATTACAGGCATGAGGCACCACGCCCAACCCTATTCTTTATCATTTTAAACAGTATCTTTTGACTTCCTGTTACAATAGATAAAAATTTGTCTCTGTTACTCTTCCTTTGCCACATGTTTGTCTCCTTTCATCTGACCAATGTAGTATGTCACAAGTTTTTTAACCTTATTATGACTAGTCGATATTGTCCATTGGTGAGCCAAGAAGCGTAATGTAATGTTTTCCTTTTTGTACAACTGTTTGTTCTTCCTGGAGTTTATTGTCTCATTTTGTTCCCACGCTGGGTTTTCTATGTACCCTTATTTAACTTTTTTCCCAAGTGTGTCATCAGCTCTACCAGGTACCCAGGATATTATTTTCTAAACGCTCAAATGCATTAATAAATAATCAACTTCATTTTTCTCCCTGAAGCCCTCCCTTCCAGACCCTTCTGGTTTCCTGTACCAATTGTGCCACTGTCTTCTACGCACTCCCCTTGTCCATCCTCCGTGCATTATCAAGGTTCTCTGTCTCTCTCTCTGCATTACCTGGGTCTGTGTGGTGTCACACTAAACGCAATAGGATGGCTGTGACCATTTTGGCCAAACATTCTCCCTAACTAGCAACCCCAGTGAAAAGTGACTTCTCTCTTCTTTTTTTTTTTTAGACCGAGACTTGCTCTGTCACCAAGGCTGGAGCGCAGTGTCA
>NW_012104754.1:1435951-1503141 GCF_000951045.1 Mandrillus leucophaeus | reverse complement strand
TGAAATTTATATATATATGTCTTGTATTTATATATACATAAATTTATACATATAAAACAATAGTACACATGATTTTTTAAAACCACATCTTTTTTTTATTATTATACTTTAAGTTCTAGGGTACATATGCACAACGTGCAGGTTTGTTACATATGTATATGTGTGCCATGTTGGTGTGCTGCACCCATCAACTCGTCAGCACCCATCAACTCGTCATTTACATCAGTTATAACTCCCAATGCCATCCCTCCCCCCACCGCCACAATAGGCCCTGGTGTGTGATGTTCCCCTTCCCGTGTCCACGTGACCTCATTCTTCAATTCCCATATATGAGTGAGAACATGCAAAAACCACATCATTTTTAAAAAACTTATAACAAGAAAACCCCTGAGCTTCCTGCTCTAAAATTTCACCTGTTTTACCTAGCTCTTATGGTATTTCTTTTCATATTTCTACATAATATACCCTTTCTATTTCTTATCATCTAAAAATAATAATTTATTTATTTATTTGTTTTGAGATGGTGTCTCGCTGTGTCGCCCAGGCTGGAGTGCAATGGCATGATCTCAGTTCACTGCAACCTTTGCCTCCCAGATTCAAGCGATTTTCCTGCCTCAGGATCCCGAGTAGCTGGGATTACAGGCACGCACCACCACACTGGCTATTTTTTGTATTTTTAGTAGAGACGGGGTTTCACCATGTTGGTCAGGCTGGTCTTGAACTCCTTACCTCAGTGATCGCCTGTTCTTGCCTCCCAAAGTGCTGGGATTACAGGCATGAGGCACCACGCCCAACCCTATTCTTTATCATTTTAAACAGTATCTTTTGACTTCCTGTTACAATAGATAAAAATTTGTCTCTGTTACTCTTCCTTTGCCACATGTTTGTCTCCTTTCATCTGACCAATGTAGTATGTCACAAGTTTTTTAACCTTATTATGACTAGTCGATATTGTCCATTGGTGAGCCAAGAAGCGTAATGTAATGTTTTCCTTTTTGTACAACTGTTTGTTCTTCCTGGAGTTTATTGTCTCATTTTGTTCCCACGCTGGGTTTTCTATGTACCCTTATTTAACTTTTTTCCCAAGTGTGTCATCAGCTCTACCAGGTACCCAGGATATTATTTTCTAAACGCTCAAATGCATTAATAAATAATCAACTTCATTTTTCTCCCTGAAGCCCTCCCTTCCAGACCCTTCTGGTTTCCTGTACCAATTGTGCCACTGTCTTCTACGCACTCCCCTTGTCCATCCTCCGTGCATTATCAAGGTTCTCTGTCTCTCTCTCTGCATTACCTGGGTCTGTGTGGTGTCACACTAAACGCAATAGGATGGCTGTGACCATTTTGGCCAAACATTCTCCCTAACTAGCAACCCCAGTGAAAAGTGACTTCTCTCTTCTTTTTTTTTTTTAGACCGAGACTTGCTCTGTCACCAAGGCTGGAGCGCAGTGTCACGATCTTGGCTCGCTGCAACCTCTGCCTTCCGGATTCAACCATGTCCTGCTATGTATTAGTCCGTTTTCACACTGCTGATAAAGACATACCCAAGACTGGGAAGAAAAAAAGGTTTAATTGAACTTACAGTTCCACGTGGCTGGGGAGGCCTCAGAATCATGGAGGGAGGTGAAAGTCACTTCTTACATGGTGGCGGCATGAGGAAAATAAGGAAGATGCAAAAGCAGAAACCCCCGATAAAACCATCAGATCTCATGAGACTTATTCATTACCATGAGAACAGTAAGGGGGAAACTGCCCCCATGATTCAATTATCTCCCACTGGGCCCCTCCCACAACACAAAGGAATTTTGGGAGTACAATTCAAGATGAGATTTGGGTGGGGACACAGAGCCAAACCATATCATTTCCACCTTGGCCCCTTCAAATCTCATGTCCTCACATTTCAAAACCAATCGTGCCTTCCCAGCAGTCCCCCAAAGTCTTATTTCAGCATTAACTCAAAAGTCTACAGTCCAAAGTCTCATCTGAGACAAGGCCAGTCCCTTTCACCTATGAGCCTGTAAAATCAAAAGCAAGTTAGTTACTTCCTAGATACAAAGGCGGGTACAGGTATTGGGTAAATACAGCCATTCCCAATGGGAGAAATTGGCCAAAACAAAGAGGTTACAGTGCTTACGCAAGTCCGAAATCCAGCAGGGCTGGCAATTTTAAAGCTCCAGTATGATCTCCTTTGACTCCATGTCTCACATCCAGGTCACGCTGATGCAAAAGATTGGTTCCCATAGTCTTGGGCAGCTCTGCCTCTGTGGCTTCCCAGGGTACAGCTCCCCTCCTGGCTGTTTTCATGGGCTGGCATTGAATGTCTGTTGCATTTCCAGGTGCACTGTGCAAGGTGTTGGTGGATCTACCATTCTGGAGTCTGGAGGACGGTGGCCCTCTTCTCACATCTCCGTTAGGTGGTGCCCCAGTAGGGACTCTGTGTGGGGGCTCTGACCCCACATTTCCCTTCCGCACTGCCCTAGCTGAGGTTCTCCATGAAGGCCCTGCCCCTGCAGCAAACTTTTGCCTGGGCATCCAGGCTTTTGCATACATCTTCTGAAATCTAGGTGGAGCTTTCCAAACCTCAATTCTCGACTTCTGTGCACTCACAGGCTCAACACCACGTGGAGGCTGCCAAGGTTGGGGGCTTGCACCCTCTGGAATCATGGGCCGAGCTGTACCTTGGCCCCTTTTAACAACGGCTGGAGTGACTGGGACACAGGGCACCAAGTCTCTAGGCTGCAGATAGCATGGGGACCCTGGGTCCAGCCCACAAAACCATTTTTACCTCCTAGGCTTCTGGGTCTGTGATGGGAGGGGCTGCCATGAAGACCTATGAGATGCTCTGGAGACATTTTCCCCATTGTCTTAGGGATTAACCTTCAGCTTCTTGTTACTTATGAAAATTCTGCAGCCAGCTTGAATTTCTCCTCAAATAATGAGTTTTTCTTTTCTACTGCATCATCAGGCTGCAAATTTTCTGAACTTTTATGGTCTGTTTCCCTTTTAAAATGGAATGCTTTTAACAGCACCCAAGTTGCCTCTTGAACGCTTTTCTGCTTAGAAACTTCTTCCACCAGATACCCTAAATCATCTCTCTTAAGTTCAAAGTTCCACAAATCTCTAGTGCAGGGGCAAAATGCCACCAGTCTCTTTGCTAAAACATAACAAGAGTCACCTTTGCTCCAGTTCCCAACAAGTTCCTCATCTCCATCTGAGATCACCTCAGCCTTGACCTTATTGTTCATATCACTGTCAGCATTTTTGTCAAAGCCATTCAACAAATCTCTAGGAGGTTCCAGACTTTTGCACATTTTCCTGTCTTCTGAGGCCTCCAAGCTGTTCCAACCTCTGCCTTTTACCCAGTTCCAAAGTCACTTCCACATTTTCAGGTATCTTTTCAGCAACGCCCCACTCTACTGGTACCAATTCACTGTCTTAGTCTATTTTCATGCCACTGATGAAGACTTACCTGAGACTGGGAAGAAAAAAAGGTTCAATTGGACTTCCAGTTCCACATGGCTGGGGAGGCCTCAGAATCATGGTGGGAGCCGAAAGGCACTTCTTACATGGTGGTGGCAAGAGAAAAATCAGGAAGATGAAAAGTGAAAACCCCTGATAAAACCATCAGATCTCGTGAGACTTATTCACTACCACAAGAACACTATGGGGAAAACTGTCCCCATGATTCAAATTATCTCCCACTGTTCCCTCCCACAACTTGTGGGAATTATGGGAGTACAATTCAAGATGAGATTGGGTGGGGACACAGAGGCAAACTATATCACACTAATTTTTGTATTTTTAGTAGAGATGAGATTTCACCATTTTGGCCAGGCTGGTCTTGAACTCCTGACTTCAAGTGATCCGCCTACCTTGGGCTCCTAAGGTGTTGGGATTACAAGCCTGAACCACCATGCCTGACCGCAACTTCTGTCTTCCAACATCCATATTCCAACCCCAGGGAAGGATCCAGTTGGCTCTGTGTGGATCAGTGGCTCCTTCTTGAGCAGAAGAAATAGGGGTACTCTGGTGAACCCATGACTGGCATCCCCTGTAAGAAGACATGGAACTAGGGAGAGGTGGGCAGTCCCTGAAAGAAAGGGGCTGAACTGAGTCCCCTGGCATGGCCATTTCAGGGCTGAACCAAGAAAAGACAGATAGACGGGCATTCTCTTGGGAACCAGAGGGCCAGGGTTCTACTCTTGGTTGTACCTACTGAGTCGTTGCATGACCTTAGGAAAATTAATTGGCCTCTTTGCCTCAGTGTTAATTTCTTTCAAAGGAAGGATCTATATTCAAGTTTGTAATAGAATTGAAGATTCTAAGGTCCTACCCTCTGTCCAGTAAGACACTATAATATGAAGGCTGCTCTGATTTAGACGTAGGCATAGGTCACAAGAAAATGATGGAAGTTGTTTTATTGGAAGCTTGTCCAACCCACACTAGGCATAGGTCACAAAACAATGATGGAAAATAAAAGTGAATCCAGAAAGTAAATGGTCCAATACAATAGTTAATATTGATTAAATTTTTACTATGGATGGGCCAGGCATTGTTAAAGGCTTCACTTGAATTAACACATTTTTAATTTTCAAGAACTCATTCTTGTTTTCTTTTCTTTCTTTCTCTTTCTCTTTATTTCTCTTTCTCTCTTCCTTTCTTTTTATTTTATTTTATTTTTTTGACAGAGTCTGGCTCTGTTGCCCAGGCTGGAATGCAGTGGCGACATCTTGGCTCACTGCAACCCCCACCTCCCAAGTTCAAGCCTCGGTCTTCCGAGTGGCTGGGACGATAGGCGCATGCCACCATGCCCTGGTAATTTTTGTATTTTTAGTGTCATCCCTTGGGATCCTCAAAAATAAATAAGCCTAACTGGTGCAGAGGGTCACATCTCTAATCTCAGTGACTCTGTAGGCTGAGGCAGGAGGATCTCTTGAGACCGGAAGTTCAAGACCACTCTGGGTAACATAGTGAGACTCGGTCACTACAAAAAATAAACAAACAAATAGACAACTCAGAGAAAAACCAGCAATCTGGTTTTCTTTCTTTCCCACTCTTGGCTTTATTTTTAAAAATGGGTGGGGTGGGAGTGGCTAAGCCAGAAAGACTGCTGCGTGTTCTGCTTTGACAAAAACATAAAAAATTTGTTTTGTTGATTAATTGGAGCTGCAAGCCTGGTAAAGTAACCAAAAGGTTTTAGAGATTGTACCTCTCCATCTATTTTTACTTAATTGTCAGATTATTTGGCAAAATTGTCTTTTCATTTGTACATTTCATTTGGCAAGGGTCCTGCTGTTCCTGAAATCTTACCAAGCTTACCAAGCATGAAAGAGGAAGTGTCATCCTTCAGAAGGCGAATTTGTTGACAAGGATGTCTGTGTACCGAGTCCACTTGTAGAGGAAGCCAAGGAATGTATGTGCAGACTCAAGAGCACGGTGAGGAGGAGGAAAGTGGGCAGTGGGATCTTGAAGAGACCTCAATCCCGTACTCAGCAAGCACTCATTAAATGGCTACCAAGCATTGTGCAGGACACCAAGGGGAGGCTGGGATCTTTGTCCTTGCCCTCTAGGAGCTCACAGTCAAACATGGAGTATTTTTTGTTTTTAATTTCATTTTAATTTTTTTTGAGACAGGGTCTCAGCCTGTCACCCAGGCTGGAGTGCAGTGGTACACTCTCGGCTCACTGCAACATCCGCCTCCCAGGTTAAAGCGATTCTCCCACCTCAGCCTCCCAAGTAGCTGGATTACAGGCGCCTGCAACCACGCCCAGCTAATTTTTGTATTTTTAGTAGAGATGGGGTTTCACTGTGTTGGCCAGGCTGGTCTGAAACTCCTGACCTCAAGTGATCGGCCCGCCTCGGCCTCCCAAAGTGCTGGGATTACGGTCATGAGCCACCGTGCCCGGCCAAGAATTTGAACAAGTTACGTCTCAGAGTACTAGGTGTAGGGTACTAGGTGCAGTGAGAATAGTGGGCAGAGCTGGGACGGTGGAGAAGCCATCTTGTGAACTCCAGCTTGTCTTGGGTGGTCCAGAATTGCCTCCCCAAGGACAGCAGGTTGAGGAAGGACCAATGGGAGCCAGCCAGGCAAGGCGGGAGAAAAGCACAGCCCAGGCAGTGCAAATATAAGGTCAAAGGACAGAGGTGGTGAGTGAGCACAGCTCTATGCAAACTGCAGGCAGGACAGGTGTCAAGAATGTGAGAAGGAGCGAAGCCATCTAATTTGCTAAAATTATTTTTGAAAAATTAAGGAAATGCTAAGTTCTGATCTAGACCTACTCAAAATCATGAAGTTCTTTTCCACACACACCACCCCCACATCTTTCAGTTCCCTTTATGGCTCTAAGCTGACCTCCTCAATCCCTCTGGCAGCTCCTAAGCCCTCTTGGCACTCCTCCAGTCACCATCTGCTCTTAGAAAGTGCCAAGGTTGGGTGGCACTGAGGTATGAATGACTGAGAGGATAGTGTTGTAATTTGGTTGACTGAGTATGGCACACATTCAAAACATGTTTTACAGTTATTTTATTATTAATAAAATTCAAAACACATTTTATTTATTGATTATTTATTTGTTTGTTTGAGACAGAGTCTCCCTCTGTCGCCCAGGCTGGAGTACCATATCATATGGTTATTCTACATGTAACCTTTCAAGGAGCCACTACACTGTTTTTCACAGTGGAAAACATTCTCAATGTATGAGTGAGGGTTCCAATTTGTCCACATCCTCTCTAACACTTGTCATTTTCTTTTTTGTTGTTGTTTTTTGTTTTTATAATAGCCATTCTAATGGGTGTGAAGCGGTATCTCATCGTGGTTTCAACTTGCATTTCTCTAATGATTAGAGGTGTGTTGAACATCTTTTTATGTGCTCATTATCCATTTACATAATTTCTTTAGAAAAATGTCTATTAATTTTTTAAAATTTATTTTTAGAGACAAGGTCTCACTCTATTGCCCAGACCAGAGTGCAGTGGCATGATCATAGCTGACTACAGCCTCAAACTCCTGGGCTCAAGTAATCCTCCTGCGTCAGCCTTCTGAGTAGCTAGTACTACAGGTGCCTGCCACCGTGCCCAGTTAAGGTTTTTTAGTTTCCACAGAGACAGGGTCTTGTTATGTTGACCAGGCTCCTGGCTAGTTTTAAAATTTTTGTTTAGGGATAGGGTCTGGCTGTATTGCCCAAGCTGGTCTCAAACTCTTGGCTTCAAGTGATCCTCCTATCTGAGCTTTCCAAGTACCTAGGATTACAGATGCATGCCACCATGCCTGGCTAATTTTTTTTTTTTTTTAGCGATAGGGTCTGACTGTATCACCCTAGCTGGCCTCAAACTTCTGGACTCAGGTGATCCTCCTGCGTCAGACTCCTGAGTAGCTGGGATTACAGGTTTGAGCCACCTTGCCCAGCCATGCAGGTTATTTGACCATCCATCGTCCTTAAAACATTATGCCATCATTGTTGATGTCCATAAAAGTTAGAATTTGAGAAATCTTTATCTTTCCACTTCCTTCCTGCATTGTATCTGAGCATATGTTGCTTCTTATTCACACGAAGCCCCTGAATAACTACAAAAACTTTAATACCAAAATCAGTCATCGTCAACTTTTCTAATAGAGGACAGTATGTAGAGGTCAATAGGTGCCAATGGCAGCACTTAACTGAGCACTTACAAAGGGCCAGCCTCTACATGCAGTCACTGAATCAACTCTACAAGCCCCATTTTAGGTAAGTACTATTATTATTACTAATATATAAGTGAGGAAATGGGGCAAAAAGGGTTTAAAGTATCTTGCTCCAGGTCATCCAGCTAATAAATTACATTCTAGGATTTGAACCCAGCTGTTGGGGCCATTTGGAAACCATCCCCTAAAAAAATAACCTCCCAGGAACTCAGTGATTTTTTTGTTTTTCTTTTTGTGAGACAGGGTCTCACTCTGTTGCCCAGGCTGTAATGCACTGGCACAATCTTGGCTCACTGCAACCTCTGCCTCCCAGGTTCAAGCAATTGCTGTGCTTCAGCCTCCAGAGTAGCTGGGATTCACCATGCTGGCCAGGCTGGTCTCAAACTCCTGACTTCAGGTGATTCGCCCACCTTGGTCTCCCAAAGTGCTAGGATTACAGGCGTGAGCCACCGTGCCCAGCTAGAACCCAGCGATTTTTGAAAGCCAACATATGATCTTTTTCTTGGATGAGCAGAGGCTAGAAGTGTGGGCCACCCTGCCACATGCCAGTCCAGGGTATGGGTGAGATGCCACACTTCCAGCATCCCAGTGTGAAGGTGAACAAATGCTGCAAGTGGTGTGAGGCCAAGATCCAAGCTGACATTTCACAGGCAACGCTAAGAAATCAAGTGGGACAAGGCTGCAATGGTGAGGGGCAAGGTGTGAAGCCTAAACAGGGAGGAACAGGAGAACCCTCAAGAAGGGGCTGGCACAGCAGGCACACAAGTAGCACAAAGAGCCCTGAAGCTCCCAGCAGGCCCTGGCAGGGGCTTCTGTCTATCCCCACACTGGGACCTTCAGGCTGCCACTAAACTGTACTTTAAAAAGTGGTTAAAATGGGCTGGGCGTGGTGGCACATGCCTGTAATCCCAGCACTTTGGGAGGCTGAGGTGGGCAGATTGCTTGAGGTCAGGAGCTGGAGACCAGCCTGGCCAACATGGTGAAACCCTGCCTCTACTAAAAATACAAAAATTAGCTGGGCATGGTGGCGGACGCCTATAATCCCGGCTGCTCGGGAGGCTGAGACAGGAGAACCGCTTGAACCTGAGTGGAGGTTGCAGTGAGCCAAGATAGCGCCACTGTACTGTAGCCTGGGCGACAGAGTGAGACTCTGTCTCAAAAACAGAAAAAGAAAATATATTTTGCAACATGAACCTTGAAAGGCTCTGAATGTTCACATTCCATTTTCAGAGTTCAAATGGTCAAGAAAACCTCATAAAAACAACAACAACAAAAAACTCCAATTAAATATTTGCTGGGAACTACTGGCCAGTTTTTCTTTCTTTCTTCTGATTTGAGTCATATCACAACCCTCATGCAACTAGCTGGAGTAACCACTGTCCCTGGCCTAACTCACTCTGAGTTTTCCAGAGTCATAATCAGGTGGCTTTTGGGCACAACGCTAGGCACTGCCTGTTTTTGGTAGTTCTAAGGTGGATGTTTTGGCGAGCGTGATGATTTGCGTCCACATTTCAGCTGAGACCGTTGCTGCAGAGGTCTTTGTTCAGCATGATTTCCAGCTGGCCTCACACCACACTCTCAATTTAGCCATTCATAAATATTTAAGCTCTGAGCCAGGTTCTAGGAATTCTAGATCAGAGTTCCTGCTCTCAAAGAGCTCATGATCTAGGTATTTTAAAAAAATCAATAACTTCATAATTGTGCAGACATGTGATAAATCACTCATGGTTAGACCAGAAAGCCAATTAGAAATCTCCATGTATATACATCTTTATATTTATGTGATGCTCATGTGCCAAGCACTATTGAGAGTTTTGCACATATTTACTAATGTAACTCCCGTAAGAATCCCACGGGGTAGATACTCGTAGGGGCTCCATTTTACAGATAAGGAAACAGGCACAAAAAGGTTAACTAACTTATGTAAGACCATATGGCTTGTATGAAGGGACACCAGGCAGTCTGGCTCCAAGGTTTGGTCATTAAGTACCACACTAAGAGGCCTCTCATTCAGCTTTTGGAGTAACAACCAACATTACAGGCAACCAAAATCCTAAATGTGAATTAATTGACAGGATTTTAGGCCAAGTACCAACAGCTGTGTTCATAAATATTATCTTGTGGGAGGAGGGAGGGGAACTGGCTAATTTGTTTTGTGGTTAAAAGACTAAGTAAATTTTGTTTTATTATACCACAAGAAATTAGCCCTGGTATTTTTAGTTTCTAGAATAGACAATTTGTACTTGTCACTGCTCATACGCTTGTTTAGGTAACTTAGGCGCAACAATTTTAAGTCATTTATTTTGTTTGAGTAACGTGGCTCTATACACGCAATTGGTGGTTTATGCTTGTAGAAAACTACCCCTCAATGTTAAAAATCTGATTTGGATAAAAGGGATTATTTTCTAAACATGCAGCAGAGTTTGGGAACATTTTTATTATCTTCTGTGAATCATGCATTGGAGAATGGTTGGGCGGTTGAGGGTTCAGACTTAGGTTCAAACTATGCACTAGTACTTCCTGAACCTCAGTTTCCTGGTCTGTAAACTGGAGATAATAACAGTGCCTACCTCATGGGCAAGTGAGGATTAAATGAAGCAATGCATGTAAAACCCATATATTAAAGCATGTGGCCGGATGCCAGCTGTCAGTAAATGCTCGGCATTAAGTTAACTGTTGTTGCCGGGATAAAGAATCTCACTGGAGTGGCCAAAGACCTGTGTTCTGAGACTAGGGAAAGGGAGGAAAGCGATCCAATTACTTGTCGACATTGCCCTCAGGCTACCGAAGCCACACAAAATTCCAGGCTGTTTCTCACATCTTTCTTTAGTTACGGAACTTCTTTCAAAAGATGGCAAAACATTTCCCATGCAGTCGGTTGTCTCTGCAACTGTGTATTTTGGAGAAAGAGGAAGTGTTCACCAGGATTTTCATTTTCTTCCTTTTTCTTCTGGAAAAAAAAAAGGGCCATCTGACCGGGGGAGTCGGGGGAGAACTTTGTGAGCGCCTTTTCATTGTTGGGCTGTTTATTCTACTGTTAACTACTCCCATATTTTTTCCTTTGGATAAATCATTCTATAAGAGGACAGTTTTGTCAATAATGCACATATTCGCGCCCCCAAAGTAAACTGTGAGTTCTAAGTAAGCGTAACCCTGTTCTGCTGATCCAGGGAGAAGAAAGATTAGAAAATCTCCCCAGTCCGGTAAACAGGCCCTAGGCCGACAGCTCCATCTGGACTCCAGGCTCGCCCACCCCGGCCGTGACTGAGCAGGACAGCGCAGCAACCTTCTCGCGGGGGAAACCGCACCGACTCCTCGCCCTCATCAGCCGGCCCTCCGGGATTGTGCTTCCCACTCAACAGGCCTTCGATGTAAAGTGCCAGGGAGGCCGCCGGAACCGCCCAAGTGGAATTCCCAGCCTCGGGAACGCGCCTGGACCCCAGGAGTAGCTTCCCGCCCCGCGGCCTACCCCAAACGCCTCCGCACATCTCTGGCCCGCGACCCCGACGGCGTGCGGAGGACCCGCCCCTCTAGGCTCAGCTCCTCCCCTCCCCGGCCTCTGATTGGCTGTTCGACACGTCAGTCGGTGCCAATCCCCGCCCTGCGACTCCGCCGCCCTCCCCAGCCCGCCGCAGGGAAGCGAGCCTGGGCGCCAGCAGGCGGCCGTCGCGTCTGACAGACCACTGCAGACCTCGGGCAGAGGCCCAGCGCCTGTCCGCGGCGCGGCCAGCATGGCGGCGCCAAGGAGCCCCACGCGGGCAAGGGAGCGGGAGCGGTCTCACGCCCCCGCCGCAGGTGAGCCTGGGGCCGGGCCGGGCAGGGCCGGGCGGGGGGCGCGGGCAGGGACCGTCAGGGCGGGCGGGGTTGCGGGCAGCCTGGGACGCGCCCTCCTCTGTGGCCGCCGGTGCCGCTCAGCGGGGGCTAGGAGTCCTGGAGCCGGAGCGCGCCCTTGAGCCGGGCGGGAGTGGGGCGGGGCTGCACCACCACTCGGGGGTCGAGCCGGTGTCGGGGACGGGGTTGCATTTGAATAAGGGAGGCCAGGCAGCTTAGGTCGATTGTCCTGGCGGGAAACGCAGGTTCCTGGAGGAAAGCCGGTCTTTGGGGTCGGGGTTCCCTCAGAGCCGCGAGGGAAGCCTAGGCAGCAGCGGAGGTCGCGCCCTGCGCCTGGGAGCGGGCCCGGGGTGAGTGGACCAGCGGGGCCCCGTATCCTCTCGGGGAGCTCGACTCGCTGACGGAGGGAGTTACGTTTCGCGCCCTGCTGGCAGAGGATGTGGCGCACACCTTCGCGGCACTCGAGACTTGCTAACAACACAGAATACTCTGGCTGAAAAAAAACTCACCCAGACGGGACCGGGCGCGGTGGCACACGCCTGTAATCCCAGCACTTTGGGAGGCCGAGGCGGGCGGATCACGAGATCAGGAGTTCGAGACCAGCCTGGCCAGCATAGTGAAACCCTGTCTCTACTAAAAATACAAAAAATTAGCCGGGCGTGGTGGCAGGCGCCTGTAGTCCCAGCTACTCGGGAGGCTGCGGAGGCCGAGGCCGGAGAATTGCTTGAACCCGGCGGGCGGAGGTTGCAGTGAGCCGAGATTGCACCACTGCACTCCCAGCCTGGGCGGCAGAGTGAGATTCCGTCTAAAAAAAAAAAAAATCACCCAACAAGGGCAGCAGCACAGCCTGGGAGTTCAGGCACTGGGTCTTGAAGTCTTCTCCTGCTTCCTCGGTAGCAGGGTCCTCTCCCCCTCTGAAGTCCACATAGGATGTCTTCCTAACCAGCCCCGAGAAAGAAGCATAGCTGCTTCTTGGTTTTGAAGGAACACATGCCCGTGTCTATATTTGTCTGGAGCCCACTAGTGAATTTTGGGAGGATGCCGGTTCCCAAACACAGAGTTTGGGCTGCAGGAACTGCAGTGATTATGGCAAATTGGCAGTTGCGGGGATTGCTTATGAATTGCTGTTCTTGGTCCCAGCATGAGCTTTTAATTCACACAGCAAACTGTTGGGTGCAGTGGAAACAGCACCTTTCTGGGAGTCTGATGACATCATTCTGATGTGTCCTTATCCATAAAATGAAGGCCTCCGGTTAGCTAATCCAGGCAACCTTTCCCAGTGGAGAACTCTGTCCTACCTCCCACTCTCAAAAGTTTGGAGAGTGAACTCATTTTTAAAAACCTTTCTGCACCTTGGGTTATTATAAAATTAGCCACATATTTCCTATGGGTGTATTCGTTTGAACCTTTTATTATGTTATTTTCTTTTCTCCTCCCTGCCTTAGTTTGGCAGAGAAACAAAAATTGGAAATGGAGGCAGGAGCACAGCTGGAAAGGCTGGTTTGGGAGGCAGAAAGGTGCCTACTCCGGGCTTAACATCATCACCCGGAATTTTTCCTTTCTCTGCACCAAGCTCAATGCATGCCAGTGCTGCGAGCCCGGGTAGGCATTCTTTCCTCTGCTGCAGTTGTGGGATCTGCAGTTGGTGTGCAGCAGAGGAAGAATGTGATTCAAGGATCAGATTATGGAAAACTTTTTTCTCCAAAACATAACTTCTGACGACTTACAAGCATAGCTTCCCTTCTTTGCCAGTGGTATTTGGCAAAACAAAAATAAAACCAGTTTTAAAATCAGTTGTCAAAGCTAGTATAGGGACAACATTTTTAGCTTTCGAACAGCAAGTAACACTTGACAATAAAACCAGACAACAGAAGAAAACCCACAGAAGAGGTTTTTTTGTTTGATTTTTACTATTTCTTCTTTAAAGTGTTAGGGTATGTTAGGATATTGAGAATCATGGACTAAGCATCTCTGCATAATATTATCCAGAAGACTGTGTGAATCAGAATGTTAGATGCATGGAAGAAGCATTGGAAGTTCACTTAGTGCAGTGCCCGGAGAAGACGCTGTCATCTATTAGGAAGGCAGGGCGAGATGGTCATAGAGTGGAATAAGCTCACAGTCGCCAGCACACCTTAGGCAGACCACTGTGTTTGCAGGGAGAATGTGTGCACCCCACACTCTTCCTTGCTCTTCTGACATGTGGCCAGACTCGGACCATTAACTGCCTTGATTGGCTCAGCTCTGCTGTGGTTCTCTCCACCGCTGTCCATCTGTTCAGTGGTAGCATTCACATTTCAGCCATGATTTCAGGAACCACAGGACTCATTGGAGGTTCTTAGGGGCTGGTGTTGGGGGAATAGGAATGCCCGGTGTGGAACAGCGGACCCACTCCAGCTGTACTTGGAGTTGCTCTGCTTTTTTGTTTCTGTATACTTTTATGTTTGTTTTGTTGTTTTTTGCTGTTCTAGGTAAGGTTTTGTTTGGAGGAAAGAGTTTAATGCTAAATCAGACATTTAAAACTAATGGTAATGGCTAATGTTTTTTGGTGCTTCTTGTGTCTTAGTTCATTTATTACATGGAAAATGCTTAGAACTGGTTGGTTGTAGTTCCGAGTAAGCACTCAAATGTTAGCTGCTGCTACTGTTATTAATATTACCTTCTACTATGAAGTAGCTGTTATTTTTTAATCTTATTTTAAGAAACCAAGTCACACACAAACTTGTACAAGGTTACTCACCTCCCACGTAGATGTGTCTGCTAAATGAAAGGTGTATTCCTCGATATCCTGGATTTTGTTAATCCAAAGCCATTCAAGTAGACGCAACTGTATGTATGATGCAGATGTTTTTGAGCCACCATAAGCAGCCTTTGGCCTGTTCCCATGGGCAGTGGCAGATAATCACCAGGCAGGCAGGTGAATTTACCTGGTGGAACTTCTGTGTTCAAAAGGAGAGTAGGCAGGTGGACCTGTTAATGACCCAGTGATTGGTCAGGTGGCAAGAGGAACGATGAGAAGTGTGGGCGCAAGCATTCTCTCCACGTGGATTGTCGAAAGTGTGCTGAGAATTGTGACCTTATTCTAGAACAAGTGCCTTTAAGGTCTTTACTCTCGAGGAGGAGAAGAAGGAGTAGAGGGGGTGCTGGTGGTAGACAGTGTGTGCCAAGGAAAAGAGGCCTGAGAGCTGCTGGTTACAACTAGCAGCTGCTAGTTGTAACTGTCAAGAGAAATATTTCCCGTCTCTAAAAAATAGTTTGAGGGCTGTGGGGGAAAAAAGCACTGCAGTTAAAGGCACCCACAACAGAATGCTTAAAACCAAGTGGTCCATAGTTGATTTTGTTGTTGTTTTGCCACCCGTTTGTCCTATTATACTTCTACTCTTACATTTCTATGAGATGAATAAACATCAAATAGAATGTAACTTTTTTGGTACCAAGTATTTTATCTCAGTAGAAAGTCTTGATTGGGTGTTATTAACTTGAAAATGACCTTTTCTCTGGCTCGGGTCTCAAGGTAGACGTAGCTTCATCTGGGAGGCCTTGGCTGGCTCCCTGGCCTGGAGTGGGTGCTCTCCTATGTGCCTGTAGCACCCAGTGCTTGTCCCTGTCACAAAAATAGTTGGCATTTGAATTTTCTTTAGGGTGCTAGATGTGGAGACACTGACCACAGATAGTGTTATATAATCTTTACATTCACGACTCTGTGACACTTACAATGGCTACAGAATTTGCTCAAGGCTTCCGCTAGTAAGTGGTGGCCAGGGTAAGCCTTGGCATGGGACTCCACTCATAACAGATTCTTAACAATCTGTCTGCTTCTGTCACCTGAAACAGAGTTCTGGCTTCTACCTGAGAGCTCTCCATAGTTTCCAAGGTTACCTTATCACATTTAAGCTGTTCTGAATTAAGGTTGGGTTAACATTTGCATACTGTTTTTATTGTTTGAGACAACTCTCGCAGGTCTGGGTACAGGAGAAGAGAGATTATGAAAAAGTTTTTATTACTGGGCTAAATTTCCTAGTTTAGTGGTTCCCCGTACGTGGCTATTAAAGTCTCTACTTAATTTTTGGAGGAATTATTGGGTTAGTATATTTGGTTAGTAAATCCTTTCATTCTCTCCTGTCCATGTGAGTCCTCTGGTACACGTTCAGCTACTTGGTAAGACAATCTGTTTTCAGAATGAGGTTGCATACATATTTATCTGATTTGTAATTAATTTAATGGAAGAACATTTAAATGGTACTTCTAAATCAACAGAAAGTTTTTGTATATGTTCTCATTTTTCCAGTAACCTTTTATGCTAGTAATAGTCCATTTTTCTACTTTCCCATTTAATTGGAGCCAGAATAGACAGGTGACATCATGTTTAAGAGGATGTTAAAATGTTTATGTTCCTTTCTAGGAGACAAAAGCCTATTGCCTGTTAGTACCATTGCTGGGATTCCTAGATAATAAACAAAAATCCCAGAAACTATAGCACATAAAATGCTATGCTTGATGAATCTCTAAATTAAGAATTTAATAGTAAATGTTTTGTTGTTGATTTAGCCATATTACTATGACATCGAGTCTGTGGAATTATTGGATAAATAGACACAAAGTTACCTAAAATACCTCAGCTCTTTCTCCTCTTGCCGTATTATTGGTTATTAATGAATATTTGGGTGTGTCTTCTAGCAGAGAGAGTGATAAATACCTCAGCTCTTTCTCCTCTTGCCATATTATTGGTTATTAATGAATATTAGGATTAGTCTTCTAGGAGAGCGAGTAATAATGTAGTTGGAAGTCATTCTCAAGAGAGTCTTCCCTCAAATCAGAAGTGAAAATATCATTAAACATCAAGTATTTACTGTTTCAAAAAAAAAAAAAGAAGAATCATACCTCCCTCTCCTGTACCCACCACGGTGGAGATGAGCTCTCATCTCTTTCTAGGCTTGGGACAGCCTCGGTGGGTACAAACCAGTTCCCAAATGGCTCAGGAATGGAGGTGGGCAGTGGAGCTTATGATGATGGAAGCTCATCAGAGCGTGTACTTTGAACAATCTGTGTCTGTCCTCTAAGCCAGGGCATAGACCTCTGTAGCATTTAGTCTCCAAGTTTAAGAGAAATTAACTAAATTCCTTCTTGCCTGGTAATGAATCTGTCCCTAGGTCTTAGAATAACACCTGATACTTTGGGGCTGTGTTTTTTGACCTGTGATGAAAAGGCCTCAACTTGCTTGTGAACTCTCCAGAGTTAAAGAAAGACTGGGTGCTCTGTGTCTTCCAAATCCACCACTTGGACAGGCTGAAATGCTGCAGAGCAAGCAGAATGGCTGATAGGAAGGGGAAGTGGAAGAGATGGCAAGCCAGTGCCAGCATGGGCTGAATGTAACCAGTCACTGTCTAGATAGGAAGGGCTGGTGGCACTCATGTCAGTGGATGAGATCAGCAATTTGTCATTTTACTTGGCATTTACAAAATGAACTTAGAGTTTGGCTTGTAGCTAAGGTTAGGTTGGCTGCTCAGCTTGAAGTGGAAACATAGCCAATGAAAGTATTAACATACATGTTGGGTCCCACAGTTTTGTGCCTGAAGCAGTGCAAGTCTTGGGCATATTGATTCCTAGGAGATCTAAAGAAAAATCCCTTGAAACAAGAGAGAGCTTATTAGATCAGTTTTATCCATGGTATATCCCTCTATTTTTGTTTTTTAAGTATTAAATATTTGTTAGACTCAATTTTGGTTGGTTAGCTGACTGTCATGATAGAGGACTTGTAGAGTCTATGCTTGGTGATCTACCTCATACTGTCTTGTTCTTCACACTTTACTGTATCTTCTCCCATATGTAATTGATTCATTTGTTTGAATTTTGGAGCCTATTACATCTCCCTTTTCCTCCCAGTCTCCTTGATGTTCCTTTTTCCTCCCCTTCTAGCAGCCTTTTTGAAGCTGATTATCACCATAGAGACCCTTGTGGAAAAGACTCTTTATTAGAACTAACCTTGGGTCGACTGGTTTAATAGATCTGTAGAACTCAGCTTGAACTTCTAAGGGTCGGGGTATTTGCTGGCATTTATCAAGATCTTACGTATCTTCCATACACACTTAGGGCATCTTTTCTGTGGTGCAAGCTTTGAGTAATGTTTTGAGTTTAGTTGAATGTCAGTTATTTCACAACTATTTCTACTCCTGTGCCTTGTGCCCCAACGTGGCTATTCCTCTAATATAACTCTGAAACATATTAAAATAAGGAGGCCTTTGGAGAATGAAGGGAAATGGCAGTTAATGGCCTGGCTTCCTTATGTTTGCTCACAGGGGAGGAAGCTGAGGTCCAGATGGCTCAGCTGTCTAGGACCAGACCCTGAGTTCCTGAGTCCCTCAGTTCCCTCCTCATTTCGCTACCTTGAAACCATCCTACTAGATGACCACTTCACATTCTCACTTCCTGCTTTATATTTACGTGGTGTAATTAAGGGAAGAGAAAACACACTGGTGGTTCATTATTTCTGACATACATATTAAAAGTCAGAAGGGACCACCAGGATAGAGGCTCTTAGTTAGCATAAATGTGGTTGGGTAACAGAACAGCCCCAAGTAAGTGAATACATTTATTTCTCTCACGTCAAAGAGAGGTAGCTCCCCAGGGCTGGGATGATCTCCACGGTGTCAGGGCCCCAGGTTCCTTCCACTTTGTTTCTCCACTATGCCTGGCTTCAATGCCCACTGCCACTTTTGGGTACAAGATGGCTGCTGGAGCATCAGCCATCACATTTACATTCCAGCTAATAGGGAGGAAAAAGGGCAAGGAACACACCCCTCTTAACAAGCCCTTTTGAAAGTTGCACCTTCCACTTCTCCTTGGCCAGAAGTCACTCACACAGCTGTACCCAGCACCCAGGGGTGATGGAATGAGCCTTTATCTGAGTAGCCGTGTGCCTGCCCAAAGTCAGGGCTTGATCTTGATGGGAGGAGGAGAGAACAGACCCTGGGAGAAGCTGGCTGTCTCTCTCGTGGAGACACATGGACGGGATCCTGATTACATGGATTCATTTCATTCATTCAACAAATATCTATTAACTGTCTCCTATGTACTTAGGCACTCAGAAAGCGGAGTGAAAACAGATTCAGTCCCAGTCCTTAAGGCATTTACTGTCTACACAGGGAGACAGACACTAATCAAACACAAACACAATTGTGTAAACTGTGGCAAGTGCTGTGAAAAGGGCACTGTGTGCTGTGAGAGAGGAAAACAGGAATTTGCTCAAGCCTGGAGGTTGGAAACAGAGAAGTGATGTTTGAGCTGAGAGCTGGAGAATGAGTAGAATGAGCTAGGACATGGTTAGAAGGAAGAATGTTTCAGACAGAGTGAAGAGTACAGGCAAAGCAAGGCAGGGAGGCAGGCGCGAGCTCTAGGAGGAAGTGAAGGCATTCCTTATATTGGAGCAAGAGGAAGAGGTGAGAGAAGAGGGAGGGGTCAGAGTCAGACCATGATGGGGACTGGGTGTGGGTGACCAACCGTCCCAGCTTGCTTGGACTGAGAGATGTGCCAGTATGTGGAGCTTTCAGTGCTAAAACTGGGAGAGTCCCAGGCAAACCAGGAGGAGTTGGCCACCTTCCCTGGAGGCCAGGGCAACGGTCAGGTTCCTTTCTTCATTATTTTCAGAGAAGTTGGTCGAGCATGGTGGCTCATGCCTGTAATCCCAGCACTTTGGGAGGCCGAGGTAGGTGGATCACTTGAAGTCAGGAGTTCGAGACCAGCCTGGCCAACGTGGTGAAACCCCCATTTCTACTGAAAATACAAAAATTAGCCAGGTGTGGTGGCAGGTGCCTGTAATCTCAACTATTGGGAGGCTGAGGCAGGAGAATCGCTTGAACCTTGGAGGCAGAGGTTGCGGATCATGCCACTGTACTCCAGTCTGGGTGACAGAGTGACACTCCATCTGAAAAAAAGTTTTTTTTCAGAAAAGTTCCTTTTTACATAGACGTAGCTTCCAGTCATAGTAAAACAGCCACTGTGACTAGTAAAAGTAACCGCTTACTTTGGCCAAAGGGAAAGGGGCACAAAACAGACGCAACACTTATTTTTAGTTGAATTACTTGACCAGTAGGATTTTTCTTTGGCCTGATTTCTCCTAATGGTAACTTTGGAAATTAATTGGCATCTGATGATGTATTTGAGATAGCAGAAGCAGCTAAGGGTAGGGGGTGCCCTTACTCCATAGCAGGATTTCTCAACACTGGCAACGTTGGAATGGCTGGGGAGCTTAAAAAACATACCTGGCCCTCAGCCTAATAAATCTGAAAATCCACAGGAGCCAGGGCCAGGGTCCTGGGGGTCTTGATGGAATGCAGATACTGCTTCCATGGGGTTTGAGAATCTGTAGTTCTAAGAAGTCCCCAGTGGTATTGATGTTGCTGTCCTGTGGACTTTGAGTAGCAGTGTTCTATAAAGTTTGATGAGGTTGTTTTGAAGCCACTGGTCTCCCTTTAGGAGAGCAGATCTACAGGCCCACATCAACGTATATGAGTCCATGATAGGAGCAGGGGTAAAAGACTTAGGGCGGGGAGGTGGCCAAGGAGGCTTCGGCCGTGTGGTCCCATCAGCAAGATCACACTGAACCCAGAGGGGCAAATCTTGACTTCTCAGTTGGTCCCAGGGGATGGGTGAGAGGTTATGGGGTGAGTTGTGGCTTTGTAAGCCACTGACTGTCACTAGTATTCTTGGTTACAGAAGAACCAGCTCCTGAGGTCTCTGGCTAGGATGCGACCATAGGTACTGACCATTTTTTACCTTTCTGACAATTGGTTAGGGCTCTTTCCAGCTGATATCAGTGGCTAGCAGGATGTAGGTCTTTCCTACAAATAAGAGAAGCCATGGAAAGAGTTTTACATTGTAAAAGTTTTGCATTGTAAAGAGTTTTGCATAGGAGATGATACATCCATCGAATGTTTAAAAAACAAACCCACACTGGCTCTGGAGTAGAAAACAGAACTGGGGAAGGGAGACCAATCAGAAGGATTAGTAACTATTAGGGACGGTGCCCAAATGATTCTGAGTAATGGAAAAGTCACCACCAGGGCAAAAGTGAAGAGTGACTTATCTCAAAGTATATCTTTAGTCAACGTGTTCATGAATGATTTATATTAGGATGTGGAAGTCTGATATTAAAGCCCTGAAAGTTGAACCAGACCACGTGCCACCGAAGCCCTGGCAGGTCAAAGCAGTGAGCCAAATCAGTAAATGAAATCTGGCAGATATAAATGTCAGGTCCTGCCTGGGTCTAAAGATCCCAGAACTGGCCCACATGATCTGGATAACCCTTTGTTTCCCTTCCCATGTTCTGAACTGACAGGTAGATACAGATGTCAGAGATTGAGAACATATTTTTCTAAGTCAGCTCAGTGACATAAAATCCACGTGTCCTAGTTGTGTGGCCACTTGGGCTTGCTAGCAGTGCCCAAGCTGAACTCCCTCCTGAAGTTCTAGGCCTCCCTCCCAAGGAGAGTGCAGGCCCAAGGATTCCTTCTGCATGGTCAGGTCTGTGGGGGCGAAAGGGGCTGAGCTGAGCATGCCATTTAAAAAAAATCTGCCACTCAGATCAATCTCTCACCTTCAGGAAGGAGTAAAGGCGGTAGGAGGGGAGCCAGAACCCCACCTCCAGGAAGGCCTCTCTACCGGGAAACTTGAGGAGAGTGAGTGAAACCCCAGGTCCCTCTCTTCCCTTCAGAGATGGGGAGACACACCCCAGCACAGGTCCAAAGCGCTTTAGGCTGACAGCAGGTTGCATGTGAGTCAGTGGCTTTTGGGTTGTTTGTAGCTGTGCAGTACAATCATGGGCTGCATTGCTGTGAATGTATCATCTAAAACAGGGTTCAGCAAGCCACAGCCCATGAGTCATATCTGGCCTACTGTTTATTTTTACATGGCCTATGACCTCAGAGTGGTTTTCACATTTTTAAATGGTAAAAATGAAAATAATACTACTTCCTGACATGTGAAAATTAGATGGAATACAAATTTCAATGTCCATATATAAAGTTTTATTGGATCGGAGCCCTGTGTGTATTGTCTGTGGCTGCTTTCCCTGTGTAAGGGCAGAGCGGAGTAGTTGAGACAGATCAACTCATCATGGCTGATAAGACCTAAAATATGTACTCTCTGACCCTTTTCAGAGACTTACCCTTGATGTAGAATGAAGAAGGTGGTCACCTTGTTGAATTCTGTCCTGGGGATCACACCCAGGACATTGTGTTTGACAGGGGGTCTCACATTAAGTGTGGAATGAGTTTAGAGGAGACTGACCAGGACATCGAAGAGACTCCCCAAAGATACTATGTAGGGATTGGTTGAGAAAACAGGAGCTGTCTAAACTAGAAGAGAGAAAGATGCAGAGTAGAAATGATGGAAATGATAGAACTTCGAAGAGAATTACTCAGGGGAAGGCAGTAATGTACAGTGGTTAGTTCAGAGGGCACAGCTCTACATCAGAACGTGGGGGTTCAAGTTCAGACTTCTACTTGTTTTCTCTGGGCTTCAGTTTCTTCACCTCAAAAAATGAAGCATTCCTGTGACAGCTCATCAGATTACCAGATCCACAGTGAATTAAGATTCAGCATTTGCCTTAGAGGTGTTTGCAGGCTAGTGGGAAACAGTTGTGAATACACTGAGTTGGCCTGCAGTGTGGACATATTGCTGAGGGAGCACTCTGGGAAGCCTAAAAGAACAAGTAGAATTCTGCCTTCAGCCCAAAGCATTCTGCAGTCCCATGAAAGATGTAAAAGGTCGTCATATGCAAGAGGAATCAGACTTGTTCTTCATAACCCCAAGCGATAGATCAGGGTGGTTACAGATCTGAACACCTCAGTCTCTTGCTTAAAACTCTCACGGCCTTCCCTTGCTCTTCAGTTAACATCAGCCTCTTGGACGGGACCTTCACGCTTCTCCAGCATCCCCTCACTTTCCTTGCCTTGCAAGCTCCTGTCCAACCTTGGATCTCGGCTCAGCCTCGTGTCCTAGGGAAGCGTTCTCCAACCTGGTTTAGGTCAGATTCCCTTGTTACAGTGCTTGTGGAGCTGCGTTCCTTTCCTCTGGAGCGTTGCCTCAGTGGTGCTCTGTTCCCACTAGGAGTCCGTCTGTCAGTCCCTGCCAGGAGGATCCAGTCTGTTGCATTTATAATTGTAGCATCAGCTCTTGGCACTGTGCCTGGCCTGCGGGAGGAGCTTAATCTATGTTCGTAGAATAATGATCACAGTTGATCAATAAAGAGAGAAACATTCTAAAAAAGGAGAAAAGGAAATGGAGCCCACAGGGTGGAGCGAGTTCCCAGCTGAGAGGTATGTAAGCAGAGGATGACAGATGGTGGGAGATGGTAGCCAAATGGTTTATATTCAGATAGTGCTTTTTTGTTTAATTTTGTTCCAACCCTGTGCTATCACTTTTCAGCCATTGGGGTACCTTCTTGGGGTCATCAAGGCTAAGTGATTAGTCCTGTAGCTAGAAAATGACAGAATGAAGACAAGAGTCCTTTGCTCATTTTTGCCGAATGAGCTGTCTCTCCCAGGTTGGGGAGGCCTGTGTGGTTGGATAAAGCAGTGGCAGTGCTGGAGTTCTGTGACTCCACGGGGAAGGAATTACAACTTCCCCTTCAGTAGTAGCCTATCCCATCTATAGCTTTTGTGGTTTTATAGTTGGGTGGATTTTTAAAATGAGATGATTAGAAAATGAAACTTACCTGTAAAATGATGGGTTGCATTCAACACCTCTAGAAGATGTGCGCAGTTAAAAAGAAAAATGACTCTGAGCTGTGATATTATTTAAAAAACACACACACACACGATCCTCTCAGTGTTTGGCCAGGAGCAGCTTCCTGTCGTATTTATTGATACTTTCAGTTTAGAGGGAGCCTTGGGGGCAGTGTGCCCCATCCTGGGGGGATGGTGCTGACAGCATAAGTGGGTTGCATGACAGCCTACAGTTGAATGTCTTAGTGGTCATGACTTTCAAGATAAAATCCTCCCACTTGGTGGTTCTCTTTCTCAGTGATATTGATCTTGTAGTTGTTGGCTATTGTATTCTACTAAGTGGAAGACTGTCATTTCTTACTGAGCAGAATTAATGCCTGAAATACAAAAGTTCAGAAGGTCCTTTGAGTTTACCGTTTCAAGAATTTATTAAGAGGGTGTTTTTTTCCTTAATATTTCCCCCATAGCTGGTATAAAAATAACCAACTAATCTTTGATTTTGCAAGAACCAAGACAGTTTAAACTCACTCTTTCACACTGCTGTGCTAACTTCTAGAAATCTCTTGAATCTCCATGTGCTCCAAATTATTTAGAAAGCTTGGTGGCCTAACAGGATTTGTTCTGTGTGTTTTTCCATCTGTTTGTGTAATGCTTAATTTATTTGTTTAGACTAATGTACAATATTTTGCTTTATTCTTAAGCTGAGTTTCTCAGAGTTAGACAATCAGTTCCCACACTGAAGGCTCCCAGCCTTTCCCTGCAGTCACACTGAGGCCTAAGGATAAACTAAAAGCCTCTGAGAGAGGTGACCTCCTGGGGAATGGAGGTGCTCACCCGACCAGCTGACAGGAGGACACTGTGTCCCCAGGCCAGGGGCTCCCTGTGGGCAGGGAGTGTGTCTTGCCTTTCACTGCCTTGCTGCCTGGCATCCAGCCCAGGGGGTTAAGAAGTGTGAGGAATTGGTGAGGGGTCTGGGGAAGAGAGGGGGCAGGCCTTCCCAGCCCGTCCCTGTCTGCCTGTTCCATTGGCTTTAGTTTATTCCTCTGTGCAGCACTTCCTGCCCTTGATTACAAATGACCCAAAAGCCATACTCACCTTTTCAAAGGGAGCAGGGTTCCATGGCACAGCTCAGAAAAGTGTGAAGTTTCCCCTGCACCTCAGAAGTGTCTGTGTCCTCTGCTTGCTCACCCACCCCCATCTTCCTACCTCTCTTGCCACAGAGAGGGTCCTTTCTCACCCCTCCCTTGAGTTCCTTCCTATTCCATCAGCCTCTCTTTACCACTCTCTCTTCCATCGTCTGCTGACTAACCATAATAGGACATTGAAGCAGATGGAAATATCTTTTGTGTTTATTAAATGTAGTACTTCTACCTTAAGTTATTTTAGCCAGGTGATTTCACTGTATGTATATTTCTTTACTTCCTCTGCTACCTCAGACATCTAAATTCAATTGCCTTTATGTCCTCCTAGCTCAGAGTTGATGTCCCCGCTCCCTGGCCTGCTCAGTAGCCCTTGAAAGACCACCTCTGCTTCAGGAGAAAGTCGGTGGGCTAGATGCAGGTGACAGAGTCTGTGTGTAGAGAGAAAGCGTGGAGGTACTGATATTGTATATACCATGAATAAGATCAGGAGAGGAAGTAGACGAGGTTGAGGACTATGCAGCTGGCTCATGAGGAAGTAGAGATAGTACAGATTCTGGAAGTTTGAGGCAAACCAGACGCTGCTGAGTTTCCATGAGATAGAGAGACTGTGATGTCCAGGACAGTAGGAGCCTCAGGCTCCTGGGGTAGAACTGCTGTTTGCACGATCACTCGGTTTCCGGCTTTTCAGTGTCTTTTAGTTTTGTTTTCAGGGTTTTGGGGGGGGTGTGTGTGTGTATTTGGTTTCCTGTTTTAATGTTTGAATAACTTCAGCTTTGGTATATTGTAGAGAATGGGGAAAAAAAAAACCCTAAGTAGAATTTTACCACTAAAAACGGTGCTTTTGTGTGTGTGTGTGTGTGTGTGTGTGTGTGTGGTTTTGACCAATAGTCTCATCTGCCACATATAGTCTGAGTAATTACAGATCAGATTTTAGTTTCTGATATTCGCGTCGTTGATTTCAGGAGGTCCTGGGGTAATTCCTCTAGGACATGTTCACTGCTGAAGCATTACTTCTGCTTGTGTGGGTCGGGGTCCCAGCGTGCATTAATGCTGATGACTAGGGAGATGTATGAGACATCAATGCTGATGGCTAGGGAGATGTAATACACTTTGCAATGTAACAGATATGCATTGTGCTGTATATATGGTCTCATTTCAGCCATCGCCCAAGTGGTTCAGTTCAAAAACATTGAAAAGAAATTTCATGTTTTTGTGTCTCTTCACAGGCATTAAAGAGGATCAAATCCATAATTTCTGGCAACACTGCCCTTTTCCACTTCCCCTTGCAACTTCCTTGTGGACTTGCGAAACTTCACTGTGGACCTGAGGCTCCTACTGTCCTAGAAGTCCCCTTGTGGACTTTCTGGAGATTCTTTTTGCCAAAACTTGCTCCTCTCCCAACACACTCCTTTTTGTTCTTTTTTTAAAATGTAGAATGACTGAATTCGTGGAGGTGAAACTTTTTCTCCCTTCCTGTTTCTCTGAGTCCCAATCACCAAGCCTTCTACAGGCATCCCTCTCCGGGGCAGAGGCGAGAAAGCTGGGCCAGGGACTGCAGAATTCTCCTTGGCAGGCTGGTGGAAGGGGGACCCCTGTGAAGCTTCTCATGTCCACAATTTTATCTCAGTTGTATTTGGGGAAATGAGATTTGATGCTGGAGGTCATCAGAACTGTCATTATGACACTGTTTTGCAAGATGTCTCATTACGGTGTTTTCCTCTTATCGTTTTTTAGTTGTAATTCAGTTATTAGCCCAGGAAGGAGAAATTTTTTAAAATTTTCATTTTAAAGAGTCTTAATTTACTTGCTGTAGCAATATTAATTTAAAGATTTCCTCGGATCCCTAATTCAGAGGCAGGACAGCCAAGTGGTAAAGGAGGCAACTTCTGGCATTATGTCTTTGTTCATTTTCTGTTGTTGTAGCAGAATACCACAGACTGGGTGATTTCTAAGGAAAACAAGTTTATTTCCTGCAGTTCTGCGGACTGGGGAGTCCAAGAGCTCGGCAGGCACCAGATCTGGTGAGGGCCTTCTTGCTGCATTGTAATACGGTGGAGGGCTGCATTGTAATATGATGAGAGGGTATTAGCGCGCAGGTCAGCCACCAGTTCTGTCATGGGGGCGCCATGCTGATGGCCTTATCTAATCCTAATTACTTCTCAAAGGCCCCACCTCCAATCATCATATGAATTTTGTGATTAAGTTTCCAACACATAAAACCAACATGTGGGACTCATTGAAGACACATTCATACCATAGCATATCACATTGCTCTTGTTTTTGAATTCTGGCTCTTCTACTTACTGGCTGAGTCCATTGGGCAATTATTTAATCTTTTCCCCCTCAAAGTTTTCTCTGCAAAATAAGGGTTACTAGAGTAGTAACAATAAAAACGAGAATTCGTGTTTATTGGGTACTTATGATGTGTGTCAGGTATTGTGCAAAGTGCTTTCCCAACATTTCCTTTCAGTCTCACAGCAGCCCTGAGAGGTGGATCCTGCTGTGCCTCCTGTGTTGTGATGCGATGATGATAGTGAGAGTGACCATGCACTGAGCACTCACTGTGCACCAGGCTCTGCTATGTGCTGTCTTCATTCCTAGATTCAGAAACTGAGGCTTAGGGAGGGGAAATCACTTGCCCTGTGCAGGGCCAGCATGGGGACCATGTTGTTAGACTCTAGAGCCTTCTTACTGCCTGCTCCATGGCATGGTCACAGGAGTTAATGAATTAATTCCTGTAAAACACTTAACATAGGGGCTGGCACATAATAAAAGCTTAAATTGTAGCTATTGTAGCTGTTGGTGAAGTCATACTCTTTCCTAGTAAAATACTGTATTTCTTATCCTTTGATGCAGAAGCCCCACTTCTAATGTTATCAGTGAACAGCTCGTATGGATCCTATACATGTCTCTATGGCCATGGCCTGCTTCCGTGTGACTTACAAGTCTTGCAGAGTACCCTCCCATCCACCTCCAGATGGTTCTCTGGTACCCACACCAGCACCTCCATGAATAGGCTCCGTGGCCCTTCTTGGCTGGAATTACTTGACAAAACAATGTGGACACATTGGGTAGAGGGAGACCAGGAGTGCAGGTGTGTGTTCTAGGTTTTTTTTCTGACAGGTTGATCATATCACAATCTCTTGGATTGTAGGTGGGGTTGAGATTTGAGGATAAAGGCATGTGCTAGGAAGAGTATGTGTGAGTGGGGAGAGTCTTGGTCTGTAGCGGATCCTCGTGGAGGGCTGGCAGCTGCAGGAGAGTCCCTGTGCTCAGGAGAGATGGCCCAGCTTCAGGGTCTCACCTCAGATTCTGCAGGGGCTGGTTGGTAACTGCCAAGTAGTAGGTTCCTGGGTTGTAACTGCAGCAGGTTAGATGGAGCCTGCGACAGATGAGAGCATGTGTCCCTGGAGCGGGCAGCAGCCATCCCCACTTCAGTGACTGCAAGCCCTTCACATCCACCCACAAGTGAGCACCACCCTGTGGAAAATAGGCAGATGCTTTCAGACGGCCTTCAGAGAAGAAGAGATACGAACAGCCATTATGTTCAGGAGAACTTTCCTCATAAATGGAGGCTAAAGTGAGAAATCACACCAGTACTGGGGTTTAGGAAAATAAGTGCTCTCATATATGTGATGAGAGTCTGTGGCAGTATCTATCAAAATTGAAAATGTGCACACCCTGTGACCTGGAATTTTATTTTCTTGAAATTATCATTTTAAAAAAGCTACCACAAGAACTGTTAGAAAAGCATATTTGCCGCAGCATTGTTTGTAAAAGTGAGAAACGGGGAACGATCCAAGTGTTTTATCAATAAGGCAGTGTTAGGCTGAGGCGGAAGGATGGCTTGAATCTAAGAGTTTGAGGTTGCAGTGAGCTGTGATCATGCCACTGTTCTCCATGCTCCATCCTGGGCAACAGCACAAGACCCTGTCTCAAAAAAAAGCAATGCTTACATGTAGGACAGTTTATACTGAAATATTATTCATCATTAAAAAGAATAATGTGAATTTATGTGTACTGATATGAAAAGATGTCCACCTTTTATAATGAGAAAAAAACTAAAATCATGTTATAGTCCATTTTTCTCAAAAACGTTTGTACCTACAATAAAAGAAAGTATGTATCACGTGGGTAAAATTCTAGTTCTTCCATGAATTTAAAGCTTCACTAAAAATATTTGCATGTGTCAGAATTTTTAAAGTTGAAAAATCAAGCTGAATTAATAAAAATCTAAATTATAGATGTAAAGGCAATATAGCATTACATTTTTAAGCTTTCATAAAAAGTTTTACTAAATGTCTAGGTGGGAATAAATATATAATGATTTGAATAGCTAATTAACTGTTCTGAAAAGATAAGCACTTGTTTTTGAAAATATCCTTTTAAGTAATTGTAAATGTATCTTTAAAATTTGCTAGTGTTGGCCGGGTGTGGTGGCTCACGCCTGTAATTCCAGTACTTTGGAAGGCTGAGGCAGGTGGATCACGAGGTCAGGAGATTGAGACCATCCTAGCTAACAGTGAAACCCTGTCTCTACTGAAAATACAAAAAAAATTAGCCGAGTGTGGTGGCGGGTGCCTGTAGTCCCAGCTACTCGGGAGGCTGAGGCAGGAGAATGGCATGAACCCGGGAGGTGGAGCTTGCAGTGAGCTGAGATCGCGCCACTACACTCCAGCCTGGGCAACAGAGCAAGACTCCATCTCAAAAAAAAATTTGCTAGTGTTGGCCGGGCGCGGTTGGTCACGCCTATAATCCCAACACTTTGGGAGGCTGAGGGGGCGGATCGCCTGCAGTCAGGAGCTGGAGACCAGCCTGACCAACATGGAGAAACTCTGTCTCTACTAAAAATACAAAATTAGCTGGGCATGGTGGCACATGCCTGTAATCCCAGCTACCCAGGAGGCTGACAGGAGAGTCACTTGAACCCGGGAGGCGGAGGTTATGGTGAGCCGAGATCACACCACTGCACTCTAGCCTGGGCAAGAAGAGTGAAACTACATTTCAAAAAAAAAAAAAAAAAATTGCTATGCTAGTGTTTTTTTCTTTATTTGCTGGCAGATTATTTCTTTATAAGTGTAAATATCACATCAAATATACAGATGATAAAATATGCCAGAATTTTAGATTCTACATTGATGAGTCTTTTACTATAGTTAAGCACTGGAATTTTACTAAATTATGTACTGTGGAGGAAATTATTTTGCAGCGAACCCCAGAGGTTTGGTCATTATTCAAAGTCCTCTTTCTCATTTGTACTTCAGCATTTTATGTGCTCAAACATAGTATAATTAGGAATCTACTGAACATAGCAAAATATTACAAGTGCACTGTTTGAACTCTCTAGGCCTGTTTTCTCTCTTGTCAAATCAGGAATGACGGTGTGTATCTTATGCAGCATCACAAATAGATCTCATGACTCCTTTTAAGTGGTCTACTTTCTGGAAATGATATCTATGTGCCTGCTGTCTGAGTTACTTGCTCTGTGCTGCTTAAGTAATGCCATATGTTATGGCCTGTAATGGTTCAAACATATAAACGGGCAGAAGTGGATATTGGAGGCTGATAGGGTTTGGCTCTGTTTCTCCCCAAATCTCATCTTGAATTATAGTTCCTATAATCCCTAAGTGTCATGGGAGGGACCCAGTGGGAGGTAATTGAATCATGGGAGTGGTTACCCTCATGCTGTTCTCATGATAGTGAGTTCTCACGAGATCTGATGGGTTTTGTAAGGGGCTTTCCCCGCTTTTTGCTTGGCACTTCTTCCTGCTGCCATGTGAAGAAGGATGTGTTTGCTTCCCCTTCCACCATGATTGTAAGTTTCCTGAGACCTCCTCAGCCATGCTGAACTGTGAGTCAATTAAACTTCTTTCCTTTATAAATTACCCAGTCTCAGGTACATCTTTATTAGCAGCATGAGAATGGACTAATACAGAGGTGTCTCTGGAGGCATCTCTAGATGTCACCTGGTTTGACCGCCTTCAGTGTACTTGGGTCTGAATTGAACCCCTGTAATTGTTCATGGGATTCAGTTCAGACATTCAGCAAGAACCAAGTGTGTGGCAGCCATTGTGCTAGTGCTTAAAAATTTTGTTTCACCTTTCCCTAGCAGAGTCAGTGTTTTCACACTCATTGTACAGCCAAGCAAATTCAAAAGAGGAGTTATGTTGCCATAGTCGCACATCTAAATAAAGTCGTAGAGGCAGGTTTTGAGTCTGAGAGATTCTGAAGCCCATCATACTCTTTATGTTTATTCTTCTTAATTTTGTGGAACAAAGATGTTTTTTATATAAGATGCTGATTATGGGAGAACCAGGCATTTCTTTAATTTTTGGATTCAATTTTTAAATACTTTAAAAAATATTTACGTAAATCAGTGATAGATACTTTGCAGGTAAAATTATGCAATCTCTCTCTGCATTTTTTTTCTCTTAAAGCAAACTTGTGTAATTGTGATGTGCCTTTTTTTTTTTGTAATTTTCATAGGAAGTGACCAAGTTCACTACTGGACGCTAGCTACAAGCCAAGCCTTAGACACTGTCTGGAGAATGGCAAAAGGCTTTGTGATGTTGGCAGTTTCATTTCTGATGGCTGCCGTCTGCTACTTCAGGAGGCTACATTTATATTCAGGGCACAAGCTGAAATGGTAGGTCACTGTATCATCCTTAAATTTCAAATATATCCTTACTATTCAAAGCAGAATTCTGATATTATTGTTCTCTTTATCTTTCAGGTGGATTGGATATCTGCAGAGAAAATTCAAAAGTAATTATTTTCATTCATATATTTATTTTTAAGGTGCAGAGAGGGTTCGAGAAGGGAGAAGAAAGGGAAAATTAACAGCTTTTTATTTTTTATTTGGTCCAGGGAACCTCAGTGTGGAGGCAGAGGTTGATTTACTCAGTTATTGTGCAAGAGAATGGAAAGGAGAGACACCCCGTACCAAACTGATGAGGAAGGTGTGTCTGTTTTTAGAGGGTATGGGAGAAACAGAATTTGTCTGCCAAAATCAGGAAACAAACATTCCCTTCTGCTTTACTAAATCCAGAGATCCATCAGTACCAAAATGTGAATCAAGTAACAACTGTGGCTCTAACTCAAAAGCCAAATGGCTGCTAGACCTTGGCTTTGGGCTTTTACCTGGAGCTCGTGCCCTCAAGGACAGGTCGTTGAGGTCTGTAATTCCAGGAAACTCAGGCCTTGTGCCTTTTCAGCGCCCTCCTGGCCAGGCCTATTAAACATCCGCATGTGCAGTGGCGACTGTCTTTGAAAAGATCAGGCACGCTGATGTAAAATATTTTGAGGATTTTTAGAATTTTCATTGGACCAATCTTCATAAATATCCCCAGCAGTGCTGCCCAATCTTGCCACTAGCAAAAGCAAAAAAGGGTGGAGGCAGTACATATAAATATTTAGCGTGGTCCTAAAAGTATACAGAGTTTTTCACTGTGCTTAGGTCGCATCCATTATCTGCCCAAGGTGACCTTCCCCAGCTCTGCTTCCAGGATTTATCATCTAAAATACACCTGTACAAATGAGAGTCACTTTAAAAGTACATGCAGTCATATTCATAATTTATCATTGTTTCTGTTGTCCGCTTTAGTTGGGAGGAACACCTCACTGAAAATACAGTGAATTCACTTTCTTTATTTTCTTGTCTGGTGGAATTAATAAACAACTTTCTCTTTTTATGCTATTAGGCTTATGAGGAGCTATTTTGGCGGCATCGTATTAAATGTGTTCGACAAGTAAAGAGAGATAACTATGATGCTCTCAGATCAGTGTTATTTCAGATATTCAGCCAGGGCATCTCTTTTCCATCATGGATGAAAGAAAAGGACATTGTTAAGGTATGTCTTCCCGCTGGAAATGTGGGAAATGTCATATTGACAATAACTGCAACTCAGGGGTTCCTAGTCTTTGGGGGCTTTGTATGCGGACGACCATGAGATTGAAAGGATTTTTTTTTTTTTTTGAGACAAGGTCTCACTGTCACTCAGGCTTGAGTGCAGTGGGGTGATCATGGCTCAGTGCAGCCTTGACCTCCTTGGCTCAAGTGATTCTCCCATCTCAGCCTCCTAAGTAGCTGGGACCACAGGTGCATGCCACCTTGCCTATCTAATGTTTGTATTTTTTTGTAGAGACAAGGTTCTGTCATGTTGCCCAGGTTGGTCTTGAACTTCTGGGCTCAAGTGGTCTGCCCACTTCCACCTCCCAGAGTGCTGGGATTATAGGTGTGAGCCATCATGTCTGGCCAGAGGAATTTTAAGAGGCCATTTAATCCAGTCCTCTGTCTCTCATGTCAGTTGCAAATAAACCATCTCAGAAGATAGTCATTCTCTGCATTTGTTTTTAATGCCGCCATCTTTTCTTAAGGGGCATCTATTCTAAGTCAGGTGATCAAGCAAAATTCACTTTTTTACTCTACAGTTAATGTTAGTTTTAATAAATGCATAGTTTGTGACCACCCCAAAGATTCTCTTGTATACTTTGGTAGTCCGTCCTCCTCCTACCCGAGCCCCTGGAAACCACTGATCTATTTTCTGTCCCTATAGTTTTGCCTTTTCCAGAACGTCATATAAATGGAATCATTCAGTATGTAGCTTTTTGAATCTGGTTTCTTTCACTTAGCATAATGCATTTCCAATTCATCCATGAATGTGTCCGTGAATTTGTAGTTCATCCTTTTTTATTGCTGAGTGGTATTCCTTTACATGAATGTACTATAGTTTATCCATTCACCAGTTGAAGGACATCTGGATTGTTTTCAGTTTGGGGCAACTATAAATAAAGCAGTTATAAATAGTCTCATACAGGATTTTGTATGAAAAATAGGTTTCATATTGAGGGAGTAAATACCCAGGAGTGAGACCACCTGCTTGTATGTGGGTTGCATGTTTAATTTCATAAGAAACTGCCAAGCTGCTTTCCAAAGTGGCCCAGCCATTTTGCATTCCCACCAACAATGTATAAGCAATGTTTCAGTTTTTCCACATTCTCACCAGCATTTGATGTCAAGTTTTTGTTTTTTAGCCATTCTAATAGGTGTGAATTGGTATCATTGTGCTTTTGGTGTGTCTTCCCCAATGAGTAATGATGTTGAGCATTTTTCATGTGCTTATTTGTCATCCTTATTATCTTCTTGGAGAAATGTCTATTCAAATCTTTTGCCCATTTTTAATTTTTTTTTATTATTGAGTCTTGAGAGTTCTTTATATATTCTGAATACAGTGCTTTATTGGATATATGATTTATAGATATTTTCTCCAGTCTGTGGCTTATTTTCTGATTTTCTTAACAATGTAAAGCAGTACATTCTTGATAAATAACCTGAGTTTTTATTTTAAATGCAGTATGTCTAATATAGGAACTACATTTAAGGATAGAGGAGCAAAGAAATATAAAGTGTGTGTGTGTGTAAGTGTGTTCAGTTTTCTTAATATCTTTTATTTACACTTGTTTCTGTTAGTTCCATTTCATCTAGCAAATGCTTGTCAAATATATGCAATGTGCTAGCCCGGTTGCTAATTGCTGAGGATAAAAATATAAAAATACAACAGACGCCAGGTGCTGTGACTTATGCCTTTAATCCCAGCACTTTGGGAGGCCAAGTTGGGAGTATCTCTGGAGCCCAGTAGTTTAAGACCAGCGTGGACAACAGAGCGAGACTCTATATGGTCAAAAAATTAAAAAGTCTAGCATGACATGGTGGTACATGCCTATGGTCATGTTACTTGGGAGACTGTGATGGGAGGATTGCTTGACCTTAGGAGTTTGAGGTTATACTGAGCTATGATTGCACCGCTGTACTCCAGCCTGGGTGATAGAGTGTGTATTAGTCTGTTTTCATGCTGCTGATAAAGACAATCAAGATGAGATTTGGGTGGGGACACAGCCAAACCATACTCTTCCACCTCTGGCCCCTCCCAAATCTCACGTCTTCGTGTTTCAAAACCAGTCATGCCTTCCCAGCAGTCCCCAAAGTCTTAACTCATTTCAGCATTAACTCAAAAGTTCACAGTCCAAAGTCTCATCCAAAACAAGGCAAGTCCCTTCCACCTATGAGCCTGTAATCAAAAGCAGTTTAGTTACTTTCTAGATACAGTGGGGATACTAGGTAAATACAGCCATTCCAAATGGGAGAAATTGGCCAAAACAAAGGGACTACAGGCCATGCAAGTCCAAAATCCAGCAGGGCAGTCAAATTTTAAAGCTCCAAAATGGCCTCCTTTGATTCCATGTCTCATATCCAGGTCACACCAATGCAAGAGGTGGGTTCCCATGGTCTTGGGCAGCTCCGTCCCTGTGGCTTTGCAGGGTACATCCTCCCTCCTGGCTGCTTTCACGGGCTGGTGTTGAGTGCCTGTGGCTTTTCCAGGTGCACGCTGCAAGGTTTTGGTGGATCTACCATTCCAGGGTCTAGGGGGCGGTGGTCCTCTTCTCACAGTTCCACTAGGCAGCACCCCAGTGGGGACTCTGTGTGGGGGCACCCACCCCACATTTCCCTTTCACACTGCCCTAGCAGAGGTTCTTTGTGAGTGCCCTGCCCCTGCAGCAAACTTCTGCCTGGACATCAAGGCATTTCTATACCTCCTCTGAAACCTGGGTGGAGGTTCCCAACCCTCAATTCTTGACTTGTGTGTACCCACAGATCCAACACCATGTGGAAGTTGCCAAGGCTTGGGGCTTGCACCCTCTGAAGGCATGGCCCTACCTATACCTTGCTTGGCCCCTTTTAGTCATGGCTGGAGTGGCTGGGATGCAGGGTACCAAGTCCCCAGACTGTACACGGCAGAGGGACCCAGGGCCTGGCCCATGGAACTGTTTTTTCCTCCTAGGTCTCTGGGCCTGTAATGGCAGCGGGGCGGTGGTTGCTGTAAAGGTTCTGACATGTTCTGGAGACATTTTACTCGTTGTCTTGGTGATTAACATTTGGCTCCTCATTACTTATGCAGATATCTGCAGACAGCTTGAATTTCTCCTCAGAAAATGAGATTTTCTTTCCTATTGCATTGTCAGGCTGCAAATTTTCTGAACTTTTATGCTCTGTTTCTCTTTCAAAACTGAATGCCTTTAACAGCATCCAAGTCACTCCTGAATGCTTTGCTGCTTAGAAATTTCTTCCACCAGATACTCTAAATCATCTCTCTCAAGTTCAGAGTTCCATAAATCTCTGGGGCAGGGGCAAAATGCCACCAGTCCCTTCACTAAAACATAACAAGAGGCATCATTGCTCCAGTTTCCAAGTTCCTCATCTCCACCTGAGATTACCTCAGTCTGGATTTCATTATCCATATTATTATCAGCATTTTGGTCAAAGCCGTTCAGCAAGTCTCCAGGGAGTTCCAGACTTTTCCACATTTTCCTGTCCTCTTCTGAGCACTCCAAGTTGTTCCAACCTCTGCTTGTTATCCAATTCCAAAGTTACTTTCACATTTTCTGGTATCTTTTCAGCAGCACCCCAGTCCTGGTATCAGTTTAATGTATTAGTCTGTTTTCACGCAGCTGATAAAGACATACCTGAGACTGAATAATTTACAAAAGAAAGAGGTTTAATTGGACTTAGGGACAGTTCCATGTGTCTGGGGAAGCCTCACAATCATGGCAGAAGTCAAAGGAGCAAGTCACATTTTATGTGGATGGTGGCAGGCAAAAAGAGAGAGCTGGTGCATGGGAACTCCTCTTTTTAAAACCATCAGATCTTGTGAGACTTACTATCATGAGACCAGCACAGGAGAAAGACTTGCCCCCATGATTCAATTACCTCCCACCAGGTCCCTCCCATAACACATGGGAATTCAAGATGAGATTTGGGTGGGGACACAGTCAAACCATATTAAGTGAGACCTTGTCTTTAAAAAAGAAAACAAAACAAACCAACAACAACGGAGATTCCCAGGCTCAACAAACTGAGTAGGGTGGAAAAATGTATTGGATACCTATGATGGATTAGATTCTTACATTCACCATAATCTTATTTAATCCTAACAAGAGTCCTATAAAATGCACAGTATTATTGGTATGTTGCAATGGAGGATGAGGCTACAAAGTTAAATAATGCATGCTGGTTAAGTAATCTCTCAGCTGGTGAGTGACAGCCAGGTTTGAACCACAGAGTGCATCATTCTAAAATCCACCTGTTCCCTGATGTAATATACTGCCCTAATATCATTTGATTAAAAATAATTTCTAAAGGGCTACATATAGTAAGTTTGGTAAATATTTCATCAAAAAAAATTGTTTCTATGGACACAATTCTATGTTTTTGTCACTTGTGAAATTGTAAGAATATGATGTAAAAATAACCTAAGGCACAAATCTAAAAGAAGGCAATATACTTACCTTTGCTATAGTCTTTTAAAATAAAGATTGCTAAATGAGGTAAGATTAGGCCAGGTGCTGTGGCTCACACCTGTAATCCCAGCACTTTGGGAGGCCAAGGCGGGCAGATAGCTTGAGGTCAGGAGTTCGAGACCAGCCTGATCAACATGGTGCAACCCCGTCTCTACTAAAAATGCAAAAAATTAGCTGGGCGTGGTGGCTCATGCCTATAGTCCTAGCTACTCAGGAGGCTGAGGCAGGAGAATTGCTTGAACCTGGGAGGTGGAGGTTGCAGTGAGCCAAGATCATGCCACTGCACTTCAACCTGGGCAACAGAGTGAGATTCCATCTTGAAAAAAAAAAAAAAAAAAGAGAGAGATAAGGTTGTGTGCTGTGCTATACACCAAATTGTGTGTAATAAACGTTCATATGCTAATCATAGTTGGCATCTACTTCCTTTTCAAGCTTCCTGAAAAACTGCTGTTTTCACAAGGTTGTAATTGGATTCAGCAATACAGTTTTGGTCCTGAGAAGTATACAGGTTCGAATGTGTTCGGAAAATTACGGAAATGTGTGGAATTACTGAAAACACAGGTGAGTGTTTGCGGGGGAAATAAACAAAAAGACTAGGAATAAAAGCACATATCCCAGGTAGAGCCAGTTTTTTCTGATGTCAGGGACATTGTTTTATGTTAGGAAAGTAAGAAGTGCAAGCAGAAATGCTTCTAGTAACTGATGATTTCCCTCCTTATTCTTCCTTCTCTTTTAAGAAGTGAATGAGAGCAACACTGTTCTACATGATAATTAGGCCCTATAGGGTCGGGGGCTTCTATGGGCCAGCCTGCAAACCTTACCAATCATGTACCCTTGTTTCCCTAGAAAAATGTGGTGTAAGTTCCAGGCAGGGTGCTCAGAAATGCTCTTCTGGAATGTACTCCATTCATAACTTGGTAATGGCACAGACGTAATAATTTGACTAAGACTTCTTCCTGTCTTTCAATAATGACACAGATTTTGGATGATCGAAATGAATCCTGAGCCTACCGCTAGCTGGGTTACGTTGGGAAATAACCTTTCTGGTCCATAGTTTTCTTATGTATTAAAGAGATACATCAGTAGTGTGTGTCCTGTACCATTATTGTGAGGATTCAATGACTTAATACACAGAGTGTTTTAAACTGCACAGAATACACAGTGAATGTTAAAGCCCGCTAGCACTATTCTCTGGAATATCCTTTGTATAACCTGTCCGTCCTAAGCAGTTTTGGAAAACTGACTTGCTTTGTATTTTTACCTAGTAGGTGATACTTTTTGAAAAAAATATTTTATCTAAACCAATTTCTTATTGTAAACGTTTTGTGGTCAGCTTAGGCTTCTGTAACAAAATACCATAAATTGGGTGGCTTAAACCATAAACATTGATTTTTCACAGTTCTGGAGATTGGAAGTCAGAGATCAGGGTGCCAGCACGGTGGGGTTTTTGGTGAAGGCCCTCTTCCTGTTTTATAGACAGCTGTCTTCTTGGTGTGTCTTCACATAGTGGAAGGAGAACTAGCTAGCTCTCTGGCTTCTTCTTGTAATAGTACCAAGTCCATTCATGAGGGCTCCACCGTCGGGACCTAATCACCTCCCAAATACACACCCTCTAATACCATCACCTTGGGATTAGGGTTTCAACATAGGAAGTTGGGGGAGACATGTTCAGTCTATTGCAGTATACTTTTATGGTTAAAAAAGATCAAATAGTGCCAAAAGATACAAAGTGAAGAGTTAAAGTTCCACTTTTTTCTGTTAGTCTTTGGTTTATTTTATAAATACGTTAAAAGTTTTGGAATGGTGTATGTCTTCACCTTTATCCTTCTGAATTTCACTTTTACATCTATGTTTTTAGTGGACTGAATTTAATGGAATTAGAGATTATCACAAAAGAGGAAGTATGTGCAACACCCTTTTTTCGGATGCCATTCTGGAATATAAACTTTATGAAGCTTTAAAGTTCATCATGTTGTATCAAGTCACTGAAGTTTATGAACAAATGAAGACTAAAAAGGTCATTCCCAGTCTTTTTAGACTCCTGTTTTCCAGGGAGACATCCTCTGATCCTTTGAGCTTCATGATGAATCACCTGAATTCTGTAGGTGACACATGTGGACTAGAGCAGGTAACCGGGGAGGAATAACTGCTGGTATTTGATTAAGGATGCTGTGGCACTATTTGAACACAGAGGTGTCTGGGGTTGACTTTTCAGTGGTGATATAAGCAACTGCACAGAGGTGGTTGGTTGATATTATCACCCCTCATATGAGGAAAAGAAGACTAATATATTCATTTCTCTGTGTTGGCTGCTTTGTGTCTCCTCAGACCTATGGCCAGAGAACACCAATCCTGGGGGCCTTTCTGACTGCTCACACTGCTTCCCAGATGCTAACAGGTTCTCACATAGGCGTTCACCAGGAAAAAGTCCAGTTGGAAAATGAGATAGTTTTGGGAAAGCTATTTGGTTACCTATTGCAGATAAATAGAAATTAATTGAAACTTTCTAAAGCCAGAAAATGCTTTTATCCCTCTAGACAAGAGTTTCTTTTTTGTTTTGCTTTCCTAGAGGGTGAACAAAATTATCTGACATTTTTAAACAAATGGATATAAAATGATATATAACTGATTGGAAAATAATGTTGTTTTTATCGTGAGTGTTCTTTTATTTTTTCACTAATTTTTTTTCAAGTAGCTTTTTCCTGTGATTTTTACATGCTAGTCTACAGAGTTGTTCCTATGCTCGTTCCCCTTCCTTCCACACAATGAGCGTTTGTTCTGAACTCTGTGCCCACTCAGTGGTGTATGGGCAGGTCTGTCAACAAGCAGATGATTTCATAAACCGCAGAGGAACACTTCCCCCCACCATGTTGGGAGGCAGGAATTTGCAAGTGTGTATCTGTGACCTGTCTTTCATCTCATCCACAGATCGATATGTTTATACTTGGATACTCCCTTGAAGTAAAGATAAAAGTGTTCAGACTGTTCAAGTTTAACTCCAGAGACTTTGAAGTCTGCTACCCAGAGGAGCCTCTCAGGGACTGGCCGGAGATCTCCCTGCTGACTGAGAACGACCGCCACTACCACATTCCAGTCTTTTAAGTCCGCTGGGGGCCGAACAGCGGTGCTCACCAGTGACAGTGGTCACAGTTGCAAGTAAAGTATCTCTCTGAAACCAAAGCTAGCATTTCAGCATGGAAGGAATTAGGACCTTTTCTCCAGGATTACAGGTACACTGGATACAGCCATGCATGGATGGTTTTCCTTTATTTTTCAGTGATTTCCTCTGAAGCAGCTGCACTGATATATTTGGGTGTTAGTGGCTTGACTTTGTCCATAAGGTGCGTGGCCACTTCACATGATGGCGAGCCTTTAAGAGCACAAAGAAGTTTAATATGGACAACAACAGCAAAAAGCAAGAAGAAAACAAGTAGGGAAAAACGGCTAACCTGGAGAGAAAGAATTTCTTTAACCTTTATGTTCTTCATTAAAAATCTTATCTTGGACTGATTTGGGGGATTTTTAGAAACATGGCCTTATTTTATAAGCATGACTTTCCCAGGAATCTTTGTTATATTTTAATTTTTGATAACCATTTGATTAAGTGTATGTATGTATATATACATATGTATGTTTATATACATACATGTATCTATGTATAGTTTTGTATATACATATATACACATAGACATACAGAGAAATAACCACTACTTTGTAATGCTGTACAGTTTGTTTTATATTTCTTTACTTTTTTTGTTACTATTTTATCTGGCCAGCTTAATAGTTTTATTTAGATTTTAAAAATTCTGTAGATTAAAGCAAATGACAGTTATCGAACTATCACAAAAATATTAAACTGTGGTACATTTAATGTGTATTTAATGTGTGGAATCTCATTATGGTAGGCAGAATATTGCCCCATGCTCCCCAAAGATATCTGTGTCTGAATCCTCAGAGCCTGTGAAGGGCTAAATGGGTTAAATGGGAAAGGAGAATTAGGGTTGCAGGTGTAACTGAGATGCTAATCCACTGATGGATTTTGAAATAGGGAGATTTTTCTGGGTTCTCCAGGTGGGCCCAGTGTAATCAGAATGGTCCTTAAAAGTGAAAGAGGGAATTGGAGGAGTGTCAGAGTCAGAGGGAAATGTGAAATATGGAAGAACAGTTAGAGAGAGAGGTCCCATTGCTGGCTTCGAAGATGGAGGAAGGGTCCATAAGCCAGGGAGTGCAGGCAGCCTGTAGAATTGAGACTGGAAAGGAAACAGAAACTTCCCCATAGCCTCCAGAAGGAGCACAGCCCTGCCAACACCTTGATTTTAGCCCAGTGAAGCCTGTGTTGGACCTCTAATCTGCCGAACTGTAAGATAATAGATTTGTGTTTAAGCCACTAAGTTTGTAACATGTTATAGCAACAGAAAACTAGTATTCTCAGGCTAGTTTTTGGTCATCTTTATTTTGGAAATACTTTTCTAGTTTAATTTGATAATTTTTATTTTGGAGGTACTTTGCTAGTCTGTTTTGAGTTTCAGTACATAAGAATAATTTTTAAAATTTTGCTAATTATATTTTACTTCAAAGTCACAAATCCCTTTCTAAGAATGACTTACTTCACGAGATATTTAGCACTAACATTTTCCCAGATGTTCATATTATTTCTGCCATAAATTAAAAGGGAGTGTGTTAAATGCTGTCATGTCTGAAGTTAACATTCATACTCTTTTGCAATGGGGATGATCCATCGTGTGTACTACATGAATCATGTCTGATGGTAGCTTGTTCCCACTGTCATTTTGTTTTCTGGTTGAAGATTAATGTGCTTAGCCACACATACAAGAGTTCTTCATTGACCTCTACAGTCCCTGCCTGTTTGGAAACATCTATGGTTTTGCATAAACCCTGTCATTTAACTGACAGTGTTAGAAGATTTCCCCCTGATGTGTTACTGTAACCAAGAAAGCATGAACGCTGCCCTTTCTGGTGACAGCCTGCCATGGGCTGCTGTGGCTGATACTTATAGAATTGTTGCTCCGAAGTTTTGGCTCCACTTGAGCTGTCCAGGAGCCTACCTGGCATTTGTGTATTACCACTCACCTTGGATCTCCTTACCAATGTAATTATTTCCACATCAATCCAGGACTGAAAGGAAAAATTTTTTCACCAGGATTGGCAGCCTGTAGCTCTGTGACCTCAGTCAGCCCATCATGTTGTGGTGTGGTGGAGGGGGGCAAGAATTCTTTAGAGAACCAAGTTGTGAAAAAGATTTCAATCTAGTGAAAGTAAAAAGTCAGAGGACATTTAGATAGCTGCTGTATTTTGGGAAGATATCAAAACAGGTTCTTAGGGAGGAGGTATGAGGTGTTGTTTTGTTTTGTTTGTTTTTATTCAGTTGTATAATGAATATAACAAATTAAGTAGCCAGAAGGAGCTGCATATAAATCAGCACCACTTTTAAATGTCAACAATAAATTTGAGGTGAGCTTCCTGTGTGATGCCAACATTTAAATGTCTTTCTAACCTTATATGTTTCAAATGGTGAGAGAACTGTAGCAAAAATGCAAACATAATGCCCTTGTCGTTTTTTGATTTTAGGATACATTTCTGTCTTAAATTTTGGCCTTACGTGTCCATACTGAGGGGTTGTATGAATATTAGTACAAGGATGACTTTTACTGTGGTAAAATATACATAACATATAATTTATATTTTAACAATTTTTATTTTTTTGAGACGGAGTTTTGCTCTTTTTGCCCAGGCTGGAGTGCAATGGCACGATCTCAGCTCACTGCAGCCTCCACCTCCTAGGTTCAAGCGATTCTCCTGCCTCAGCCTCCTAAGTAGCTGGGATTACAGGTGCCCACCACTATGCTTAACTACTTTTTTGTATTTTTAGTAGAAATGGGATTTCACCATATTAGCCAGGCTGGTCTTGAACTCCTGACCTTGGGCGATCCGCCCATCTCAGCGTCCCAAAGTGCTGGGATTACAGGCGTGAGCCACTGCGCCTGGCCTTAACAATTTTTAAGTAACAGTGACATTAAGCATATACACATTGTTGTGCAACCCTCACCACCATCCACTCTCAGAACTTTTTTAAATCTCCAAGGCTGATGTTTTTTCAAAGCAGGCAACTTTAATTCCCTACCTGGTACCTGGATTCCTTTTCCTTTTCATGCTATCTTTTCATCATACCCTTCTAATCTGAGTATTTCCTCTGGGCTTAAAGATCCTCAGTGGAGAAGTACAACCTAAGAGAGAGTTAGGTGACCAAATGGATCAGGAAAATCGTGTTTTATCTCCAAAGTAAAACTATAACTGTGGGTGGCTTCTGGACGCAACTTAGAATATTATCATCGAAAAGTCCCCAAGAAACTATTAATTCAGAACCACCCTGGTGACTTGAATTTCTTGAGTGTCCTCATGGTCTTGAACCAAAGTCATTTCCACCCAAGGGAGAGTCAGGTGAAAGTCCCCAGGGAACTTAGTCTGGGGGACAGGAGACCTCCAGACTAAGCTGGTGGAGGATGGGCTTAACCTCCAAGAGAGAAGAGCAGCCCGGATCAGGGGGCATTAACATGAATTTTCCCAGGACTTTTCTTCAAGTGGGTTTTGGATGGAAATATTTGTTGTTCTCAGTCAGATGAATTTCTCCTATTTTAGTGAGACCAAAGAAAGACAATTTTAATTCTGTCCAAGCTGGTCTTGAGGATGGGAAAAAAATATGTAACTTTTCTGAACGCTCTGGAAATGTTGGAATTCTACATCAAAGTATGTGACTGTTTTAAACTGATGACTAACCCAATATGTGAAAATATATACAAACGTGAATAAAGGGATGACTAATTCCAGAATTAGCAATCATTTTCTCTTAAATAGCAAATTCCTAAAGCTATATGATTCTGTTTGCAAGAATGTTTTTCACACTGCTTAATAAGACCAGTTACTGTGTAAAACAAAGAAAAAAAATATATATATATGTATTTTCATGGATCTGAAACTTTAACTGTCTATAGGGTGGCTTGTCATAGTTGAACATTATTTAATTAAGTTATTGACTATATGTAGGTATACTTTTCCCTATAGCCATGCACTTTTTAAAAGTTTTAATTATTGACAAATTAGCTATTCATTTTCCTTCAAATCCTATTTTTATCACAATGTCCATTTTACAGCTAGACACAAAATTCAGTGGGTCCAAATTGTTCAATCACTTCTGTGTTATTTGTTCGGAACAGTGGGTCTTTCCTTAATTCATTTTTGTTTTAATCCCATCATATTCCTTTAGGCCAAGAAAATGAAAGCTCATTCGGATTATATTTATGCTTAATATCAACTTGGTTTAAAAGTGGACAGAAAAACACTCACTCACGTATTCAGCCACCCATGGACTGGAGTGCTCTGTAGAACAGCCTGAAGTGTACACCATGTCTCTGCACTTGAAGCTCATGGAATGTGTTGGAGGAGACTCGAGCTCCATGTGGGAACAGTGTGACCCAAGAGCCAGCATGGAGGAGGGCTGTGTGAGCAGACTGCTGTAGAATGCTAAAGTTACCATCCTAGCTGGTGTCTTGTTCTGTTTAAAAAAATCAAATTTCTGTATTTAATTGACGTATTGGTCCTTATAGTCAGTACCATCAGGTCTTAGATTGTTAAGCATTTTGCTGCCACCAGACCAGTGAGGATCACTCACTTATTTATAATGATTCTTGGGAAGTTTAGTCAAGAGAATATCCTTGAATAAAGAAGTACATGTTTGAAGTATTTTCATCATAGTCTAGGTGGGTTGTAAAACCCATTTCCACATGAGTATAAATTTAAAACAGAGCCGGGCGCGGTGGCTCACGCCTGTAATCCCAGCACTTTGGGAGGCCGAGGCGGGTGGATCACGAGGTCAGGAGATGGAGACCATCCTGGCTAACACAGTGAAACCCCGTCTCTACTAAAAATACAAAAAATTAGCCAGGCATGGTGGCGTGCACCTGTAGTCCCAGCTACTCAGAAGGCTGAGGCAGGAGAATGGCGTGAACCCAGGGAGCCAAGATTGCGCCACTGCACTCCAGCCTGGGCAACAGAGCGAGACTCCGTCTCAAAAACAAAACAAAACAAAACAAAACAAATTTAAAACAGAAGCATGAAGGTGTCAGCAATCATGATTTTGTTTTGCTCGTTTACAAGTTTGAAAAGGTGCATGAAGCACCAATCAGTGGCACTGGAATGCTTTAAGGATGGTTTGTGACTTTACCCCATTGTGCCTTATCATTTGTCAACAAACTCACTGGGCCAAACACAAATGGCTGAGACACTCCTGGCCCCATTTCTTGTCATCGCTGCCATCTCCAAAGACAGACTCTGGGAAGCAACCTGGGAACTGCTTCAAGTCCATGTCAGGTCATGGCTTCGTCCACTGCCCGGCATGTATCCGGACTTCCTTTGGGTGCCGGCTTTTCTGCTGGACCAAGAGATTCATGGAAAGAACTCCAGGGCAAGGTGAGGAGAAGCAGCTGGTACAGACTGACGACGAAGGAGAGGACCAGAAAAGCCGCTTGGGTGTGGTGGGAGTTTCAGTGTAATGTGATTCCTAGTAGGCACATCTGTGACTCCCTGAAATAAAAAGGGGCAGAGATGGGACGCCTGGTAAAAATGGTGTTTGTTGTAACATTTTGGTATCATTGTGGGTAAGTAGGACAGACAAATGTTTACATCTCTTATGAAAAGCTACCTTTAGCCATAAACATTAAAAGGAAAACTCAGCATTTAAAAGGAAAACTCAGTATTAAAAGGAAAACCCAAAGTGTTTTTGATCTGTGGTTAACTCATCTATCAGCAAATGGTTAAGTAAGTAAAATTAATTTTTCCATTTGGTGTGTATTTCACAGGGTAACAATGAAGTGCTCCAATCTGCTTGTGAGACCAGTTAGATTAGTAGTTGCATTTGGGACCGTTCCTCCTGTATGTCTTTATAAGCAAATTGAAACAATGTGTTCTTTGTACTATACCGAGGGACACACCACAGGTCCTCTTTTTAAAGCAGGCAATAAAATAGCTTTTTCCTTTTGAAACATCATTGTAAAACAGTGCTTTTTAAACTATCCGTGGTAAAGAATGAGTTTTAAAAATTCTAATCCTTTGCAGATTGGTACTTTCATAAATACAATAAAAATATAGTACCAAGATCAGATTGCTATAACAGTTTCTAAACACTTTCAGTTTCTGTACTTAATCTTGCAGTGTGGTAATAAAGACTTCCACACTTTAGTAGCACTAAAATATGAGTTTCAGGCAAGATTCAACAGATTCTGTTATTTGGTGGCTGAGATTTTGCCTAGAGTAGGAGGGCAGTGCTTTGGGGTTTTTGCTATTACTGTTCCAGCTAGGGCCACCGTATGGGCTTGTGCACTCGCATCTTGCATAGTGGTCCTTGACTGAGGAGGTGACTGAAGCTGAGATCTTCTCTCCAAGCCATGGAGGGCTTGAGGTATCAACTGCCCCAAGGGAAGGATTGTCTTTTTCTACCAATAAGGCTCAGTCTAGGCCAAGCCCTGTGCCAGTGGGGATGCCTTTTCCTGATTTGCATAAAGGGCCGTATTGGCAGGAGGTCCCTGGATCAGCCAGATAGTCCCACTACCGAGATGCACATTGCAGGAAGAAGATACTGTCTTGAGAAGACATTCATGGGTTTCTCCAGTCCCTCAGAAAAAATCGGCAAGAACCTGCTTCAGTTCACAGTTCTTTGTGCTTAAGAAAAAGCATCACATTTTATTTCTTTACTGGATTTCAAGTTCCTTATGGGAACGGATGTGGGTCTCATCGTTAGGACTAGAACAGTGCTCATATAAATGTCAGAGGAATTCCAAATTGCAAGTTGATAATGAGAACCAAGCTCAGCTGTTATTTCTCAAAGAGGCAAAGAATCTAACTGTGATTATGATCTCCGGAAATTTCCTTTTATTGATCCAGGACTTGAAGAGAGCAAGTTTTTAGATGTAGAGGACAGAAGCATATGCTGACATATCATCAAGTCAGGGTGGCCTATAGAATGGACAAAAGTCAAACCAAGTTTTGCTAACAGTATATCTCTAGTGAGGTTAAAATTAACCAGGGCCATCAAGTTCACCTAGAAACAGGTTGCTGAACTGATACGCCTATGAAAGAATGTTATTTAGTGGGATCACAGATCCTAAGAATGGAGAACCTTGAGATGTCCTGGGGCCTGGGCATGGTGGCTCACACTTGTAATCCCAGCACTTTGGGAGGCTGAGGCGGGCAGATCACTTGAGGTGAGGCGTTCGAAACCAGCCTGGCCAACATGGTGAAACCTCATCTCTGCTAAAAATACAAAAAATTAGCCGAGCATGGTTGCAGGTGCCTGTAATCCCAGCTACTCGGGAGGCTGAGGCAGGAGAATTGCTTGACCCTGGAGGTAGAGGTTGCAGTGAGCTGAGATTGTGCCACTGCACTCCAGCCTGCCTGTGAGTAAGACTCCATCTCAATTGAAAAAAAAAACAAATGTCGTGGGAATGCACACACCGTGTTCCACTGCCTATGGAAGATGCCCCACCCTCACCCTTACCTGCCAGCTGCCCTTCCTGGGCTCAGTGGAGCCTCCATGCAGGTTCCGGGTTGGAGATGCAATGTACAGTTGAGCTGGTGTGGCAAATAGGAAGCAAGAGCAGAGGCATGGGTGGCCTGGATCAACAGAGCCATGGCAGGAACACTCAAGTCCATTCAAATAAGTATCAAATTGGAAACACAGGGACGCAGGCGACGTGCACAACGGAAATCAGAAAAAAAATGAGAACCCTAGAGGCTTACAGAGCAAAGTCCCGTTTGATGCCAAGTGGGATTGGAGGGAGTTCTTAAACAGCAGGTGGCATTGGATGGTCTCTTTTCCACCAAACTGTGTATTAACCTGGACACATCCATCATCCTTTGGTTTCCTCACAGTTTTGACGCTCTCTAAAAGACAAACTGCTTGCTTGGCATTTGCAGGCCTCAGGTATGGTGTGGCTGAAGAGGAGGCCCAGGTTAAATGTCTACACTAAGAAGAGTTTTGAGCAAATTCATGAATCCCAATTCTGTGTGTATTTTTATCGTGAATGACAAATGTTTATGAGCTTGTTTTATTAATGTAATTAGGCTGGACATGGTGGCTCACGCCTGTAATCCCAACACTTTAGGAGGCCGTGGTGGCTGGATCACCTGAGGTCAGGAGATTGAGACAAGCCTGGCTAACGTAGTGAAACTATGTCTCTACTAAAAATACAAAAGTTAGCCAGGCGTGGTGGGTGGCAAGTGCCTGTAATCCCAGCTACTTGGAAGGCTGGGGCAGGAGAATCACTTGAACCTGGGAGGCGGAGGTTGCAGCAAACCAAGATCACGCTACTGCACTCCAGTCTGGCACACACACACATATAATTAGTAGGAAATATTGCCTAAGCCTAAGTCTATCTTGTTAGAAATGCAAGAAATTTAGCTGGTGCATGCCTGTAGTCCCAGCTACTCGGGAGGCTGAGGCAAGAGAGTTGCTTGAACCCAGGAGGCTGAGGTTGCACCACTGCACTCCAGCCTGGGCAACAGAGTGAGACTCCATCTCAAAAAAAAAAAAAAAAAGGGGGGGGGGACAAGAAATAACTTCTAATATTCTTTGGGTTCTGTTCAAGCACTTTAGGTTGTGAGGGTAGGAAACCTCTTAAGTGAGTTGGACAGGGAGAATCCCCCACACCACCAGGGCAGGAAGTACAGCCAGTCCTCACTGGAAGTTGCCTGAAACCTGTAAAGTCAAGAATTAAGGTTACCGGCTGCATTTCTGCTGGTCCATGAGGTCTCACATCTCAAGATTGCTATGCCTTATGCTGTACATGCTGTACATTTCTCTCTCCTTCCTCCTCACTTTGTTTCTGTCTTTCTCTACCTCTGTCCCCACTCCTCATCCCTGGAATGTGAAGTTGCTCCTACTACTGAACAGAACTGCACCTTAGTTCACTAGTTCAGATTCCTAAGAAGCAAAATCTGATTGGCTGAGATTCTATGGCACTATGGCCCTTGAACTACCTGCCCATCTCTAGACAATCGTCTGTAGCCACAGTGTGGGGAAAGGGAGCCCTTAGAGCAGAACCACATCTGAAACCATATCTAATACATGTTAGGCTTCTCACCTTTCCCCTTTCATGATGGCAGATGAAGCCTGTTCAGATCAGTGCATAACTGAAATTGGCAGTTATCCAACTAGAATCCTCACTCATAAAGATGTTAGTTCATTTGAGAGGAACAAAGACAACTGCTTGGTGACACAATCTTAGGGTAGCACTCATGCCAGGTTGCTCCTATGAAGTAGTAGAACATAGAAAAAAAAGCTACAGATGCCCAGAACAATCCCCTTCATGGGCAGGTTTGTTGTTTTTGGTTTGTTTAAATAGCTGAAAACATACTCATGTGCTGTTTGTAAAATTCAGAAAAAAAGCTCTGTGTTACTCCAGTATTTTGATGGAAATGGATTACAGTTCCTTTTGTCCTCTAAACCTGAAACTAGGTACGTTTTCAGCCCCACTTTTGGCGGCAGCTGGTTAGCTCTGTTTGCAAAGCATTCTGGCTTCAGTACCTGAACTTAATGGTGCAGACGCTGGATCTGTCATTGTTAGCTTCCTTTGAGTTCCATGACAACTTCCTTAATGTGTTGTTCTCTTTGTGCCATGAGTAGTAAATTCTTACCAGCAGTGAGAAATTAGTTCCTCCGCTCTTAAGCATGAGCACGAAGGTCAGATCTCATGGTCTGAAGCTACGTGCACAGAATTCCCAGCAGCTCTTTCACGGCTAGTTTTATGTTTACTGTAATGAGATATTTTTCCCCCGTGCCTATTATGACTTCTACAGGATATTGTATTTGTTAAGGTACATCCTGGGTCCAGGGAACAGGACAGAGTGCCCAGACCCTTAAAAAGGTAAACCTGGTGGCTGTTCTTATTAGTCAGAGTTGCATTTGTGGTTTTGTAGACTTTGAAGTAAATAAAAACAAGAAATCTTTGGAGGGCTTCATAGTGAATATCAGAAAAGATAGTTTGGTATTGTAAATGGATAATGCCACTAACTGTATTTCTGGATCAATGTGTGTTGGAGACATTAAATTTATCTACATTCCAAAAGTTAACAATGGAACTAAACCAAGCCAAGGGGAGAGTTCTAGTTTTTTTGTTTTGCTTTGTTTTAAAAATAATACAGAAAAGAGAAAATATTTCTTACAAGTTAATGATCAACACCTGGTGGAATGAGTAATCATGTTGAACAGTGCTATAGAAAGACAGTATCAAAAGCAGACGGACTTGCAGTTTCATTCAAATAACCTCAGTCTCCACGTTAAATAACTATGGGAAGGAGCGAGTACCTTATAGGACAGGTACTGTTGGTGCAGTACCCATAGTTACTCCAGCTCAGGAAAAAGGAAGTAAATACATATGGTGAAGTGATTTCAAATGGTTCCAAAGCCATTTCCTTACCTTACTCCTAAACTTTCTGTAGATAATGGGACTTTCAAAGTCAGTTATTGTGTTAAACATGGGGCAGTGATGAAAAATTGTAACCAGACATTTTCAGATAGATGAAACCAAGTAGGCATTTTCAAATATGAACTGGAAAGGGACCTCTGCACACAATGCACTTAAAGAGGTTTATAAAGTTCCAGAATGTAAACAAAGGCACATAATGATGAGGGACAACCTCTTAAACATTCTAACCAAGTGTTCATTGTTTTCCACAGTTCCTGTGTGTCGGCTGATGGTCCTACGGCTGATGGTCCTACAGCTGATGGTCCTACGGAGGTACGTGGTTAGAGTGATCTGATCTTTGGTATCATTGTATCCCAACAGGGACCAGGAAGATCATCGTCATCTATGTGGCAGACTAAAAGGCTGTTAAATACTTGTATATAGAGAGAATTAAGTATCATACTAAATTACAAACGTTGTGATTAATGATTGACCCTCTGATAGCTACTCTACAGGAGCATCCTAAACATTTCTCAGCATTCATCTTGTCACACTTTTGGTCATTCTATGTAACTGCAGCCAATCTCATATTCCACAGTCCTTTACAACAACTCTTTGGTTTTGAGCTTTATCATAGTGGAGATAGAATTTTATGAGTATATTGTTAAGATCGAGTCAGGGAACTTCCGTATTATCCTTTCGAGAGAATTGGCTTCCAAAGCGACTTTTCAAGAGATCCAGAAGGGTCATGCCTTAGTAGTAGAGCTAAACTATCCCAGAATAGAGGCTACTTCAAACCTACCCTCAAAACGTTTAAAAAGAAGCCATGAAAGAATCAAACAAATCTGATTTTCCAATAACTTGTCTTCTAACAAAGCCATTCTTTAAGGGAACATGGCAAAGTTCAGATACTTAACTCAATGTTCACCAGCCAATAAAAAATTACTAGACATGCCAAGAAGCAGGAAAATGTGACCCATAACCAAGAGTTAAAAAAAAAGCAGTCAATAGAAAAAGACCCAACAATGGCAGACAATGGAATTAGTAGGCAAGGACTTTGAAATAGCTATTACATATATGCTCAATGTGTTTAAATATCTTTATAATCAGGAGAGATAGTGAAGATATTTAAAAACCAAATGGAAATTCTAGAGGTGAAAAATACAATATCTGAAATGAAAAATACGTTGGATGGGATTAACTGCATCTTCTATATGGAAAAAGAAAAGATCAATGAACTTGAAGTTGTAGCAATAGAAATTATTCAAACTGAAATAGAAAAGCAATGGAAAAAAATGGGGCCTCAGTAACTTGGGGGTAATTATTCTTGTAATTGCAGTACCAGTAAAGTGTGTGTTTGGCGGGGGGGTCAGGGGCAGGAAGGAGGCTGGGTGCCATGGCTCACGCCTGTAATCCCAACACTTTGGGAGGCTGACGTGGGAGTATACCTTGAGCTCAGGAGTTTGAGACTAGCCTGGGTAACATACCGAGACCTCATCTCTACTGAAAAAAAAAAAAAAAAAAAAAATTAGCTGGGTGTGATGGCACACGCCTAGAAGTCCCAGCTACTCGAGAGGCTGAGGCAGAAGAAATACTTGAACCCTGGAGTTTGAGACTGCAGTGAGCTGTGATTGCATCGCTGCACTCCAGTCTACATGACAGGCTGAGACTGTCTCAAAACAGTCTCAAAAACATGTCTCAAAACAAAAACAAAACACAAAAACATTGAAGAAATAATGGCTGAAAAAAATTCAAATTTGATAAAAACTATGATGAACTCACAGATCCAAGGACCTTTACAAAACCCAAGTAGGATAAACACACAAAAAGATCACACTGAACCATATCATACCCAAATCGCTGAGAAACAGTAATAAAATCTTAAAATCAGCCAGAGAAAAAAATGCATATGAGATACAGAAGAATAAAAGAATGAGACAGATTTCTTTTTAGAAATGATGCAAATCAGAAGATAATGGTATGACACCTTTACTGAATAAAACATTTTTTGGGGTCAATGTAGAATTCCACATCTAGCAAAACATCCTTTAAAACTTTTACCCTAGGCTGGGCATGCTGGTGGCTGAGTTAGGAGGATCACTTAAGCCTAGAAGTTCAGTGTTATCGTGTGCTATGACTGTGCCTGTGAATAGCCATTGCATTTCAGGCTGGGCAACATACTGAGACCCCATCTATTACATTAAAATTTCACCTTAAAATAAAGACTTTTAGGCTAGGCGTGGTGGCTCACGCTTGTAGTCCTAGCACTTTGGGAGTCTGAGGTGGGCGGATCACCTGAGGTCATGAGTTCGAGACCAACCTGGCCAACATGGCCAAACCCCATCTCTACTAAAAATACAAAGATGAGCCAGGCATGGTGGTGCATGGCTGTACTCCCAACTACTCAGGAGGCTGAGGCAGGAGAATTGCTTGAACCCAGGAGGTGGAGGTTGCAGTGAGCCGAGATCGCACCACTGCACTTCAGTTTGGGCCACGGAGTAGAACTCCATCTCAAAATAATAATAAATAAAAATAAATAAAAAACAAAGACTTTTAAAGACAAAAGCTGAGAGACTTTGTTACCACGAGATCTGCACTGTATGTAATATTAAGGAAAGTTCTTCAGGCAGAAGAAAGATAAAACCAGATGGAAACTTAGATCTATGCAAAGGGATGGAGAGCATAAGGAATGCTAAGTATAAATGTATTTCATTCTTATTTAAAAATTTATTTTAAAAGCAATTGACTGGCTGGGTGTGGTGGCTCATGCCTGTAATCCCAGCACTTTGGGAGGCCAAGGTGGGCAGGAGTTCAAAACCAGCCTGGCAACATGGTGAGACCCTGTCTCTACCAAAAATACAAAAATTAGCCGGGTGTGGTGGCATATGCCTGTAATCCCAACTGCTCGGGAGGCTGAGGCAGGAGAATGGCTTGAACCCGGGAGGTGGAGGTTAAAGTGAGCCGAGATCATGCCATTATGCTCCAGCCTGGGCAACAGAGTGAGACTCCATCTCAAAAAAAAAAAAAAAAGCAATTGGCTATGTAAAGCAAAATTAACAAATGCATAGTGGGGTTCATTACTTATGCTGAAATAAAATGTGTGATAACAATAGCACAAAAGATGAGGCCGAGTGTGGTGGCTCACGCCTGTAATCCCAGCACTTTGGGAGGCCAAGGTGGATGGATCACGAGGTCAAGAGATCGAGACCATCCTGGCCAACATGGTGAAACCCTGTCTGTACTAAAAATACAAAAATTAGCTGGGCATGGTGGTATGCGGCTGAAATCCCAGCTACTTGGGAGGCTGAAGCAGGAGAATCGCTTGAACTTGGGAGGTGGAGGTTGCAGTGAGCCGAGGTCATGCCTCTGTACTCCAGCCTGGCAATGGAGTGAGACACTGTCTCAAAAAAAAAAAAAAAAAAAAAAAAAAGAAAAGGGAAAATGGAAGTATACTGTTATAAAGTTATAACATTCAAATATTATTTAAAGTAGACTTGGTACGTTAGGGATATGTATTATAAACATTGGCACTACCACTGAAAACTAAAATGTAGACATGTAGTTAACCAATAGCAGGAAATAAGGGAAAAAATGAACAAAGAACAGATGAGGTGAATAGAGAACAAATAGCAAGATGGTAGATCTAATCTCAGCCATATCATTAGTGTAAATTTTATAAATTCTGCAATTAAAATGAATGAATTTGATCCATCTGACCAGAGAGAATTTTATAATGTATTGTGAAGTGAAAAAAGCAACTTGCAGAGTTATGTATAGAGTATAGTTCCATTTTGATTCAATGTTTAGAAAGCAACAACTAAAACTTCACCATACCTATATATCTCTGTATATATGTATGTGTACATATATATATACATACATACATATCTACATACACAATAGCTTGAGAATGGAGAAAGTGTAGAAGGAGAAACATTGGACTGCTAGCATTATCTATGGGTGGTGGGACAGAGAGGGGAAGGAAAAAATAAAGGAGACTGGCAAAATGGAAACATGCATGACAAAATGTTACCCAAAAGTGTTAACTATAATATCTCTGTGACAATATGGTTAATACTAAAAATGAGTTCAGAACATAGAGCAGCAGTAGAACTTGACATGAACATGTGAAAACATTGAATTGACTTAGGATGGGGTCTTAGATTCTAGAACTTCAATGTAGTTTCAATAACATTGTATTTTATTAAAATTAAAACTAAAAATCTGAGGTTTGAAGGTACAGAAAATTATGACCCAAATTCTTTTTATGTATTTTATAGTGTTCTTTGAATCTCTAGTTTTCTGGAGAGAAGGCAGAGACTCTTTGTGTAATAATTCTCCTAAGACAATGTTTCTAGCCTGTTAAAAATGCTTTAGCATTTTAGCTGGTATTGGCACACAACACTGGCTCCTATAAGTGGTCATTAAACATGGCAAGATACTCCACTGGAGGTGAGAAATGAATTGGTCAGAGCTCTTTGGTTGCAAGCAGCAGGAACTGACTTTGACTGACTGGGAAAAAAAAAAAAAAAAAAAAGAAAAAGGAAATTATTAGAAAGACCAGACTTTGAATTCAGGCAACTCCAGCAGGGAAGCAGCAACTCCAGGAATGGCCTATTGCTGGAGAATTCTGGGCAGGTTGCTGCCACTGGCATGAATGAATTCCAGTCTTCCAAATTTACACTGGCACAGATGGCAAAGCTGTGGAAGACAGCACTGGACTCATCACATGCTCATTCTGTAGATAGACCAGGACCTACCAGGAGGTGCTCAGGACCCCTTAGGGTTTCAGTAGCAGGAGGGCTGCTACCTGTAAGTACAGTCCCACCAAGATTGCAGAGGGGGAAAGTTGTTTCCCGAAAAGAAAAATCTGAGTGTGCCCAAGATACACCTTTGTACTGGAAAGCAGAAGAGGAACCACAGAGAAAAATGTGCACAGAGATGAGTGTCTACCTGCAGTACATGATCCAATTGCATTCCTGAGTCTGGAGCCCAAACTGAAGAAGGCATGGCTTGCAAATGCTTTCATGCTATGCATCTGTGGGAATTGAATTTATGGTCCTAAGTCCAATGTAATAGACATATTATGGTTTGCCATTATCTTGAAGGAAGTTGATGTAATTTGTGTTGATGGCTTATATATAGGTAGTTTTAGGTACTAGGTACATTTTTTAATAAATTCAAATTTTATTTTCCGTCTCTCATTTCAAGTGTTACTATAGTATAAAATAGTTGTTTTCTGATGTAGGCCTAAAACTAACCAGAAAAAAAAAATTAATACATTAGTAAAACTGGGAAATGTTACTAACATATAATAAATGTTGCTGAGTGATGTGAGATAAAATGGCATGTCTGAGCCTCAGAGGAGGATATAGCAAATAGGCAAGTTGGGGGAAATCATTAAAGGAAAGATGTGCAGACTGCTGAGATTCTGTGCACTGCAAAAGGAGAATAGTGATCTTTCAGATAGGCTTAGAGTTTAAGAAAATAATAAATTCGTCACTGAAATAAAAGGTAAGGATTAAAGAATTAGTATGAAGTGGAAATGGGAAGCCTTTGCTTTTTGAAACATTTGGACTCAAGATCCATCTTCCAGACTTCCAAAATGTTAAGGGCTCCTGTTTGCGCCTTCTCAGAATGATGTGCTTTCTTTCTTCAGGAAGACAAGTGTTATTTACTAGTGTTTACAGCTTTTGTAATACTGAACCCCAGGACTCCCACAGAAGTGTGCTCTGACCTCTTACACAGAGTTCTTTCTTAAGCCACAGCAAAGGAAATAATGGACATTGAGAGGTCAAGTGTGTGCGTGTGCCTTCCACCCTGTGCCCTTTAAATATCAGTAATTATTGTTTTTCTTCCTGAAGAAGCAGCATCTGGTTGTATGGAATTTGGCAGAAGTAGGTATCCTGTGCTAGTTCTTTTGATATTTAAATATGAGCAAGAGAGGTAAATGGCAACTAAATCTGAGCCATTTGAGGAGGAATGAGAGTAATAAAAACAATGAAACTGAACCACACACATTGAGTTAGATCTTTGTAGATTGTCTTGTCGACCTGCCTACCCCAGTCATATGGAAAAGAATGTGAGGATCAAAGAGACGACATGATTTGACACAATTTCACTGTTCAAACACTTATGGGACTTTTCTATACAATTTCTTGTTTTGAAGAAATACAGAATTATTTTACAACAGTGTTATGTGGGGTTGGGATTAACATCCTCCTTACAGACAAATCCTTTTATGACAAGACTGATCATATAGAAATATATGTAGGGACATGTATCTGCAATTTTGTGTTGAACTTCAGCATTGGACTGCATTTAGGAAGGTGATGGATTAGATACGTAGCTTGCAATTCTTTCATCATCCTTAAAAATGGGCCCATTTCCAGGCCAGGTCCACAGCTATGTCTTGGGAATTTGCACCCATCTGAAGCGTGCTCAAGAAGGGCAGGTATATGAAAAGATGCTCAGCGTCGCTACTCATCAGGGAAATGCAAATCAAATCACTATGAAATATCACCTCATACTTATTAGGATGGCTATTATCAAAAAGGCAGGAGATAAATGTTGGAGAAAATGCAGGGAGAAGGGAACCCTGGTACAATGGTGGTGGGAATATAGATTGATGAAGCCACTGTGGAAAAGAGTATGGAGGTTCCTAAATCAAAAATAGGACTATCATATAATCCAACAATTTCTCTTCTGGATATATACCCAAAGGAGTTGAAATCATCACCTCATAAAGATACCTGCACTGTTGTGTTCATTGCAGCATTGTTAAATTTTCATGTAAGAATGGTCTTTAAAAAATAAATTTTATTGCATATATTTAAGGTGTACAACATGTTCCGAGATAAATATAGTAAAACAGTTACTATAGTCAAGCAAATTAACATATGAATCATCTCATATAATTACCCCAACCCCATCCCCCATTTTTTCTGGCAAGAGTTCAGTTAAGTTTATGTATCTGCACTGTTGTGTTCATTGCGGCATTAGTCACAATAGCCAAGATCTGGAAACAACCAAGGTGTGCATTGATAGGTGAGCAAATAAAACACACACACACACACACACACACAGAGAGAGAGAGAGAGAGAGAGAGAGAGAGAGATTATTCAGCCTTAAAAAGGAAATCCTGGCATTTGCCACAAGATGGATGAATCTGAAGGACATTATGCTAAGTGAAATAAGCCAGACACAGAAAAATACTGCATGATCTCATATATGAAATCTAAAAAAAAAAAAAGTCAAATACACAGTAAATAAAATGGCAGGGGTGTGGTGGAGTACAAATGGGGAGATATAGGTCACAGGCTAAAAAGTAGCAGATATGTAGGATGTAAAACAGGACTGTAGGTAATAATACTGTAATTAGGAGTTTTACTTAAAGAGTAGATTTCAGGAACTCTTGCCAGAAAAAATTGGGGGGGTTGGGGCGAGGAACTATATGAGATGATTCATATGTTAATTTTGCTTTACTATAGTAACTATTTTACTATATGTATCCCAGAACATGTTGTACACCTTAAATAAATGCAATAAAATTTATTTTTAGGAGGCCATTCTTACCATGAAAACTTAACTGAATGAATTCTAAACCTGAGTATATCCAGGACACTCATCTGGGCTTCTAATGTAACAAGATATTCTGTGCTCCCAGAATAAAATAAATTTCATAATAATGCAATGGGATAACGCGTTCAAATGAATACAAGCAATAGGGATTATTTCACAAATACTGTCCTAGTTTATCAAACATGTGTAATTATCCACAAGTTTTGGATAAGGAAAAGAAGCTAATAGGGTAAGTGACTTGTCTAAGAGTATCTGGCGTATAACAACGTATTTTGTTAAATGAATGGATTAATGGGGTAGTGTAGCAGATTGATGCTATATCACAGAATGTACACCTGAAAGCAATAATGGATGCCATTACGTATGGCAGTGCTGAAAAGAAGAAATGTGTAATAGAAATGTCACTTTTAGAAAACCTTGCAGAGTCTCAGTAGCTGCCTTTTGTATGCTACCTTTTGAAAGAACGGCATTTGCGAGGGAGCTGTCTGTGGTGCTGAACAGGATGCAACTACTAGGTCCGATGATGGCCTTCACCAATTTCTGTTCATGTTTTCTCCTCGGCTTCTGTTACCAACGAAAACAATATTAATAAAAATTAAAATAATGTTATCAATTTTTTCCTTTTTAAGCTTTCGAAGAGAGATTTTAAAAATAGATTTATTGAGTTTACATATCATTAAATTCACATTTTAAAACGTATAATTCAGTGGATTGTAATATATTCACAAAGTTGTGGAACCTTCACCACGATCTAAATTTGGAACATTTTTAGTACCATCAAATAAAGCTCTGTATCCACTAGCATTCAATCCCCATTCCCCAACCCCTCAGCCTCCAGCAACCACAAATTTACTTTGTCTTTATAGATTTGCCTATTCTGAACATTTCATATAGATGGGAATCATACACTATAGGGTCTTTCGTGACTGGCTTCTTTCAGGTAGCATAATATTTGCAAGGATTATCCATGTAGTAATATGCATCACTACTTCATTTCTTTTTACTGACAAATAATAGTCCATTGTTTGAACTTTTTTGTTTTGAGACAGGGTCTCACTCCAGCACCCAGGCTGGAGTACAGTGGTGCAATCATGGCTCACTGCAGCCTCAACCTTCAGGGCTCAAACGAGCCTCTCACCTCAGCCTCCCAGGTAGCTGGGACTACAGGCATGTGCCACAACACCTGGCTAATTTTTTGTAGCAACGAGGTTTTGCCATGTGGGTCAGTCTGTAATTGAACTCCTGGGCTCAAGTGATCCACCTGCCTCAGCCTCCCAAAGTGATGGGATTACAGACATGAGCCACCATGCCCAACCGATATACTCCATTTTATTGATCTATTCGTCAGTTGGTGGATATTTGAGTTGTTTCTATTTTTTGTCTATTACAAATAATGTTGCTGTGAGCTTCCATGTATAAGATTTTTGTATGGGGATGTTTTCAGGTCTCTTGGGTATATACCTAGGAGTGGAATTGCTGGGCTATACTATTTCTTTGTTTAACATTTTGAGGAACTGACAGATACTTTTCCAAAGCAGTGGCACTATTTTACATTCTTACATGTACAAAGGTTCTAATTTCTCTACATCCTCTCCAACATTTGTTATTGTCTGTGTTCTTGACGGTAGTCATTCTAGGGGGTGTGAAGTTGTATCTCATCATGGTTTTGATTTGCACTTAGATATTCCTGATAACTAATAATGTTGAGCATTTTTTTCATATATTTATTGGCCACGTGTTATCTTCTTTGGAGAAATGTCTATTTGAATTGTTTGCCCCCCTTTTTTTGAGACAGTTTATTTGTCCATTTTCATGCTGCTGATAAAGACATCCCTGAGACTGGGTAATTTATAAAGAAAAAGAGGTTTAATGGACTCAGTTCCACGTGGCTGGGAGTGCCTCACAATTATGGCAGAAGGCGAAAGGCACATCTTACATGGCGTCAGGCAAAAGGAAAAATGAGAACCAAGTGAAAAGGGAAACCCCTTATAAAACCATCAGATCTTGTTAGATTTATTCACTGCCCAAGAACAGTGTGGGGGAAACCACCCCCATGATTCAATTATCTCCCACCAGGTCCCTCCCACAACATACAGGAATTATGGGAGTTACAATTTGAGATGACACTTGGATGGGCACACAACCAAACCATATCAGATGGAGTCTCACCTTGTTACCCAGGTTGCAGTGCAGTGGCATGATCTCAGCTCACTGCAACGTCTGCCTCCTGGCTTCAAGTGATTTTCCTACCTCAGCCTCCTGAGTAGCTGGGATTACAGACATGTGCCACTAACCAGCTAATTTTTGTATTTTAAGTAGAGATGGGGTTTTACCATGTTAGCCAGGCTGGTCTTGAAATCCTGACCTCAGATGATCGGCTTGCCTCAGCCTCCCAAAGTGCTGGGATTACAGGCGTGAGTCACCATGCCTGGCCTCTTTGCCCATGTTTTAAAAGTTGGGTTATTTTTCTTTTTACTGTTGAGGTAAAAGAGTTATTTACATATTCTGATACAAGTCCCTTATTAGTATATGATTTGCAAATGTTTTCTCCCATTCTGTGGGTCATGTTTTCACTTTCTTCATTGTGTAAAGGACTGTTTTCAAAGGCAATCTTTCTCTGATTCTTCCCAATCCTTTCCTCAGCAACTCTCCAAGGGTTTGTTAATATTAACATAGTGAGAATTTCAATATCTATACTCTGAGTAGCTCATTATAAAACGGGGAAGTCATTTCACTACATAAACATTGGGAAATACCATATGAAACAAAACTCTTAGTTTCTCTCTGGTAAAATACTTGTTTATGAAACTGGATGACACAGTATAAGTGACATCTGTACCTGCAGAAGAGGCATGCCCCCAGCGCTGCACCTTTCTCATTATCTTTAGCCTTCTTTCTTCTCAATAAAACAAAGTCTGCTTGGAAATGATAGTCAGAAAAAAAGTAAATGGAAGCACAGAACTGTTTTCTACCCTAACAGGTATTAAGCTCCTGTTTTCAAAATCTGTTATTTTGTAAGAAAATGTATTCCTTTCACACAGAGAGAAATTAAGTTATTTTTAAAACAGAAACTATTACCTTTTGCAAGAGCTTTTCCCCCTTAGTGAAAAGCAGAATTTAAAAAATCACTAGTGAGTTAACCAAGATCAGATTTATTGTCTTAAAACTTTCCCAGACAGTATTTACCCAGTGCCTACATTAAGTTGAAAAATATCTTCTAATTCTCGCAGTGCTAAGCTGAAAATATATCTGGCTGTTCTCCACTATGGGCTTAAGGGAATGTTCTTCCTGCTAAAAACAAAAATTGGTATCAATGTAATTGAAGAATCATTTAAACTTCTTTTGTTTTGTTTTGTTTTGTTTTTTGATGGAGTCTCCCTCTGTTGCCCAGGTTATACAGTGCAGTGGCATGATCACAGCTCACTGCAATCTCGACCTTCCAGGCTTAGGTGATCCTCCTACCTCAGCCTCCCAAGTAGCTGGGACTATAGGTATACAGCACCACACCTGGCTAATTTTTGTATGTTTAGTAGAAATGGGGTTTCACCTTGTTGGCCAGGCTGGTCTTGAACTCCTGACCTCAAGTGATCCACCCTCCTCAGCCTCCCAAAGTGCTGGGATTACAGGCATAAGCCACCGTGCCTAGCCTTCAACATTTAATATAAGATTTTAATTTGTTCAAAAGGGTAGATAATATTTTCCAAATGGTTATTGGACAGAAATGATTTTCAAATGGTTACTTTATTAGACAGAAATGATGGTGATATAATAGTTCATGGATCATTTCATTTACAAAGATCTGAAATTCCCATTCAGTATTTAAAACTGTAAATAATTTTGCTCTAGTTTATTACAGTCAAAACAGCATCATCTGAAGTACTTTTTATATTTTATCCAAATAATTCCTGGTTAGGTTTATTTTTTTTTAAATAAATACATAGTAGAAGTCAGAAGACCTGAGTTCTACTTTTGATATCACTAGAAGATAATTGAACTGCTGCTCTAATTTTCTCTCTCTTTTTTTTTTTTTGAGATGGAGTCTCGCTCTGTCGCCTAGACTGGAGTGCAGTAGCGCAATCTCGGCTCACTGCAGTCTCCACCTCCCAGGTTCAAGTGATTCTTCTGCCTTAGCCTCCCGGGTAGCTGGGACTACAGGTGCCCGCCACCATACCTGGCTAATTTTTGTATTTTTAGTAGAGGCGGGGTTTCACCACATTGGCCAGGCTGGTCTCCAACTCCTGACCTCAAATGATCCACCCACCTTAGCCTCCCAAAGTGCTGGGATTACAGGTGTGAGCCATTGCACCTGATCTAATTTTCTGTCTCTTGAGGATGCTACAGGAAGGATTAAATAAAGTTGGCCTTGAGCTTTTCTCTGGTGGTATCACCAGAATCACAGTTTTTGCTTTTGTTTTGCTGTATGTGTTTTGTTAGTTTAACCATGATTCATTACTGGGTTATGAGAATTGACAGTCTTCAACAAAAGCCTTTATATAACAGGGTAAGAGAAAGACAGGTTTAAGAGGTTTCTTTAGTTGCTACTTTTGTCATTACCCTGCCATACATTATTTCAGATATGAGAGCATTTCAGAAGCATGGGCTCTGCCAGCCTTCATCTCTTATTTGTCAAAAATCTTAGAGCAGGCACCACAGCTGACCGTGTTTACCTGGCCTTCACAAAGCTTTTGGGAAACTCACTAGCAATTATTATGACACCTGGGGAAAAAATTTCCTATCAGCTGCGTGGTCTCCATAACTTCACACTGCTGGGATGTCTCCAAGGATAATAGTCATAAAGATACTCTGAAATTTTTACAGAGCTAACTTTCATTAAAAGAAAAAGGAGGAAATAGGCCAGGCATGGTGGCTCACGCCTGTAATCAGCACTTTGGGACATGGAGGCGGGCAGATCACGAGGTCAAGAGATGGAGACCATCCTGGCCAACATGGTGAAACCCCATCTCTACTAAAAATACAGAAATTAGCTGGGCGTGGTGGCGCATGGCTGTCATCCCAGCTACTCAGGAGGTTGAGGCAGGAGAACCGCTTCAACCTGGGAGGGGGAGATTGCAGTGAGCTGAGATTACGCCACTGCACTCCAACCTGGCAACAGAGCGAGACTCTGCCTCAAAAAAAAAAAATAAATAAAACTCAAACTCCAACTAAAACAAAACAAAACAAAAACCCAAAGAACAAGGAGTAAATTAAACTTCAATAAATTTTTATTAATTTCAAATGAAACAAGCAAACATTTACTATACTTACTACATGCCAGGAACTGGGCTAGATGTGGGGATGTAAAGATGAATGATACAGTCTGCACTCAAGAGGAGATCACACTGTAATAGGAGGCCTAATGAAAACCAAATACTAATAAAGCAATGTTATACCAATCTACATTGGGAACCAATGGAGATGGGAAAAAAGTCAATCCTCATAGGGAGTGGATTGGGGAGTGGGAGTGGTAGAAGTTAGAGTTTAAAAGGTAGCCTGGCACTTTGGGAGGCCGAGGCAGGCAGATTACCTGAGGTCAGGAGTTAGAGACCAGCCTGGCCAACATGGTGAAACCTTGTCTCTATTAAAACCACAAAAATTAGCCAGGCATGGTGGCACACACCTGTAATCCCAGCTACTTGGGAGGCTGAGGCAGGAGAACTGCTTGAGCCTGGAGGTGGAGGTTGCAGTGAACTGAGATCGTGCCACTGTACTCCAACCTGGCCTGACCGACAGAGCAAAACTCTGTCTCAAAAAAGAAAAAAGAAAAAAAAAAAAAAAAGATAGCCTGTACCACACTGTGAAGAGCATTACTAATAGCGAATGGGGAACAGTCATTTGAATCTGAAAGAATGACTTCAGTGGGAATTATGGGAGGTAGAATGAGATAAAATGAAAGGGGTGTGTGTGCTGTGGCGGTTGGTCACATGGGGTGTGTGTGCTGTGGTGGTTTGTCACGTGTGTGTGTGCTGTGGCGGTTTGTCACATGGTGTGTGAGCTGTGGTTTGTCACAGGGGTGTGTGAGCTGTGGCTGTTTGTCACGTGGGGGTGTGTGTGTGCTGTGGCAGTTTGTCACATAGGTGTTTGTGTGTGCTGTGGCGGTTTGTCATATAGGTGTGTGTGAGCTGTGGTGGTTTGTCACATGCTATGTGTGACACAGTACACACACACACCCCTATGTGACAAACCACCACAGCTCACACACCCCTATGTGACAAACTGCCACAGCACACACAAACACCTATGTGACAAACCACCACAGCTCACACACCCCTATGTGACGAACCGCCATAGCACACACACCCCTATGTGACAAACTGCCACAGCACACACACACCTATGTGACAAACCACCACAGCTCACACACCCCTATGTGACGAACCACCACAGCACACACACCCCTATGTGACAAACTGCCACAGCACACACACACCTATGTGACAAACCACCACAGCTCACACACCCCTATGTGACAAACCGCCACAGCACACACACACATCTATGTGACAAACCGCCACAGCACACACACACCTACAGCTCACACACCCCTATGTGACAAACCGCCACAGCACACACACACACCTATGTGACAAACCGCCACAGCACACACACACCTATGTAACAAACCTGTGTGTTCTGCACATGTATCCTGGAACACAAAGTAAAAACAACAACAACAACAACAAACAAAATATCTGTCAGTCACTATCCCTTTATTCTCCTTCATTTTTTTCCCACTGAACTTGACACACACACATACACACACACAATTTCTTGTCTATTTCACTAGAATATAAGATCCATGAGGAAACGGATTTTGCGTTGTTTACTGTTGTATCCCCAGGACCTACTATATGAAAAAATATTTTTGAAGGGATGCATGAAATAACTAGCTTAAGAGAGTAAGTGGATTGCAATATGATCAACTAAAATAGAAAATATAGAAAGGAAGGTAGACTTGCAAGAATAGGTGATAGATTCTTTTTGAGACATGATGATTTTGAGGTCCCACTGTGAATATATGGTTTGGAACTTGTAGAGACGCTGGGGTTGGAGATTAATATTTGAAAGTCATGGGTGCTTAGGTATCAGCAAAAGAATGAATTTTGAATCAAGGGGACATGATAAACTGCGTGGATCTTAGAGAGCTGCATGAGAAATAGTTTGGTGTGACTCCTGGCCATTAGAACTGCATTCTTCATTATCTGCTTCCATCTCATGGGATTTGTAGGTAATGCTTTACCGCTGGTAAGGCCTTGGGGAATGCTGTTCCTGCAGCCATGCCTGGTATACTTTGTCTTGTTCAGCTGAAAACTCCAGTTTGCTGTAAAGGTGACAACTTATATATACATTCTCAATTGTTTACACAGTTTTCATATTGTTTGCTGAGGATTTCTGCTCTTCCACAAGCCACTTGAAATAACTACTCTTTAAACACACACATACACACACCCATGGCAAGTCATGTGATAAACCTTGAAAGTCACAATGAATACAACAGGAATAAGTAATTTGAAATCTCAAGAGAGATTCAGTGGAAACAAACATGTTCCATAGTTCAATATTTAAGACTGTTAGCAGGAAGCAATGATTTGCCTTGTTTTTGAGTATTAACTAGTAGAGCTCATACTTTTTGTTCTTCAAAATAACAAGTGCAAAATGGTTTTGTAATAAGCACAACCCATGCCAGCTTCCATCTCAAGCCATTTTCCAGTGTTATTTTAGTGAAACGTTACCTGGAAGAACTATCTCTCAATTTGACTGCCATTATGAATGTATCTCGAGTTCTCATTCTTTTCACAGTGATTTCAAAGGTTTTACATATTTCATTAGCAAAACAAACTGTAGTATAATTCACTCCAACTGATTTTTAAGCAAATTGGAGTCTGAATAATACAGTGTATTAAATAGCATTGAGAGTTGGATACAGTGAATATCAAGCATACTATCCATTGCATCATATTTGTTATAGGCTAAGACTAGTTGCTATAGGCTAAGACTCATCTGTCAAGGTTCAGGTTGGATAAATTATGTTATTCAGTTACTACATATGTTCATTGTATTTCATTTAAAATGTGATTATTTATATGACTATTAAAATGTACTCTCCCAATAATCTTCATAGATTATATTCCTTTCAAGAAATGTTACCACTTGGCCGGGCACGGTGGTTCACGCCTGTAATCCCAGCACTTTGGGAGGCCAAGGCAGGTGGATCAGGAGGTCAGGAGATTGGGACCATCCTGGCTAACACAGTGAAACCCCGTCTCCACTGAAAATACAAAAAATTAGCTGGGCATGGTGGCGGGCGCCTGTAGTCCCAGCTACTCGGGAGGCTGAGGCAGGAGAATGACGTGAACCCGGGAGGCAGAGCTTGCAGTGAGCCGAGATCGTGCCACTGCACTCCAGCCTGGGGCATGGTGAGAGACTCCGTCTCAAAAATAAATAAATAAATAAAAATAAAAGTAAAAATAAAAAAAGAAATGTTACCACTTCAGGAGAGCCAAATCTGTACTTAGAGCAGTAGTTTTGAGCATTATACAAATGTCAGTTACAGTGTTAGACACTTTCAGACTGCTTCCCTCGACTGCCCTGCAGCCTTTTAAAGTTTTTAAATTTTTGGTAGAGTCGGGGTCTTGCCATATTGCCCAGGCTGATCTGAAACTCCTGGGTTCAAGCAGTCCTCCTGCTTTGACTTCCCAAAGTGCTGGGATTATAGGCATGAACCCCTGAGCCCACCCTCTTTCCTTCTGAAGGTTTCACCCACTTTCCAGACCGAGCCTTCTCTACCATCTTTGTCAGGCTGGCTGAAATCTGAGTAGAAGGCCCAGGCTTGAAAAGGGATAATCTGACTTCTTTTCCAATTCACATGCCCTATGTACTGCATCACGCCCCAACTCTGGGCTTGGATGAAACACTGCATACACCATGCAGAACTGAATTTGGCCTCCTGAGTGGCTGCTGAAGGACTTGATGACACTATTCAAAAATGTGGACGAGTTAGCTTTCTGTGGGGAGACCCTTGATTAATAGGAACTAGGAAATAGAGGGAGGCAGGCAGCAAGATTCTCTCTCCCACGGAAACTCTGAGGTGCAGTTCTTCCTTGCAGCCCTTCTGGAGAACTCTCATGTGCTAGGCAGCACATGTGGCTGAATGACCTGACATATTTGTGTGTTTGTTTTCTAAAGTTTTGGATGAAGTGGTAGCCAACACAGTAGCACATTGTGTCACTTTGCTTCAGCTCTTTTCCTTGCCTCAAATCTCTTTTTTCTCTCACTCTTTGTTCTGGGTTTTCACCTCTCAAAGTATAATGCTCTGTTTTCTAGAGGACCTGCATTAAGATTATGACCATTCAAAAAATGAAGAAGACAATCTTTTTTTTTTTTTTGAGACGGAGTCTCGCTCTGT
>NW_012104754.1:1431845-1435715 GCF_000951045.1 Mandrillus leucophaeus | reverse complement strand
GAGACAAAGTTTCGCTCTTATTGCCCAGGCTGGAGTGCAATGGCGCGATCTCGGCTCACCGCAACCTCCGCCTCCCAGGTTCAAGCAATTCTTCTGTCTCAGCCTCCCAAGTAGCTGGGATTACAGGCATGTGCCACCACGCCCGGCTAACTTTGTATTTTTATTAGAGACGATGTTTCTCCATGTTGGTCAAGTTGGTCTCGAAATCCCAACCTCAGGTGATCCACCTGCCTTGGCCTCCCAAAGTGCTGGGGTTACAGACGTGAGCCACCATGCCCAGCCAAATAAGGCAATCTTTAAAAAAAAATTTTAAAAATATATTTAGGGGACAAAAGTGCAGATTTTGCATAGTAGTGAAGTCTGGGTTTTTAGTGTACCCATTACCTGAATAGTGAACATTGTGCTCAACAGGTGATTTATCAACCCTCATTCCCCTCCCACACTCCCACCTTGTGCAGGCTTCAGTGTCTATTATTCTACTCTGTGTGTCCATATGTTCCTACTGTTTAGCTCCCACTTATAAGTGAGAACATGCAATATTTGACTTTCTGAGTTATTTCAGTTAGGATCATGGTCTCCAGTTCTATCCATGTTGCTGCAAAAGATATGACTTCATTCTTTTTTAGGGCTGAGTAGTATTCCATGATGTTAGTGTGTGTGTGTGTGTGTGTGTGTGTATACAATCTTCAGCTGATGGACACTTACTTTAATTATATATCTTTGCTATTGTGAATAGTGCTGTGATAAACATATGAGTGCAAGTATCTTTTTGATATGTTGATTTCTGTCCCTTCAGATATATACCTACTGGTGACATTGCTGGGTCATATGGTAGTTCTATTTTAGTTATTTGAGAAATCCCCATATTGTTTTCCGTAAAGGTTGTGTTAATTTACATTCCCACCAACAATGCATAAAGCATTCCTTTGTCTCCACATCTTTGCCAACATCTGTTGTTTTCTGACATTTTAATAATAGCCATTCTGGTGGCATAAGATGGTATCTCATTATGATTTTAATTTGCATTTCTCTGATGATTAGTGATGTTGAGCATTTTTTCATATGTTTGTTGGTCACTTGCATGTTTTCTTTTGAGAAATGTCTGTTGCTGTCCTTTGCCCATTTTTTTCAAGGAATATTTAATAATAACGTAGGTAACATATGTTTATCTAACAGGAATTTTATGTCACTGCTGCTAAATCCAAATATCCTGTTCACTGGATGAAATACCTGCTTTATGTGCGTATACTTCAGTGCAATTTTAAAAAATACTGTAATTATAAGTTCAGAACTTCTGAATTTCAACAGATGCTAGTGTTCTCTCCTTTTTTCATATGGGAAAATTCCTCTGAAAATCATTTGAAGCTTGGACAAAAATTCCACAGCTGTATTCCTCAGGATCACTTTGCAAAGTTTTCAAGATTCAGATACAGGGGAAGCTTCAATTCAACCTTTCAGAGAAGACATTCCAGCTTGCATGATCTCATCAACCAAGAGAATATTGGTGGCAATCACAGTGCAGGAGTGAAGAAGCTGTTTACACAATAGTTATCCCATATGCCTACTTCTGCTGCTACCATTGGCTCACCTGTGTCCAGGTTCACACCCACAAGCTGACCTGATTCTGAACATTGTGCTTGAATTTTAACTAATATTTCCTGAAGGTCAAAACCAGAGTTCTGAGCAAGAACCTTTGGAATAATGAGCAACACATCAGCAAATGCTTGGACTCCAAGCTGTGCCCTGCCCTTTACACTGGGCTTATATTTAATCAGGGCATCTGCCATTGCCACTTCCACAGCACCAGCACCTGGAAACACACAGCCCTCATCAACAGCATTTTTGACAGCCCTCAAGCCATCCCTTACTGCATCTTTTGAGCTGAATGAGTGTGTGCTTATTTGGTCCTTTGATCAATAATGTGACAGTGAGTTTTGTTACATTTCTCAATAAAGGTGCACTTCTCTTCTCCCAATGTATATTTGTATACAAGTCCTGCATGTCCCAAGCAGTCAGGATTTAGGTTGTCAAAAGAATTCAGGGCTACCTCACCACAAGCAAGAGTTGGCCTCTCCATATTTCTCCTTTTATCTCTGTGCAGAGTGACTATGCCTTCTTTTGCAAAAGCATCTAAGGAAAGGGGGTCAATTCCCTCTTGATTAATAACAACAAATCCTTTATCTGAATCACCACAGACTTTCCTTTTCAGTTCTTTTTTTTTTTTTTTAACTCTTATCTTCAATGAATTTTCTTTCAGCTTTTATGAGTTTTTCTCTCTTCTGTACTCTTGTTAAAAAAAAAGCCAGAATTCACTTCTGTTTTATCATATTCTAATGACACATTACACTTGAGAATGTATATATCCTCCACCCTTTTCTTCCTATCAGGATGCTGTGCTCCGTGGTCCAAAACAAGCCCTCTGATTAAGCTCGTATCAGTTTCAGATTTATGTTTCATCTCCATGATCACAACCATGAAGAGATCAATAGGTTCATCTTACCTTTTAATGGCCAAAATGGAGTTCACCACAGCCTCTGTTAAGGCATCTGCAAGTTCAGCATGAACTTTAGTGCCAAGAGAAGTTCTGGCCACATTTATAAGTGTTTCCCTGTCCATCTCTTTCCTTACTTTGACTTCTTCCAAAAACTGAAGGGCCTTTTCCTTTGCAGCTTCAAATCCTCCAGTGATTATTCTGGGATGAAGGCCTTCAGAAATGTAGAGATCCACCTGTTTCAGTAGCTCTTCAATGATTAGGACATTGGAAGTTATACTATCACCAGTTATATCATCCTGGGCTGTTGCTACCTTTGCTATTAAGGAAGCTGTTGTGTGTGGAATTTGCATTTCGTGAAGCAGCACATTGCCATCTTTAGTAAGCTTGATGTCTCCAGCGCCAGAAACAAGCATCTTCATGGTGCCCTTGGGTCCCAGGTTGGTCTTCAGCACGTCCTGCAGACCCTGCGTAACGCTGATGTTGACCGTTAGCGCCGTCTCCGTTCGGGCCACCTTGGCCTTGGGGTTTAGGGTCTTCACCACCGCCATAGCTGCTGCAGTGGAGGAAAAGGAAGCCATGGGGCACAGACAGCCCAGAGCCGGTGCGGCCTTTTTTTTTTTAATGGGGTTACTTTCTACTAGTATTTTTAGTTTCTGCTCTTGTGTTTGGGTCTTTAATCCAACTTTAGTTACTAATTTTTGCATATGGTGAGATATATGGCTCCAGTTTCATTCTTCTATATGTGGCTATCCAGTTTCCTCAGCACCAGTTATTGAACAGGGTGTCCTTTCCCCAGCATATTTTTTTGTTGACTTTGTCAAAGATCAGTTGGTTGTAAGTATGTGGCTTTATTTCTGGGTTATCTATTCTGCTCCATTGATCTATGTGTTTATTTTTTATACCATACCATGCTGTTTTTGTTACTACAGCCTTGTTATATAATTTGAAGTAAGGTAATGTCATGCCTCCAGCTTTGTTTATTTTGTTTTTGTTTTTGTTTTTTTGAGATGGAGTCTCACTCGTTGCCAGGGCTGGAGTGCAATGGTGCAATCTCAGCTCATTGCAACCTTCGCCTCCTGGGTTCAAGTGATTCTTGTGCCTCAGCCTTCTGAGTAGCTGGGATTACAGGCACCTGCCATCGCAGCCGGCTAATTTTTTTGTTTTTTTGTTTTTTTTTGTATTTTTAGTAGAGACGAGGTTTTACCATGTTGGCCAGGTTGATCTCAACCTCCTGACCTCAGGTGATCCACTCGCCTTGGCCTCCCAAAAAGTCCTGGGATTACAGCTGTGAGCCACCATGCCTGGCCACACCCGGCTAATTTTTGTATTTTTAGTAGAGATGGGGTTTCACCATGTTGGTAGGCCAGGCTTGTCTT
>NW_012104754.1:1428596-1429310 GCF_000951045.1 Mandrillus leucophaeus | reverse complement strand
TAGAAACGGGGTTTCACCACGTTAGCCAGGCTGGTCTCAAACTCCTGGCCTCAGGTGATCTGCCTGCCTCGGCCTCCCAAAGTGCTAGGATTACAGACGTGAGCCACTGTGCCTGGCCAAGAAAACCTTAAATGTGGTCTGGTGATCCTTCAGTGGATCTGTGAGGTCAAAACCAATTTCTTAATAATACTAAATTTATTTGTCTTATTCACTCTCAATCTCTCAGGAATATATTGTGGAGTTTTCCAGAATGTGATATTGCAGCTGTTTAAATACAGAAGCAGATCTGAAAAATCTAGCTTCATTCTATTAAGACAGACATTAAAGAGACTTGCAGAAGTTGAAACAATGTTACTTTTCTCACCACTTTTCAGTTTTGGAAAGGATACTTTGTTACTCACAGTTCCCAGAAGGAAGGAGCACACACTACAGCATTCAGGGCCACAAGAGGAAGAACCAAGGTCAGCTGGGAGGCAGGAGTGAGGGGAAAGCATGGGCAAGAGCCTTGATTGTGATGTGTGCATTCTGGAATGGGTGAGAAAGGGTAAGCAGGCTAAGAATCAGCTAATTTGAATAATTTCAGCTGGCTCCAGGGTTGTCTCAGAGTGGTCTGGTGCCTGGCCCTCAGGTGATTAGGACAGGGGAGTAGTGCTCTGAAGTTTAGTAGCCCTGGTGAGAGTCTGAGAAAGGGAGCACCTGGGGGTATGGGTTTTC
>NW_012104754.1:1421947-1423781 GCF_000951045.1 Mandrillus leucophaeus | reverse complement strand
GGCTAATTTTTGTATTTTTAGTAGAGATGGGGTTTCACCATGTTGGTAGGCCAGGCTTGTCTTGAACTCCTGATGTTAGGTGATCCACCTGCCTGGGCTTCCCAAAGTGCTGGGATTACAGGAATGAGCCACCATGCCTGGATCAGCTTTGTTCTTTTTTCTTAGGATTGCCTTGGCTGTTCAGGCTCTTTTTTGATTCCATATGAATTTTTAGGGTAGTTTTCTCTTTCTTTCTTTCTTTTTTTTTAGTTTTTTCTAATTCTGTGAAAAATGTATGTTGGTAATTTGATAGGGATTGCAGTGAATCTGTAGATTGCATTGGGTAGTACAGTCCTTTTTTTTTTTTTTTTTTTTTGAGACAGAGTCTCTCTGTTGCCCAGGCTGGAGTGCAGTGGCGTGATCTGGGATCACAACAAGCCCCGTCTGCCTCTTGGGTTCATGCCATTCTCCTGCCTCAGCCTCCCAAGTAGCTGGGACTACAGGCACCCGCCACCAAGCCTGGCTAATTTTTTGTATTTTTTGTAGGGACGGGGTTTCACTGTGTTAGCCAGGTAGTACAGTCATTTTAATGATATTGATTCTTCTAATCTATGAGCATGGGATATTTTTCCATTTGTTTGTATCATCTACAATTTCATTTATCAGTATTTCGTAGTTCTCCTCACTTGTTAAATATATTCCTAGGTATTTTATTTTGTTGTAGCTATTGTAAATAGAAATTGGCTCCTTAATTTGGTCCTCAGCTAAATCATTGATGTAGACAAACACTACTGATTTATGTACATTAATTTTGTATCCTGAAGCTTTACTGAATTCATTTATCAAATCTAAGAGTTTTTTAGTGAAGTCTTTAGGATTTTCTAGGTATAAAATCATATCATCAGGCCAGGTGTGGTGGCTTACACCTGTAATCCCAGCACTTTGGGAAGCCGAGGCCGGTGGATCACCTGAGGTCAGGAGTTTGAGATCAGCCTGGCCAACATGGTGAAATCCTGTCTCTCCTAAAAATACAAAAATTAGCCAGGCATTGTGGCTGGTGCCTGTAATCCCACCTACTTGAGAGGCTGAGGCAGGAGAATCGCTTGAGCCTGGGAGGCGGAGGTTGCAGTAAGTCGAGAACACCACTGCACTCCAGCCTGGGTGACAGGTGAGACTCCATCTCAAAGAGAAAAAAAAAACCAAAAAAACCAAAAACCATATCATCAGTAAATAGGAATAATTTGACTTCCTCTTTTCCAAATTGGATGCCTTTTTAAATTCTCTTGCCTGATGCTCTGGCAAGGACTTACAGTACTCTATTGAATAAGATTTGGTGAAAGAGGATATCCCTGTCTTGTTCCAGTTCTTAGAGGGAATGCTTTCAAGTTTTCCCTGTTAAGTATGATGCCGGCTATAGGTTTGTTATATACTGCCTTTATTAAGGTGAGGTATGCTGCTTCTATGCCTAATTTATTGAAGATTTTTATCATGAAGTGATGTTGAATTTTATCAAATGCTTTTTCTGTATCTATTGAGATGATCATTTGGTATTTGTCCATTTTGTTTATGTGATGTATCACATTTATTAATTTGCATGTTTGAACCATCCCTGCATCCCTGGGATAAATTCTGCCTAATCCTGGTGTATTATCTTTTTGATGTGGTGTTGGATTCGATTTGCTGGGTATTTTTTGAGAGTTTTTTTTTTTTTTTTTTTCCATCTAATTTCATCAGGGATACTGGTCTGTAGTTCTTTTTTTTTTTTTTTTTATTGTGTCCTTGTCCGTTTCTTCATATCAGAGTGATACTGGCCTCATAGAATGAGCTAGGGAGAATTCTTTCCTCCTTTTTTGGA
>NW_012104754.1:1417763-1420332 GCF_000951045.1 Mandrillus leucophaeus | reverse complement strand
GGGTGGATCACGAAGTTAAGAGATAGAGACCATCCTGGCCAACATGGTGAAACCCTGTCTCTACTAAAAATACAAAATTTAGCTGGGCATGGTGGCGGGCGCCTGTAGTCCCAGCTACTCAAGAGGCTGAGGCAGGAGAATCACTTGAACCCAGGAGGTGGAGGTTGCAGTGAGCTGAGATTGTGCCACTCTGGCAACAGAGTGAGACTCTGTCTTAAAAAAAAAAAAAGTAAGAATACGGAAATTAAGAAAATACAATTAATACAAGTCCTTAATAATTTTTAAGAGTATAAATAATGTAGGGATGTTCTGAGACTAAAATGCTTGTGAGCTTCTGGGCTAGGTTATGCACTAACAGAGACGCCCCAAATCCCAATGGCCTAATGTGGCAAAGAGGTTTTTTTCTTTTCTCATGCGAAGTTTTCACACTTCTGAAAGGCAGTATAAAAAATATTTTAACTTTTTTTTTTAAAAAAGGCCATAATGTCAGAACAAAGGAAAATCATTTTAATTACTTTAGCTTAATGACAAATTCCGTTATGATTTTTCTTTTTTCTTCATAAATTAATGAAATTTCAGCACTACTTAGGAAGAGTTCAGGGACTGGTGCTTGGCAGTTTCTGACGTCTAGGACAATTATGGATGGAAACGATACGAAAGGAAGAAAAGACTTTGTTAATGCTGAGAGAACTTAGAGAGTGGGAGGCTGAAGATACTGGAAAAAAAGGCACTCAGTGGAAACCCTGGGGGATGTGAAGGGAAAGAGGGGGGATTGTCTAAAATAAGAAAGACAGCTCTTCCTCAGAAACTGGCTGCAAAGGAGGATGAGACAGTGCCCTTGAAGATAATTTAGTTGGGGAAAAGGGAAAAGCTAAGAGTTCGCCCTCAATGGCACTGGTTTTCTCTATGACTCACAGGCAAATTCATTGCATAAAGTTAAGAGGGCATTGAACGATGAGGGCTTAAGAGACCCATTGCAGGACTTGCGGAAGGGAGCAGGGCAAGAACATAAGATGATGGAGCAGAATCAAAGGCCCAGCTGAGTTTAGACTTTAAATAGTAATAGCATGAAGCACACAGTAGCCTAATTTTCCTAACTGTGCTCCTTCATCCTGGCTTTTAATAGAGGAGGAATTGGAGGTGGGGGATTAGAGAATTGATGCTTATCAAGAGGCAGGTATGGTGCTTAAGAACATGGCTGTTGAAGCCAGCTGCCTGGGTTAAAATCCTCTCTGCCACTTACTTTCCTATTCAGAAAATGGGGCTAATAATAGTCTTATGGTGTTTTAATGAGGACAGCAGTTGGTTTGAGGATGACACAAATATATGCTGTGGATTGTCCTTCCACATCCCCACTGCTGGGGAGTCAAGGGATCTACCTTGGTTTCTTAGGCTTCTGTGCATGATGGACTCTTGAAAAGGGACAAGCCCAGTTCCTCTCCTCTCCCTGCCCATTTTCTTTGGTGGTGTGCCCTGCTCAGTCTCTTCATCCTTGGTCCTCATTATCCTCTCTGATTGTGGTGGGTTTTCCCCTATTCTCTTTCCAAACTATTTTCTGGCATAATCTGTAAGCCTTACAGATCAGAACTTTAGTTTTGAGTCTCAGTTACCTATATTAGGAGTAAACTATACTAACTCTGTTTGTATTTTTACTTTAATAATCCTAGCCCACCCATTCACCTGCTGGCTCTCCGGAGACCTCTGGATCACTGAGAAAAGGTCAGGTATGGATGATATAAAAGATAAAAGCACAAACATACACTTCAAAAAATCTCTTTTTACTTGTTACCTCTCTTAATTCTCCTATAGGTAGATGTTCTCTTCCTTCTACACACCCAAGACTGATGCTCTGAGGATTAAAAACCTGCTCAGAGTTGCACAGCCAGTTGTTGGCAGAGTAGCAATTCAATTCTATGCTGTGCACTTACAGCTCAATAATCCACATGCCCTCAAACAAACAGCTGAACTGGTCCAGGGTTGAGGGGTAGACGGATGGTGGCGCTTAGGACAAAGGGGTGAGAGAGTTGTAGGTGTTCATGAGAGTAGCTGCTTACTGTAAGCAGCAAAGGCAAGAGGGTACAGGGTTATGTGCAGAGAGGGACTGACAGGGAGAAAGGGAAGGAGCAAAAGAGCTGCAATTCACAATGCAATTGATGAACAAATGGGAGAGATGAAAGGAGAGGTGACCTGACAGAGTGGAATCGAAAGTTGACTATTTTAAGGGTATTGGTCCACTTCTGGATGATGACAAGTATAGAGTGTAGCCACTGGACTAAGTTGATGAAGAGAAGTTAAAGCCAGTGGTGTGGACATTAAGGATTATTTTAGTTGTTTGTTTGAGTGAATGTTGAAATTAATAGATCTGTTGCTGAAGTCCTTTATGAATGTTTGAGAGTGATCTTGAAAAGTAGGCAGGGACCAAGGCAGCAGACAGGCCCACAGCTTGTCCAAGGTTGGGGCCTCCCACAAAGTGAAGGGTTTTGGAGGCAGGAAGAATCAGGTTTTTTTTGTTTTTTATTTTATTTATTTATTTTTGTTGTTGTTTTTTGAGACAGAGTCTCCCTCTATT
>NW_012104754.1:1415858-1417218 GCF_000951045.1 Mandrillus leucophaeus | reverse complement strand
AGGATGGTCTCGATCTCCTGACCTCGTGATCCGCCTGCCTCAGCCTCCCAAAGTGCTGGAATTACAGGTGTGAGCCACCGTGCCCTGCCCGATTCAGTGTTTTCAATTGCAGTACTTGGCAGTTCTCATATGCGACTTCATTTGGTTCTCCCAGTAATCCAGCAAGATGCAGACAGAGCAGGAAATAGACTTTCTCCAAGAAAACCAGCTGTTAAATAGCAGCATTTGGACTCAGTTCAAGTCTCCTGGCTGGAGTTTGCTGTGAGAGCCTTATTCCTCTCCATATTATTCACAGTAGGAAATCAATCCCTTAGAAAGAAAACTTCTTTATAGATTCTTTCTACACAGAAAAGGAAGATTTTTCTACATTTTCTTCGTTCAGACTGCTAAAAATCTCTAGGCTGTCATGGTGGGGAAGAGCTATTGGGCTGACAGGAACTGGCTCAGGGGACGGTCTTGTGGTGCCACCTAGTGTTCATGATTTATCCACAAAGCTTTGACTAAATTACATGAAAAATAATGTAAGGAAATTGCAAGTAGCTGATTAATTTTGCAAGAGAATAGCTATTAAAACACCTAACAGTTTTGTCTCTCTACCAGGAAGATTTCTTATTTTGGCCTCTTGTCTACCCCAAGGACCAGACCAATTCAGTAAGTTACTTTGTTGGATAAAACAAAATATGACCTAGTGAAGTCCAAGGTTACTTAAAATTAACATGTTCCATAAGGTCTTAGATCATTCTGTATAGTGGAAAGAGCACTAGGCTTGGTGCTCTGACCAGTTCAGGTCTTAACTCAGTGGGATGGTGTATGAAAGGTGCTTCAAAACTATAAAGTGCTAAGCAAGTGTTAGATATAGTGATAATTTCCCAAGCACTGTTCTGGACCTTTGACACACCTCCCTTCTAATCCTCGTATTTATAAGACAGCAGGCACTATCCAGATTTTGCATCAAAGAAACTGAGGCTCAGAAATGTTAAATAACTTGCCCAAGGTTACATAGCTATTTTTTTTCTCTGCCATGCTATATGACCATTATAATACTGACATAAGGAATTAATATTAAATCATGTAACAAAAGTTTATTAAGGAGCACTGTATACTATACACTGGGTTAAGAATAAGGTATATAAAGATCAACAAATATTATGGACTGAATGTTTGTGCCCCTCCCCTACTATTCATATGTTTAAGCTCAACCCCCAATGTGACTGTATTTGGAGATTAGACCTCTAAGGAAAAGCAATTAAGGTTAAATGAGATTGTAAGGGTAGGACTCTAATCCAGTGGGATTACAGTCAGCTGTCTGTATCTGCCGGTTCTACATCTGTGGATTCAACCAACTGAAGATTTTTTTTTT
>NW_012104754.1:1414583-1415808 GCF_000951045.1 Mandrillus leucophaeus | reverse complement strand
TTTTTTTCTCTGCCATGCTATATGACCATTATAATACTGACATAAGGAATTAATATTAAATCATGTAACAAAAGTTTATTAAGGAGCACTGTATACTATACACTGGGTTAAGAATAAGGTATATAAAGATCAACAAATATTATGGACTGAATGTTTGTGCCCCTCCCCTACTATTCATATGTTTAAGCTCAACCCCCAATGTGACTGTATTTGGAGATTAGACCTCTAAGGAAAAGCAATTAAGGTTAAATGAGATTGTAAGGGTAGGACTCTAATCCAGTGGGATTACAGTCAGCTGTCTGTATCTGCCGGTTCTACATCTGTGGATTCAACCAACTGAAGATTTTTTTTTTTAATTCAGAAAAAAACAATTAAAAATAATACAATAAAAAGAAATACAAATAAAAAGTTTAACAACTATTTACATAACATTTACATTACATTAGGTATTATAAGTAATCTAGAGATGATTTAAACTATATGGGAGGATATGCATAGGTTATATGCAAATGCTACATCACTTTATATGAGGAACTGAACATCCTCAGATTTTGGTATTCATGAGGGGTCCTGGAATCAATCCCCCACGGATACTGAGGAACAACTGTATGTTCTTATAAGAAGAAAAGTTGGCCAAGCACAGTGGTTCATGCCTGTAATCCTAGTGCTTTGAGAGGCCAAGAGAGTAGGATTTGCTTGAGGCTAGGAGTCTGAGACCAGCCTGGGCAACACAGTGAGACTCTGTCACTACAGGAAATTAAAAAGAAAATTATCTGGGCATGGTGGCATGTGCCTATAGTCTTAACTACTCAGGAGGCTGAGGCAAGAGGATCGTTTGAGCCCTGGACTTTAAGGCTGTAGTAAACTATGCCACTGCACTCCAGCCTGGGCAGCAGAGCAAGACACTGTCTAAGGAAAAAAAAAAAGCAGCACATAGCTGAACAAAGCTGGAGGCATCATATTGCTTGATTTCAAAATATGCTACACAATGATAGTAATCAAAATCAGCATGCTACTGGCATGAAAACAGACACATAGACCAGTGAAACAGAATAGAGAACCTAGATATAAATGCACACATTTACAGTCAACTCATTTTTGGTACAGGTGCTAAGAACCTGTATATATAGAAATATATAGTTTGATGGAAGAAAGAAGACATAGTGTCTGATAGATCAGTAGTTACAATAATCTATATTGTATAGTCCAAAATAGCTAAGAGAAT
>NW_012104754.1:1405425-1413043 GCF_000951045.1 Mandrillus leucophaeus | reverse complement strand
AAAAAAAAAAAAAAAAAAAGACAAATATTTAAGGTGATGGACATCCCAATTACACTGAGTTGATCTTTACTATATGAATGTATTATCACATGTTCCCCAAAATATGTACATTATATATAAAATAAAAATAAAATTTTCTATTAGAAACTTAGTTTTAAAGGATATAATTTCCATTGTATTGTAAATAGGTATTTTAAAATAATCATGACTTATTTCCAATAGAATCTAACACATTAGAAATTCATTATCATTCATAAAAAACTGTAATTTTACATCATTACTTTTTCTTATTGAATTATTTCCTTTCTGTTTCCCATTCACAGAATTCTATTTAATGCAATATATTTTTATGTTTGAAAGTCTTATTACTTAAATTTACTTGAAAGTTTCATTATAACATTAGCCATAAAAATCTGATCAAAATAGCATATTTAAATGTTGATAATTGTTAAATATACTTAGTAAAATTTGATTATATATATCTCTTTCAAAATTTATTGATGAAGGCAGGGCATGGTTGCTTATGCCTGTCATCCAAGCACTTTGGGAGGTCAAGGCAGGGGAATCACTTGAAACCAGGAATTCAAGACCAGCTTGGATAACATGGTAAGACTCTGTGTTTATAAAAAAAAAATTAGCTGGGTACAGTGGCATGTGCCTGTAATCTCAGCTACTCAGGAGGCTGAGGCGGGATGATTGCTTGAGCCCAGGAGTTTGAGGCTGCAGTGAGCTATGACTGCACCACTGCACTCCAGATCTATCGATGAATATAATTTACTGTTAGAAAGAGATAGGATTTAATTTCAATTCTATGCCTATTTTTGAATTTTATAAAAACTATAAAACACTGTCCTCCTAAATAGATGGAAATAGTTTTGTTATCACAAAATCAAATCCTTGAGCTTCCGAATTGCATGGCAAAAATATAGTAATCTCTCATGAAATATTATTTTTAATCATCAGCTAATAACTTTAGGCTCTCCCTCAAATTTGTTCGAAGCAAGGAATCAGAAATCACCTGAAATTCAAAGGAATGATTATCTAATTATTAAGAGTAGATCACCTTTTCCATTTCTGGGACGTACAGTAAGGCAGCTGTCTCACTTTAAATCTTCATTCTAAGGTGAACATTAGGTAAGGCAGAGAGCTTTGCCATGAGTCTGTCACCTTGATGACATAAGATGCCACCAATACTTTTTACCAATACTCTCTTCTTTGTTCTTCCAAGACTCCCTCAGGAGCAAGTCATCTTTTAGGGAAACTGAAAGCTTAAAATTTGAGCCTCAGAGAAGTTAAATGACTTGCCCAAGGTCATATAGCTAGTTTTCTCTTTGCTACACTACATCACCCTTACCAACCCACTCTATGCTATATCTGAATTAACATACTGGCAAAAATACTCCACTTAAATATCAAAATACCCACTGTTAAGGGAAGAAAAGGAAAGACATGAAGGAAAGAAACCAAAAGGAAAAAAAAACAAATGTAAGTTTCCGGTGCCTTATTGTAGGCTTCTCTGAAAGAAGTATTTAAGTTGTTCATCTGATTTGAAGCTCTAGAATACCACCATCCAATAGAAATATAATGTGAGCCGCATCATACATAACTTAAGATTTTCTAGTAGCCATATTAAAAAAGCAAAAAGCAACAATTGAAATTAGTATCTTATATAATGCGGTATTTCCAAAATTTTGCCAACATCTAATCAGTATTTTAAAATTATAGGCCAGGTGTGGTGCTTTATCCCTGTAATCCCAGTACTTTGTGAGGCTGAGGCAGGAGGATCGCTTGAGCCCAGGAGTTTGAGACCAGCCTGGACAACATGGTGAAACAGAAAATATAAAAAATTAGCTGGGTGTGGTGCTGTGTACCTGTAGTCCCAGCTACTTGGGAGGCTGAGGTAGGAGACCTGGTTGAGCCCAGGAGTCGAGACTGCAGTGAGCTATGATCGTTCCATTGCACTCCAGCCTGGGCAACAGAGTGAGACTCGATCTCAAAAAAAAAAAAAAAAAAAAAAAAAAAAAAAAAAAAAAAATCTGTGATTATTTTACATTCTTTTTAGGGGGTATACTAAGTCCTTAAAATCCTGTGTTTTTCACAAACAGTACATCTTAATTCTGACCAGCTACATTTCAAGTGCTCAAGAGGCACACTTGCCTACTGGCTACTGTATTGGACAATGTAGTTCTTGAGGCACACACTAGAAAGATTTGGCATGGCTGAGAACCTTTTATTTTTGTTAAGCAGGGATATGGTAAACATGAAGGAAGTGATTAGAAAGGAGCACAGGCCTATTTATGTCCTCATGCACCTGTAAAAAGATCTTGTACTCCAGGGCCTTTGCTGCACAACTGTATAAAAGTGGTGTTGCTGTGCCTCAGGAGACACAGGTGCCTCAGTTTGAAGACCACTATTTTAAGATGGATTCTGGCTGCCAAGGTCTATAGGAATGATGCAATAGTGATGAAGTTTTATACATTCTCATCCCTAAATTCTGGACCAAGACAAAAGAAAAATGTGAGATAAAATATTAGAAGATCCAGAAAGCCCTTGTGACTTTGCCAGTGATATCCTGGTATGACTTTCAAAGATAAGGTTGACCACCTACCTTCTCACAAGTAGAGTTTTTGTTAATAGTAGGTATATTAGTCATGGTTCTCTAAAGAGACAAAACAAATAGGATAGATGTATATATAAAGGGGAGTTTATTAAGGAGTATTGACTCACATGATCACAAGGTGATGTCCCACAATAGGCTGTCTGCAAGCTGAGGAGCAAGGAAGCCAGTCTGAGTCCCAAAGCTAAAGAACTTGGAGTCCAATGTTTCAGAGCAGGAAGCATCAGCACAGGAGAAAGATGTAGGTCAGAAGACTTAACCAGTCTAGTCTTTTCACGTTCTTCTGCCTTTTTTTTGGTAGGGGGTAGGGGAGGACAGAGTCTTGCTCTGTAACCCAGGCTGGAGTGCAGTGGCGAGATCACAGCTCACTGCAAGCTCTGCCTCCCATGTTCATGCCATTCTCCTGCCTCAGCCTCCCGAGGAGCTGGGACTACAGGTGCCCACCACCACGCCTGGCTAATTTTTATGTATTATTAGTAGAGACAGGGTTTCACTGTGTTAGCCAGATGGTCTCGATCTCCTGACTTCGTGATCCGCCCTCCTTGGCCTCCCAAAGTGCTGGGATTACAGGTGTAAGCCACCATGCCTGGCCTTCTGCTTGCTTTTATTCTAGCCACCCAGATTGAGGCTGGGTCTGCCTTTCCCAGTTCACTGACTCAAATGTTAATCTCCTTTGGCAACAAACATCCTCACAGACACACCCAGGAACAATACTTTGTATCCTTCAATCCAATCAGGTTGACACTGAATATTAACCATCACAGTAGGGTAGTGCTTTTCCTTGTGACTACCAAGGAGATGAGATCAGGCTGTGAGAGAATCATTAACCTAACATCAGACTACTTGAGGAGGTGAAGGTTTCCTGTGAGTGACAAAGGGTCTCTTCCTTACCTTTATTTTCTTAGGAAACATCTATGATTTGCCCCTCTAGCTCTTTTTAAGTTCCACTATGTGCTATCAATGATGGGTTTCCTTTCCAAAGAAACCCTGGTTTCTTCCTGGTTTTCAGATGGCTGTCTTCTTGCTGTGTCCTCACATAGTGAGCTCTGGTGTCTCTTCTTCTTATAAGGACACCAGCCCCTTCATATTAGGGCCCAACCCTTTTGACCTCATTTAACCTTTATCACCTCCTTGTAGGCCCTATCTCCAAATATAGTCACACTGGGGGTTAGGATTTCAACATATGAATATTGGGGAGACACAATTCAGTAATTCAATCCATAGCAGATACTAAGCTACCAGGAGTATGGAATTCCATCCATAGCAGATACTAGGGTACCAAGAGTATGGAATTCCATTTCAGAAGCTCTCCAAACAAATTAAGATTATCATCTGTCTGGAGGATTCTTAGAGGTGAAATTCTGTTTAGCTAGAGGCAAATGACTGATTTAATATTTTCCGGAACTCCAAGTCTGTGAATTATAACAGCATCATTCTCTCTCCTCCTTATATACAAAACGGTTTCATTTTCATGATAACATAAATTTCATTATGACCCATACTTCTCCCAATAAAAACTCTTGGGGAAAGTTTTGGGGGTTTCCAGGTAAACTAATTTTACAGCAAGGTATTTTTTTCTATTGAGCTATTTCCTCTATTTTTTCTCTATAAAGTTATTTCATTTAACTTCAGAACTACAAAAAGCACAGTAGGTTTTTTTCCCCCTCTAATTCTGTTTTTTAAAAATGGGCATTCAATTAAAACCTAGATGATGGGTTGACAGGTGCAGGAAACCACCATGACACATGTATACCTATGTAACAAACCTGCACGTTCTGCACATGTTTCCTAGAACTTAAAGGAAAAAAAAAATACAAAATACCAAAATGGGCATTCAATAATCAGGAGGCATTTTGAATAAGTCTTTAAAATTAATACTTGAGTATTCCTAGGGTAGTTAATTTCTAAGTGAAACTAACAATAGTTTCTTCCAAAGCTTGGTTACAGTCCATGAACCTATAAAACTAGAATAAACTAAAAAGTACCTTTCCTGTGAGTACTTTAGAGATTGATGTACAGAATACACTTCAAATCTAATTGTCATTGCTGTGGCACTGGGAAATTCCAGAGAGTATTAAAATATATAGGGTATTTTAACCTGACTGTAAATTATGAGTTTATGGTACTGAAAAGGGGGACTATGCATCCAACTTGTGTTAAGCTCCTTAAAGAAAATTTTAAAAAATAAGAACACTGTAATGGCTTAGCATTGTTCTTTGGGAACAGTTATTACAAGTAAGGACTACAGCATTCAATGAAAAGGAATGTGGAATCTTTCACATATTAACTATTCTAGGCAAGGCCACTGAAGCAGATATATAAATTTAAGGTGATTAATTGAAAATATAAGTTACCAAGTATTTGCAAATTACAGTACCATCATATATATTTATCTGATGTTTGATTCTAAGAAGAAACTGAAAACTGACGCATTGTCTGTAAGTTATTACATAGGCTTTTACTTAAGCTTATGGGTTTTTATGTTATTTATCTTGACATAAGAATAGGCTAATTGTTGTAATTATATCACAGTTCATGGGCTTTATTCTCATGACTGCCTCTAAGAAACTCTAGTGTTTGGCCGGGCATGGTGGCTCATGCTTGTAATCCCAACACTTTGGGAGGCCGTGGCGGGCAGATCACTTGAGGTCAGGAGTTGGAGACAAGCCTGGCCAATATGGTGAAACCCTGTCTCTACTAAAAATACAAAACAAAACAAAACAAAAATTAGCCAGGCGTGGTGGTGGGTGCCTATAGTCCCAGCTACTTGGGAGGCTGAGGCAGGAGAATTGCTTGAACTCGGGAGGCAGAGGTTGCAGTGAGCTGAGATCATGCCACAAACTCCAGCCTGGGCAACAGAGCGAGACTCTGTCTCAAATAAAATAAAATAAAATAAAATAAAACCCCCTAGTTTTTGATTTATTTAATACACATATACATTCCTCTAATCATTTCATTCTGTAATAACAGTAAAAAATTAGCATATCTCAAATATGAATATATTAAAAACTCATGTTGCCTCTCTGTATTTATTATGTATACCAGAAACATACACACCATAGAAGTTTTAAAAGATAAAGACAAAATGATTTAATTAATGAGTTAATTTTTAATTTTTTTTTTTTTTTTTGAGACAGAGTGTCACTCTGTCGCCCAGGTTGGAGTACAGTGGAGCAATCTCGGCTCACTGCAACCTCCACCTCCCAGGTTCAAGAGATTCTTCTGCCTCAGCCTCTCGAGTAGCTGAGATTGCAGGTGATCACCACTATGCCCAGCTAATTTTTGTATTTTCAGTAGAGACAGGGTTTCACCATGTTGCCCAGGCTGGTCTTGAACTCCTAACCTCAAGTGATCCACGGGTCTTGGCCTCCCAAAGTGCTGGGATTACAGGCATGAGCCACCACGCCTGGACAACACTGAATTTTTTAAATTAAAGGACAAAGTTAGAACAATGACCGGATATTCTTATTTTGGAAGGTCTTGGTTTGACACTTTATGATATGGTGGTTTATTTATTTATTTGGAGACAGGGTGTCACTCTGTCGCTCAGGATGGAGTACAGTGGCATGATCTCAGCTCGATGAAGCCTCCACCTCCCAGGTTCAAGTGATTCTCCTGCTTCAGTCTCCTGAGTAGCTGGGACTACAGGTGCATGCCACCACACCCAGCTAATTTTTGTAGTTTTTGGTAGAGAATGGATTTTTACCATGTTGGCTAGGCTGGTCTCGCACTCCTGATCTCACGTGATCCACCCACCTAGGCCTCCCAAAGTGCTGGGATTATAAGCGTGAGCCATCGCAGCCCACCTGGGTTTTATTTTTGATTAAAAAAAGAGACCTTATTTTTTAGAACAGTTTTAGATTTACAGATAACTTGAGAAGATAGTACAGAGTTCCCATGTACTCTGCATCTAACTTCCTCTATTACTAACATCTAACATCTTACATTATTATGGTATGTTACTTTTGTGTTGTTGTTGTGAGACAGGGTCTCATTCCATCACGCAGGCTGGAGTGCTGTGGCGCGATCATCACTCACTGCTGCCTCAAACTCCCAGGTTCAAGAAGTCTTCCCACCTCAGCTTCTCGAGTAGCTGGGACCACAGGTGCACACCACCACACCTGGCTAATTTTTGTCTGTAGAGGGAGGGTTTCACCGTGTTGCCTAGGCTGATCTTGAACTCCCGGGCTCAAGCAGTCCTCCCGCCTCAGCCACCCAAAGTGCTGGGATTACAGGCATCAACCACTCCATTTGTTACAATTAATGAATTAGTACTGATATATTAACTAAAGTCCATGGTTTATTCAGATTTCTTTGTTTAACCTAATGTCTTTTTTTTTTTCTTTTTTTCTGTTACAGGATCCGACCCAGGACACCAGAATTACATTTAGTTGCCATCTCTCCTCTTTGCTGTGCGTTTCTCATACATTCCTTGTTTTTGATGACCTTGACAGTTTTAAAAGTACTGGTATTTTGTAGGATGCCCCTCTAATGGAATTGTCTAATTTTTTTTTTTTCTAATTAGACTGGGGTTATGGGTTTGGGGCAGGAAAACCATAGAAGTATAATGCCATTTTTATCAGATCATATGAAGGTTACATGCCATCAACATGATTTATCACTGAGTTCAGGTCACATATTAACTTGGTGGCCTATTGTTAACTTTTCAGTTTCTACTAAGGTCCAGTAGCAAACCAAAAGTTGTTTCTTAAAAGCAGAGTAGTTACCCACAGACAATGACAGAGATTTGCTCCAAAATCTTAAGGGTTTGTACTGTGATTCACCAATGGTTGCTTGCCAAAGATTATAAACAGCACTTATTTTTTGGGAGAAAGGGCCTTGCTCTGTTGACTAAGCTGGAGTGCAGTTGCATGATCATAGCTCACTGTAACTTGAATTCCTGGGCTCAAGGGATTCCTGCCTCAGCCTTGCAAGCAGTTAGGATGGACTACAGGTGTGTACTACCATACCTGGCTAATTATCTTTTTTTTTTTTTTTTTT
>NW_012104754.1:1400047-1402715 GCF_000951045.1 Mandrillus leucophaeus | reverse complement strand
CCTGTCGCCCAAGCTGGAGTGTAATGGCATGATCTTGGCTCACTGCAACCTCTGCCTCCCAAGTTTAAATGATTCTCCTGCCTCAGCCTCCCAAGTAGCTGGGATTACAGGTGCCCGCCACCACGCCCAGCTATATTGTTTTTGTATTTTTAGTAGAAACAGGGATTCACCACGTTGGCCAGGCTGGTTCTAACTACTGACCTTGTGATCTGCCCACCTCGGCCTCCCAAAGTGCTGGGAATAAAGGTGTGAGCCACCGTGCCCAGCCGAGTATATCTCTTTTAATTATGCATTCTGGAACTGGGGAAATATAAGCACAGGATGGGTCCAGGGACTCAATGGGTCTAATGAGAGATGAACCTGAGCTGAAACTCCATTGATCACTCCACCTCCATTAGGCCTCTAGTCTGACTGGCAGGCAGAGTAAAGTTTCTGGTTTCCCCAGATTAGTATCAGATCAGAGCCACTGTGTAGTAATCCCTGACAAATCTGATTATTTCTCTTCCCGCAATGCACAATTACCCTGGTAGATAGCTATTGGTCTCTTTGGGGGAAATAACAATATACATTTTTGGCAATGTAGCAGAGTCCTTCCTCAAGAGGATCCAGCCTCTCCTTCATTCAGAGTTCTGAGAGTGTAAACTGGCTCGTCTGGGAATTGATTGAGAGGTTGTGACTCTTGTTTTGGTGATGCAAGTTAGGATGTCTGTTTCCTAGATCTAGAACTCTTGCACTTATACAGGCCAATAAGAACTTAGTAGATTGCCTGTTTATTTTTCTAGGGACACAACGATTAAGTGGCCAACAGCACAGGTCTCTGTAAGACAGACAATATTGTTTTAGCTCTGCTGGTAATTATAGTAATCATGCCCACCTACTTTTTGGCAATTAAGTGCCACCCTGGGGTGGCACTTAGGAATCCCAGTTTGATGGTAGCAGTTTCCACTGTAAGATATGTGTGACTAAAGAGAAGGGCAGCCACAGATCTCTTCAAGGATGCTAGGGTTCTCCTCACAAATTTATTTCTTACAGTCATGGTAAAAGGTATGTCCTCTGGACCCTCCTGGGGTGGGTAAGCAGGTCTTAAATGATAAATCCACTCTAACATTCCAATCTCCCCAAGCCTGTGGATACCTTTCTCTACAGATAACTAGGCAGTTCTGGCACTTCAACTTCATTTAGCATAGGTCCTTCTGGGTGGATGGAGGTTAAACGATCAATGGAGTTTTCACTCAGATCCTTCTCACGGTGGGCTCAGTGGGTCCCCAAACCCATCTTGTGGTTATTTTCCTAGTTTGACATGCATAATTGGAAAAGACATACTCAGCAATTAAACACAGCATTAGGGCTTTTTCTAAGCCTCTGAGATAAAACATTGAATCCAGAATCTCTGGTGGGTCCAAATCAATAAATTTGGCCTGAAAGAATTTATAATCTTTCCACCTTGATCCCTATATGAGTTGCCTGGAGTGGTCAAGACAAAGTACCACAAACTGTGCATCTTAAAACAACAAAATTTATTCTCTTGCAGTTTTGGGGGCTAGAAGTCTGAAATCAGGTTTTTGGCAGGGTCAAGCTTCTTTGGAAGGTGCTTTGGAATAATCCTTCTTTGCCTTTTCTTAGTTTCTGCTGGCTCCTGGCATTCTGTGGCGTTTCTTGGCTTCCAGTTGCATCACTCCAACTTCTGCTTCTGTCTCCAAATGGCCTTCCTCCCTCTGTGCTCATTTATCTATCTGTCCTCTTCTAAGGGCACCAACCATTGGATTTAGGGCTCACTGTATACCAGTATGACCTTATCTTAACTACTTACATCTGCAAAGGGCCTATATTTCCAAATAAGTTACTATTGTGAGGGTCTAGGTGGACATGAATTTTGGCAGACCCTACTCAACCCTCTACAATCCCACACCTTAATAGTCTTTATATCTTCTTTTGTATGCTCTGAATTTCTTAGCATGGGCATTTATTACTTTTTCAAGTAAAATTAAAGGAGAAAACAATACCCCCGGAGTTCTGTGGCACAAAATATAAATATTCTTTCCGTTTCAGTTTCTCCCATGGAGGTCACTACTATTTAGTCTCCCTAAGCTGGTATTCCAAAGTCTTGCCCTTCTCCAAACTTTTACCAAACTGAAGACAAAGTGATTGTTCAAAATGATCTCAAGATCTGTCAATGAGGATTAAGCATAAGCTCCATAGTTAGCCTAATATGGCTTTTCATGATCTGGTCTCCAGTACCCCTCTTTTCACTTTCATCTTTCAGTACAATCCCCTGCTCCCTACCTGTTCCGTCCTGGACTCCTCGCGGGTTTCTGAACTGCCCACGCCATTCCATTCCGCCCTGTTCCGGCACTGCACTCTGCTTCACCCATACTTCTTGCACCCACGATTGCAACTCAACCTTAGAGGCTACTCCTCTACTCCATCCCAGAGATGAAGCATTTCGCCCTTGGATGCTTGAAAACGGTTAATATTTTCCCTTTTGTTCCTCTTAAATCAAAATGTTTACATGAAATACTATGATCCAAGAACACACACTGCTGCGCTTGCTAAACCGGTTTGAATTGAACCAGTTCGCCTTCTCCGCCCCAACTCCGGTGCGGTAACTCCCAGCCCCGGAGCGACCGGCCTGGCCCGACAGCGGAGGCCCAGGCCCGCTGGGCTCGGG
>NW_012104754.1:1396397-1398712 GCF_000951045.1 Mandrillus leucophaeus | reverse complement strand
CTTGACATGTCCCATACTGGTCCCCTAGAAATTTCATGAGGTGGAGGGTCCCAGATGTTTTGTGAGACTTATTTCCTGTCTTCAGACATGCAAATATTTTACCAGTATGTCTAGAGTAATTGCTACTTCCTGCTTACCATGAGTAATCAGCATAATATCATCAATGTAATGGACCAGTATGAAGTTCTTTGGAAGGGGAAGACTAAATTATGACATAGGGCTAAAGGGTTGCTATATCCCTGTAGAGGGACAGGAAGTTGTATAGTGGTCTTGCCAATTGAAGGTAAATTCCTTCTGATGGTATTTTCCAATAAGTATAGACGGAAAAAGCACGTGTCTGATTAATAGCTGCATACCTAGTACTAGGAGATGTGTTGATTTGCTCAAGTAATGAAACATCTAAATGGCAGTGCAACTGGAGTCACTATGTAATTAGGTTTATAAGAATCTATTGTCATTTTTCAAGATCCATTTGTGTTTTGCATGTGCCAAATAGGTGAGGGGAAAAGAAATGTAGTGGTTGTCACCACCTCTGCAACTTTCAAGTCTTTGACAGTGGCACTAATCTTTACAATCTCTCCAAGAATGTGGCATTGTTTTTAGTTTGCTATTCTCATAGATATAAGCAGTTCTAGTGGCTTCCATTTGGCCTTTCCTATTACAATAGTCTTTACAGGTCAGGGAAGCAATGTGGGGATTCTTCCAGCTGCTGAGTATATCTCTTTGTGTTTTTTTTTGAGACAGAGTCTTGTCCTGTCGCCCAAGCTGGAGTGTAATGGCATGATCTTGGCTCACTGCAACCTCTGCCTCCCAAGTTTAAATGATTCTCCTGCCTCAGCCTCCCAAGTAGCTGGGATTACAGGTGCCCGCCACCACGCCCAGCTATATTGTTTTTGTATTTTTAGTAGAAACAGGGATTCACCACGTTGGCCAGGCTGGTTCTAACTACTGACCTTGTGATCTGCCCACCTCGGCCTCCCAAAGTGCTGGGAATAAAGGTGTGAGCCACCGTGCCCAGCCGAGTATATCTCTTTTAATTATGCATTCTGGAACTGGGGAAATATAAGCACAGGATGGGTCCAGGGACTCAATGGGTCTAATGAGAGACGAACCTGAGCTGAAACTCCATTGATCACTCCACCTCCATTAGGCCTCTAGTCTGACTGGCAGGCAGAGTAAAGTTTCTGGTTTCCCCAGATTAGTATCAGATCAGAGCCACTGTGTAGTAATCCCTGACAAATCTGATTATTTCTCTTCCCGCAATGCACAATTACCCTGGTAGATAGCTATTGGTCTCTTTGGGGGAAATAACAATATACATTTTTGGCAATGTAGCAGAGTCCTTCCTCAAGAGGATCCAGCCTCTCCTTCATTCAGAGTTCTGAGAGTGTAAACTGGCTCGTCTGGGAATTGATTGAGAGGTTGTGACTCTTGTTTTGGTGATGCAAGTTAGGATGTCTGTTTCCTAGATCTAGAACTCTTGCACTTATACAGGCCAATAAGAACTTAGTAGATTGCCTGTTTATTTTTCTAGGGACACAACGATTAAGTGGCCAACAGCACAGGTCTCTGTAAGACAGACAATATTGTTTTAGCTCTGCTGGTAATTATAGTAATCATGCCCACCTACTTTTTGGCAATTAAGTGCCACCCTGGGGTGGCACTTAGGAATCCCAGTTTGATGGTAGCAGTTTCCACTGTAAGATATGTGTGACTAAAGAGAAGGGCAGCCACAGATCTCTTCAAGGATGCTAGGGTTCTCCTCACAAATTTATTTCTTACAGTCATGGTAAAAGGTATGTCCTCTGGACCCTCCTGGGGTGGGTAAGCAGGTCTTAAATGATAAATCCACTCTAACATTCCAATCTCCCCAAGCCTGTGGATACCTTTCTCTACAGATAACTAGGCAGTTCTGGCACTTCAACTTCATTTAGCATAGGTCCTTCTGGGTGGATGGAGGTTAAACGATCAATGGAGTTTTCACTCAGATCCTTCTCACGGTGGGCTCAGTGGGTCCCCAAACCCATCTTGTGGTTATTTTCCTAGTTTGACATGCATAATTGGAAAAGACATACTCAGCAATTAAACACAGCATTAGGGCTTTTTCTAAGCCTCTGAGATAAAACATTGAATCCAGAATCTCTGGTGGGTCCAAATCAATAAATTTGGCCTGAAAGAATTTATAATCTTTCCACCTTGATCCCTATATGAGTTGCCTGGAGTGGTCAAGACAAAGTACCACAAACTGTGCATCTTAAAACAACAAAATTTATTCTCTTGCAGTTTTGGGGGCTAGAAGTCTGAAATCAGGTTTT
>NW_012104754.1:1379428-1391212 GCF_000951045.1 Mandrillus leucophaeus | reverse complement strand
GGGGCGCGGGCCGTGGGCGGCGGGCTCGGTCCTCTCCGGAAGCTGGGCTGGGGTGGGGAGTCGTCAGCAGAGGGTACCTGGGCGTTCTCAATTCTGAGTGAGGCCGTTGGCGACAAGGAGGAATTGGCAGACAGTTTTGCCCAGTGTCCGAGTGCAGATTTCTTCCCCAGGGCCCCTCACAATTCTGGTCACACAGTGTCTCCCCTCCCGTCTCATTTTTGACATCTGCACATCTGAAGTTAAAGAAAGTTCCAGAAACTTGGGAAGCAAACCCGAGAAGTGGTGTGTTTTATTACTAGCTCCCGCTAGATCTTTCCTCCAGCCTGGCACAGGGAGGAAGTGAGGTCGCCCTTGCCTCAGCCGCGGGAGAATGGAGCCGCGCGACATGTTCTTGGAGGCGACGTCCCACCTGTTGGACAGACTTTGGACCGAGTCTGATCCATTCTTTTTGACCCTTTAACGGCCTGAGTAGTATCCCTTCCCGCATATCCTTTTAAAAAGGAAAGTCAGTGCTGGTTACATCAGTTCCTTACTGTATTATGAAGAAGACGATTTGGGAAGAGTTCCTGATTTCTGCAAGGGTCTGGGGGTACGCGTGGAAGCAGAATAGAAACTCGAGTGAAACTTTTCTACACTTTCAAGTTCCAGGCACCTATAAATGCCGTTGGAATTTAAGAAATTATGAAACCACTCAGCCACCCAGTTTGACAGATATTTTAATTGGCTGGAAAGTTAAATTTAAGATGTGTTTAAATGCAAAAAGCACTGCTAGAACTTTCGAAAAAAATTCCTGAAAAGGGGCCCTTTGGGGCCCTGTTAGGTAGATACTGTGTTGTAATAACGTATTTGCGTAGTACTTAGACATTCTTATTTGTCGAGAACAGCCTTGGGGTGGTGTTACTCGCACTTACTGGGTTAATGGCCGCGGGAAAATAAGATTGAGAGTCAGTGGTCTCAAGCTCCTGCCTCCAGAGCTAGGCAGTAAGTGAAGTAGTGAAGTTGGCTAGGACCTGGAGAGCTTGTCTCTGTTGAGAGGCAGGGTCCCCTAAGCTCAGGCCTGTAGTTGCTGCATCTTCTGTATTTAAAGAATCCAGCTATTTGGGCCTTGCATGAAATACGCTGCTTTTTAAATAGTGGCACCTATTTTTTTTTTTAATTGAAACCACTGTACAGGCCCATGTGTGAGCTGATGTGTCCTGTGGTGCCCAGTTTGCTCTCTGGGTTAGAGTCTGTATTAGGCCATTTTTGTGTTGCTATAAGGAAGTTCCTGAGGCTGGGCAATTTATAAAAAGAAAAGAGGTTTAATTGGCTCATGGTTCTGCAGGCTTTACATGAAGCTTGGTGCCTGTATCTGTTTGGCTTCTGGTGAGGCCTCAGAGGGCTTTATTTAACTTACCTCGGAAAGCCAAGTGGGACCAGGCAATCACGTGGTGAGAGAGGGAGGAAAAGAGAGACTAGGGGTGCCACAAACTTTGAAATAACCAGATCTGGTGTGAACTTGGAGTCAGCAGTCGTCTGTCACCAAGGGCATGGCACTAAGTGATTCATGAGGGATCCAAATACCTCCCACCAGTCCCCACCTCCAATACTGGGGTTTATATTTTAACATGAAATTTGGAGGGGACAAATATCCAGACTATATCATTCTGCTCCTGGCCCCCCAGATCTCATGTCTTTCTCACATTGGTGAATATAATAATCTCTTTCCAGCCATTCCCCAAAGTCTTAACTCATTCTAGCATCAAGTCCAAAGCCCTAAGTCTCATCCATGACTCACCTCTTTCCACCTATGAGCTTGTGAAATCAGACAAGTTATTTAATTCCACAAATTCCTGGGACATGGACACAGTGCAGCCAAATTCTTTGATAGGACGTAGCAGGGGTGATCCTTACTCCAGTTCCCGAGAACTTCTTCATTTCCATCTGAGCCTCATCAGCGTGGCCTTTACTGTCCGTATTTGTTTTATTATATTTTAATATTATTATTTTTTATTGAGATGGAGTCCTGCTCTGTCACCCAGGCTGGAGTGCAGTGGCGCAGTCTTGGCTAACTGCAACCTCTGCCTCCTAGGTTCGAACGATTTTCCTGCCACAGCCTTTGGAGTAGCTGGGATTACAGGCATCCACCACCATGCCTGGCTAATTTTTGTTTTTGATTTTAGTGGAGATGGGGTTTCACCATGTTGGCCAAGCTGGTTTCAAACTCCTGACCGCAAGTGATCTGCCCGCCTCAGCCTCCCAAAGTGCTAGGATTACAGGCATGAGCCATCGTGCCCAGTCCACTGTCCATATTTCTATCAGCATATTGGTCACAACCATTTAGCCCATTTCTAAGAAGTTCCAAACTTTCCCTCGTTTTTCTGTCTTCTTCTGAGCCCTCCAGACTCTTCCAACTTCTGCCCATTACCCAGTTCCAAAGCTGCTTCCACATTTTCAGGTATCTTTACAGCAATACTCGAGCCCTCAGTACCAATTTTTTGTATTAGACTGCTTTCGCATTGCCATAAAGAAATACCCGAGGCTGGGTAATTTGTAAAGAAAAGAGATTTAGTTGGCTCATGGTTCTGCAGGCTGTACAGGAAGCTTCGTGCCTGTATCTACTTGGCTTCTGGTGAGGCCTCAGGGAGCTGTTACTCATGGCAGAAAGCCAAGCGGGACTAGGTGATCACATGGTGAGAGAGAGTGAGGTGGGGGTGAGGTGCCTCAGACTTTTTAGCAACCAGATCTTGCATGAACTCAGTAAGAACACACTCATCACCAAGGGCATGGTGCTAAGCCATTCATGAGGGATCTACCCCCATGATCCAATCACCTCCCACAAGGCTCATCTCGAACCCTGGGGATTACATTTTAGCATGAGATTGGAGGGGAGGACTATCCAAATCATATCAGAGACTTAACCTCAGACTCTGCAGAGGGTTAAATAGGGGGTCTCTTGCCCCTAACCCCTGCTCCACGGGCCCATGCTGGTTCCTAATTGCAGCTTTGCCTGCCTTCTACCCTGGTGGTGAGAACTATGCGCTTAATTTAATGCTCTGTCTCACGTGCTGCACCTCAACCCCAGCCGTGTCATGCTTCCTGAGCAATGCAGAAACTTTGAAGCCAGACCATGTTCTCGAAAGTATACATAGTTATTTGACAAGTTTTCTGGTGGATGTGATTCTCATTCAGAACACCTACGAAAATAGACAATGGTAGGAAGAAGTGCTCTTTCTTGAAAAGTTTTTGTGGCACAGGTGCCTCTTCTGTCTGCTGCTGGTGTAACAGTATAGACTTAGAGCTGAAAGGAATGTAAAAAAAAACTAGCCTAGGTTTGTCGTTTTACACATTCACAGGTTTTTTAAGTGTAGCTTGACTGGAGAGACCCTGATGCATCCATGGGAACCTCCCCCTGCCTCTTCTGGGCTTCCTCAGCAAAACCAGGCAGAGAAACATGATTTATAGTGACAGCCAACTTCACCTTTTTTTTATCCCTTGGTTTGCTTCCCATGTTTGCTTCCCAGTAGATGTTCTGGTTTGTGTGTGGGGGTTTTGTTTTGTTTTTGCAGCTTAATTTTGTTTTCTCTTTATTTTTGTTGTGTTTGATTATCTCATTCTCTTTCACATCTCAAGATGGGGCAGAACAAGAGAGGTGAGTTTAAGATGTCACCTTTTAAACATCATGTCTCAAGTTTTGGACTTTCTAGCCTTTTTCCATCTTTCTGACTCGGCAGTATCTGGGTAGTGGACTGTTCCTCTATGGTATTTTCTCATGGGCTAGAGAAACTGTGCTATGGGTGTCATATAAACAAAGTTTGCAATATAAGGTATTCATGTCAATTCCTGCATGATGATATATATAGCTTAATAGTTGAGTATCAATTGAAATAGTGTAATGTCCATTTTTAGTCTACGTTTTTTGTCATTGGAGCCAAGGCCTTTCTTTCCACCCAGGTAGTTGGGTTTGCTATGAGGAGGAATCATTTAAAATGTTTACATTTAGAAGTATGAACACTGTAAGACTGTAGAAGTTTTGAGATATCCTACAGAGTCATTCGTAATACATTCAGTGGACAGTAATTATAAGTACAGAGCATAGCCCAGCTTCTGCAGCTGAATTAGACATTCGGGATATGTCTCTGAAGGCTGTGGTGATGGGTAGAGAAAGAGATGGCTTATTTTCTAGGCAGCACAGTAGATTACTCTGATTCCTTTCCACTAAGCTCATCACATTTCACAAGTGAGAGAAGGGGAGAAGAAACATACATACCACATGGATAAGCTGCTTCATTTTCTTGTTTGTTGAGACAGGGTCTCTCTCTGTTGCCCATTCTAGAACGCAGTGACAATCATGGCTCACTGTAGCCTCAACCTTCCAGGCTCAAGCGATCCTCCCACCTCAGTCTCCTAAGTAGCTGGGGCAACAGGTGCATGCCATCTTACCCAGCTAATTTTTTTTTTTACTTTTTGTAGAGGCAGAGTCTCACTATGTTGCCCAGGCTGGTCTCTAACTCTTGGGCTCAAGCAATCCTCTTGCCACAACTTCCTGAAATCCTGGGATTACAGGTGTGAGCCACAGTGCCCAGTGATGAGCTACTTTGTATACATTTCATTGCAGGTTTTCTTTCCCTCCCTCCCTCCCTTCCCTCCTTTTTTCCATCCACCCATCAGCCCATTTAAGAGCTGTGGTTGGCTCACATCTCCTAGACAAGCCCTAAGGATGGCTTGAAACATAACTTAGGGTCACATTTGAAGAAATCTTTTGTCAGACCAGATTACTTGGCCTTCTTCGAGCTCCCTCTGCTGCTCTCCTATGCTCTATCCTCTGCTCACTCCACCCCCAACATCTGACTCCTGCTATATCTGGTCCTGGGACATGGTTGGTGACTAGGCCAGAAATGCTTAGGGAATTGAGAAGAGACTACTCCTTGGCCCTTCTCTGCCTGTCTGAGGGTGAGACAGGGTTTGAATCTGTGGAGGCATTCTGTCGGTGAACCCCTCTGAAATTGAAAGCAATTTTATGTATGTTTCTGGGCTTAGGTTCTGATGAAATCTGAATTCTCAAAGGGGCTGTGAATAAAAAAAGTGGCACACGGTTGTTCTTGTGGATGTATTTTCTGCCCCACCCCACCCCCAGATGCTGCTACAGTTTGGAGTAGGGATAAAGTCTACTTTCTCCCAACCTGATGAAGAGCCTGCTTTGGGGTCCAGAACTAGGATGTCTCTAAGAATCAAACGTTATTGAGAGTGTATGCATTGACCCCAGATACCTCTGTAAGTCACATGGAGTAGCATAAGCCAGTCGTGGAAAGTCCACTTGCAGAAGAGGGGTGGAATTTTGGCTGGGGTGCCGGTACTTTCCTGTAGTTGATGTGTTGTTCACCCATGTCTGAACCACAAAGTGGTGGAGAACGGCTGGGTTGGTGGTCTTTGCTTTTCCTGTGCCTGTGTGGGAAGGTGTGTTAGTGTCATATTGGTTGACACTGTCTCACCGACATTGCCTTAGTGTTGCCATTAGTCTCAGAGGACAGGCTAAGTTAAGTATGAACTGCAGGGTTCAAGTCCAGAGAGTTGAATTAAAAAAAGCCATACTTAGTTCTTTTAGACAACTAAGGGGAACAAATTTTAAAAGGTTCATAACGGTGAGTGATTAAAATATTCTGTCTTGTTAGCTTTGCATATGCATTAGAATTGATTTTTTTCCTATTACGTATTTACTTGAATCAAAAATTAAAAAATTGGCTTCACAGAAATGCCTTCTGCTTCACTAAGCTCTGCTTTTAACTCACGGCTTTTGCTCTTGGGAATACTATAATTTTGTGTCTGTGTAGTGAGCATGTTTAAAGTAAGTTTTAAAAAATTGGTTGGTATGCAGATCTTTTTGAACAAAGCAAGTGGTACCAGTTATAATTTAGTATGTAATGTTATATAGCTTACTCAGTTAGATGTGTTGTCTTAATATCAAAAATAAAATATTTTATCTGTAGGTTAAGAGAAAATAGGTAAATAGGCTGGGTGTGGTGGCTCACGCCTGTAATCCCAGCACTTTGGGAGGCCGAGGCAGGGGGATCATCTGAGGTCAGGAGTTCAAGACCAGCCTGACCAATGTGGTGAAACCCCATCTCTACTAAAAATACAAAAATTAGCTGGGCGTGGTGGCACATACCTATAATCCCAGCTACTCGGGAGGCTGAGGCAGGAGAATCACTTGAACCCAGGAGGCGGAGATTGCAGCGAGCTGAGACCGCACCATTGCACTCCAGCCTGTGCAATAAGAACGAAACTCCGTGTCAAAAAATGAAAATAGGTAAATATTGTTTAATAGGAACTTGAAAATATACACTTTAAAATAATGCCATGGTGCAAAACTGAGAATTTTCTAACTAGGAATTGTTAGCATTTGGTTTTAAAATTTAGGCTGAGCACGGTGGCTCACGCCTGTCATCCCAGCTATTTGGGAGGTCAAGGTGGAAGGATCTCTTGAGCCCAGGACTTTGAGACCATCCTGGACAACATAGTGAGACCCTGACTGTGTAAAAAATTTTAAAAATTAGCCAGATGCACTGGTGCATGCCTGTGGTCTCAGCTACTTGAACCTGAGGTGGGAGGACTGCTTGAGTCCAGGAGGTTGAGGCTGCAGGGAGCTGTGGTTGCATGGCTGTAGTCTAGTCTGGGCAACAGAATGAGACCCTTTCTCAAAAAACATATATATATATATATATAATTTTTTAAATCGGCTTAATTATTTTTAAGTTGTATGTATTTATGGGGCACATAGTGATATTTTGATACACATAACTGTAGTGATCAGGGTAATTAGCATGTCCATCATCTCAAACGTATCATTTCTTTGTCTTAGGAACACTTAATATCCTTCTCCTAGCTGTTTGAATCTGTGTAATAGATTATTAACTGTAGTTATCCTACAATGGTGTAGAACACTAGAACTTACTCCTTCTATCCAGCTGTAATTTTATCCTTTATTTGTATCCTTTAACAAATTTTAACTGTGGAATTGAGGGTGACTGCCAGAAAATCAAGTCATTTAGACTTTGGCTTAACTTTCCTTTATCACAAAACTGTTTTCTGTGGTGATCACCTGAGTCTCTGAGCTTCAGTGGTTTCTTTTGTGTCAGAGTGGGTACCTCCCCGCTGCCACACCAACTTGACACACAAAAGGTTGCCAAATCCCTTTTCCTCTCATTGTTTTATTATCTTCCCATCCCGTAACAAAAACTTAAACTTAACCTCTACTTGTTTCAGATTCCCGGCCTTTAGTATAATTTCATTTTGTTGTTGTTTTCAGCTTTATTATTTTAATACATAAAAAATTAAAGCAAAAGCTTATTGAGTGAAGTATTTTTAAAATAAAATTATTATTTTTTGCTCTGTTTCTTCCTCTCTTTCTGTTTGCTTATCTTTATAGTAGACGGGTAACTGTTTCATTCTGCCTGTGAAATGTCCTCCTTCCTGAATATATTGATTGAGCTTCATTGCTTAAATTTAAAACTTATTCTTCGGGATTATTTTTAAAAATTTAATTAATTAACTAATTTTTTTAGTGACAGGGTCTCACTCTGTTGCCTGGGCTGGAGTGCAGTGGTGTGATCATAACTCACTGCAGCCTCCAACTCCTAGGCTTAAGTGATGCTTTCTCCTCAGCCTCCTCTGTAGAGGGGATTGCAGGTGAGTTCCAGCATGTCCAATTAAATTTTTTTTTTTTTTTTGTAGAGGCGGAGTCTTGCTTTATGCCCAGGCTGGTATTGAACTCCTGGCTTTAAGCAGGATTACTTTTATTTTAATAGTGGCCTTTAGTAAAGGCCATATTACATTTTCTGTATGTTCATGGTGGCCGTGAAGTTAGCAGATATTTGTGCGCAGAATCTGAGTGAAATCCAGTTGTGGTTAAAGCAATTTGATTATACTCTGATTCTCTTACTCTTCCATTTCTGCTTTGCTTTTTTCATGTATCTCGAGTCTCTTCTCTTTATTTCCAGTGATTTCCTGTTCAGCTTCCCTTTGCATTTAGTTCTCCTGTTTGTTCTGCTGTTTGTTTCTTTCCTTTCCTTTCCTGTTGGCCTTTGTAGGAATTTGTACTTGTGGGACGGAGAGTTGCTTGTTTAGAGAACCTCCTCTGGGCATTGATGTTGGATTTTGGTTATTTTGTAGATTAAAAAGAGAACAAAGTGGAGCCAAATATGCACGCAGTATAGCCACAGATTTTGCTCGAAGTACAATTTTCATGACAAATTTATTCACAAACTTAGACTAAAGAACTGGAAGAGGAACCATTTATACGGCCTCTTCCAGTCTTCTCATTTTGAAGATAAGAAAACTGAGGACTTGGGGAAGTGGTTTGCCCAGAGATATATGCCTCCGATAATGACACTGTGAAAGTGCTCTGCTTAAATGACTGTTTTACAGGATTAAATTTGTCTCTTATTTTATAAAGCCAGGAAAGAGGCTGAAAGATGTTGTTAAATGATTGAGAGAAGAACGAACACATTTGGTCACTTTTTATTTTAGGCCTTTGATGTATGGTCCCCATGAATCAGGTTTCTGTTTGTTTTTAACTCTGGCATGAGCTCTAAGGGTGACATCACACTTTTTACTTGAAATCTCACTGGAAGCAAGAGCGCATGGAAAGTACCTTTTCCTGATACTTGTTCCCTCACCCCCACAACATTAAAATATACACAGTTACACATTTATAGAGAAAAAAAGAAATAAAAATTGATAATTGGTCAGACTGTTCATTAATACTTTGCACCAGTGGATGTAAAATGAGAATAAGAATAGCTTACTTAATTTTGAGTGCTAATTATTTTCCATGTATCTGTTTCTTAAAATAGCCCTTTGAGGTGAATATTCTTACTGCCCTTTTGACAAGTAGTTAAACCTAAATGCTGACGGGTGTAGTTACTCTAGTCATAGTTATACATACAGCTAATAAGGACCGGAATGAGGGCTAGGTAAATAAACCCTGGCAGTCTAATTCCTGGGTCCCCACTCCAACCATTGCACTCTGCAGAGGGCTTACCTACATGGCGTGTATTGTGATATATCAGGCAGGGGGCAGGTCAGGAGTTGTGGGCCATTCAGGAAGAGGGAACATCTGAGCAAATCACAGATGCACGGGCACACGATAGTGTTGGTCAGGCGTTTGGACTGAAGTGTGAATACTGCATAGGAAAATAATGGGATACAGGCTAAAGTGGTAGGTAAGGTCCTAATTTTGACATTAGTTCCCTGAGTGTTTGGGAACCACTGAAAGGTTTTAGTGGGACATGTGAGACTTCCTCAGTCTACCCCTCCCAGTACCCCTTCTTCATCTGTCTCTTGCCCTCTGACTCCTTCGTCTTGCCCCCGGCTGTACTAGGCCATGTACCAGGAGCTGGGGTGATGAGGGAATTGGAGGTAGGGGTATCTCAGTCATTCACTGAAATTTTTTTTTTAAGCCTGGCACCTCCTCCTTCCTGTGTTCCATTGGGTCTGCAGTCTTGGGTGAGGATGGGGTATGCTCTCATGAGGCAGGAGTTTGGGGGAATCAGGGGTCTGATCATTGCTTATGTGAAGGTCAGCTAGTCTCCTTGTTTTCCGCTCAGTGTGTTACTCATACCCCTGAAGGACTTGATGCCTCCAGTTCCTGAGCCTTTCTGGGGCTCTGCCAGGTTTTCTGGCTTGCCTGCCATGGATGCCCATCCACCAGCCTTGGCTTCCCTGTCCTGTGTCATTTACCACTCCATCTGCTTTCCAGCTCTTTGGACTTTCACCTGTCTTCTGGTTTCATGAAAGATAGAATTGGGGTTTCTGTTTCCCTTTATTGTCATTTTGGGGTGAATCTTGAAGGAAAAAGGGGGCATCTTCAAACCAGAAGTCCCATTCTTCATCTTTGTCTAGCATCTAGTGGATTTTTTCCCTTTGTAGTACTTAGTGGGCTCTTTAAACTGAAGTACTGGAGACTAGGAAGCTTTGAGTAAGAAGTCGGTAGTAGTGGACAGTGGGAATATATGTAACAGCTGCATGTGTGGCTGGTTGAATGTGGTGTCAGGAAGCAGGAGAATTTCGAGGAGGTTTTTTAGCTTTGGTGATTTGTAATAGTAACTGATAGTCTCTTCTCGTTTTTAAGGTAGCTATTGTCAGGTTTCCTTGTGACATGTTACAAAGGTCGGCAATGGGCCTGCATTCCTATATAAATACTTTTATCAGCACTATCTCCATTCCTGGAACTTGACAGAGTCAGTTCAGGAGCTTCACTAATAAGATGCATGCTGTGACGTCTAGGTATGTAGTTGAGGCATTAATAGGCATTGCAATTAAAATGGCCTCAGAGCCACCTAGCAAATGAAGTGATGTAACTTGTCTTATTGAAAGTAAGAAATTCTGAAGTAGAAGAAAGTGGTGAGATAGAAACATAAGCATCTTTATTCTTAAGATATGAGACACATATTTTATCAGGTTATCATCATGTAAAGTGAAAAAAGTTAAACCCTTGGTGTGTTATGCATTTTATAAGCAGCTGTATAATAGGATGGAAAATGTCAGTGCAACAAGTGTTTGAAAATGTCTGCTTTGGTGTGATTTCAGTGAGGAGGACATGTACCGTGCTGCAGATGAAATAGAAAAGGAGAAAGAATTGCTTATACATGAAAGAGGGGCATCAGGTATGTTTGGTATTGTTTTATTTATAGAGTTCTTATTGTTTATAGCAGAAAATGCAGTTAAATCAGTATATCCATTTTCATAAAATATCAATAAAATATTCTTATGTATATGGTCTTATCTACATTGATTGTTTTGCCGAAGTATGTTTAGAGACTGTTTCCTGAGGTTTTTAAATGTTCATGCAAGCATTCCCTCTGCATTCTTTACATTCATATCATTTTTCACACCTATGAGGATTGTTTAATCTCTCGACACCATCCTCTCTCAGTTCTTGATTTCCTTATATTCTTAGAGGGAGAGTTCAGATTTGAAGTGCATTTTTCATTTCAAATGGAAAGACTTAACTGAGAAACTGGCTGTGTACATCTTTGCATGCAGATGGCTATATAAATGTGATTAATAAGAAAGACAGTGATGGGATCAGTAGCACAGCCTCATCGTTTTGTGATTTCATGTCTGTGTATTTCTTGTCTTGCCTGATCTTACCCCGACCAGGACCCATTGCTGCTGGAGTGAGGTGTTACTCCTGGACCCCTCCACTGGTCTGTGGAGACTTGGCTGGCAAGGTTGCATGTGGTGCACATCCTTAGTTCCATGACTGGTCTCATGCGGGAGCTGCATAGGGATACTCTGATTTTGGGATACCTCATGAATAATCACAAGTGGCATGTTCTCTCTCGTTACCTGTGTAATGTATAAGGGCACTTCAAAAAGGTTGCGGAAAAATGGAATTAAAAGATAGAAGGCTGGGTGTGGTGGATCATGTCTGTAATCCCAGCACTTGGGGAGGCTGAGGTGGGCGGATTGCTTGAGTCCAGGAGTTCGAGACCAGCCTGGGCAAACAAGGAGACCTTGTGTCTACAAAAAATACAAAAATTAGTCAGGCGTGGTGATGCACATTTGTGGTGCCAGCTACTCAGGAGACGGAGGTGGGAGGATCGCTTGAGCCTGGAAGTTTGAGGCTGTAGTGAGCCGTGATCTCATTACTGCACTCCATCCTGGGTAACAGCGAGACCCTGTCTCAAAAAAAAAAAAAAAAAAAAAAAAAATAATCCATAAAGATGTGATGATAATTTGAGAAAGAAATGATATGTGAACAATGGGCTAATAGATTAAATATACAAGAAACCCATTCAAGCC
>NW_012104754.1:1281759-1379378 GCF_000951045.1 Mandrillus leucophaeus | reverse complement strand
ACTGCAAGCTCCGCCTCCCAGGTTCACACCATTCTCCTGCCTCAGCCTCCCGAGTAGCTGGGACTACAGGCGCCAGCCACCGCACCCGGCTAATTTTTTGTATTTTTAGTAGAGATGGGGTTTCACCGTGGTCTCAATCTCCCCACCTTGTGATCCGCCTGCCACGGCCTCCCAAGTGCTGGGATTACAGGCGTGAGCCACCGCGCCCGGCGTCAAGCCACTTTTAAATGATGATACCAACCATTTGTTGAACTCATCCCTAAAGAACTGACAGGCCTGGGAATTTAACAGTGTGAATGCAGCAGTCTGTTTTGCATTATAAGCTGAAGAAAAATGTGTGTCCTTTAAGGGCTTCTTAAGATTAGGAAACAAAAGGAAGTCAGAAGGAGCCAGATCAGTACTGTAAGGTGGATACCTAATGATTTCTCATCAGAATTCTTGCTGTTGTTTGAGAGGAAGGAGCAGGAGCATTGTTGGGATGCAGAAGGACTCTCAGTGAAGCTTTCTCTGGCATTTTTCTGCTAAAGCTTTTGCTTTCTCAAAACACTCTCAGATATTAATTGTTGTTTGGCCCTTCAGAAAGTCAACAAGCAAAATGCTTTCAACAGCCCAAAAAACTGTTGCCCAGACCTTTGCTCTTGACCAGTCTGCTTTTGTTTTGACTGTACCCCTTCCACCTCTTGGTGGCCATGGCTTGGAATGTGCTTTGTCTTCAGGATCGTACTGGTGAAGTCATGTTTCATCTCCCATTAGAATTCTTCGAAGAAATGCTTCGGGCTCTTGATCCCAATTGTTTAAAATTTCCCTTGAAAGCTTTGCTTCTGTCAGCAGCTGATCTGGATACACCCACGGAGTAGAAAGTTTGCTCAACTGTAATTTTTTTGGTCAGAATTGTGTAGCTGAACCAGGTGAGTTGTCTGTGATGTTGGCTATTGTTTCTGCTGTTCATTGTTGGTCCCCTTCAGTTAGGGCACAAACAAGATTCGTATTTTCCTCCTGAGTTGATGTGGATGGTCTGACGCTGCAGGTTTCATCCTCAACATCGTAATGTTCCTTCTGAAAACGAGTTATCCATTTGTAAGCTGCTGATTTCACTGGGCCACTGTCCCTATAAACTGTTTATAAATCATAAGTGATTTCACCATTCTTTCACCTATGCTTCACCATAAATTCAACATCAAATTTTAGCAGAACTCACGTTGCTCTATTAGTGGTCTTTTCAAACTGATGTCTTATCCTTCTTAGTGCCTTAGATGAGATCCTGTTCATACATGTTATAACAAGTTAGTATGAGTTTATCATGGTGCCAAAAAAAAAAAAAAAAAAATTGAAATCCATCCATAGCTTTTTCGTAAAAGTCATTTTCCATGAACCTTAGAAGACCCTTGTCTGTGCTCTTCTGGTTTTGAGAACTGCCTTCTGTTTATGGTGAACAAAAGCATTGTCATGTGTGATTAGGAACAAATGATACACAGTGTGGTTTTTATAATACTTTTTGAGCCCTTCTCAAGGAATTGGTGAACTCTTCACTGTGGTAGCCACAGGAGATATTCCTTGTAGTAGTGCGTTCCGGGGCTGCACCGTTCCAGTCTTCCATGAAACTTCAGAGAATACTCTGTCTCTACTGCTGTGGTTGTTCAAAATTTCCTGTGGAATGCAGTGTCCTCGTTAGTCAGATTCCTAAGAAGAAAGTGCATATTCAGCTGGTGTTTGTTACCGCTGACAGTCCTCCACCCTATAGGCTCTCTGTTGTGTTTCTCTTCTGTCTGGCATTGTACCCCACACAGGCTATGAAGCTTTTCAGTGGGTCTTGTAACTCCTAGCTTTACTCTGAGAATGAAATGGATCCCGTTACACTTCTCACATCATCTCAGACCTTCTGGGTTCATTGTCCTTCCTGAAATAACATTTGCTACCCTCTCCCCTGAAGCAGAGTCCAGACTGAGGCAGAAAGTTTTCTTATCCTCTCTGTTAGTGAAAAGATTTTTTTCCACCTCGCCTGAGAGTCAGCAAACTATGGTTTCCAGGCCAAATTTGACTTGCCACCTGGGTTTGTAAATAAAGTTTTTTTTTTGAAACATATTAGTTTACATATTGTCTGTGGTGGCTTTCGTTCATGGTAAAGTTGAATAGCTGTGACAGAAACCTTATGGCCCTCAAAGCCTTAACTTATTTCCTATCTGGCCCATTACAAAGATTGAGATTCCTGTCCTATTTGAGAGTCCCTGCTTTCCGGAGGGGTTTCAGTTTTAACTTCCTACCTCCGGAGGGTCTGATTCTTGTCTTTGTCACCCGTGTGGTGGCTAAAGATCAAGCCTCTTGGTTATTTCAACTCCTGGCTTACCGCTCTGGTTTTCAACTTCCCTATTTTTGTATTTTTTATTTTTTTGCTATTAGAAATGCCCTTTTTTGAAAACAGCAGAGTCTATGTAGTTTGCAACTAAAGAAAGTTGCTTTTGAACTCTGTAGTCTGCTCGAGGTCAGGCACTGCCTTGTCCTGCATCTCCAGCTCCTAGCCTGGTACCTGGCATGTAGTAGCCATTGGAGTCCTCCTCAGAGGACCACAGTAGAATGGAAATTCAGGTATTTGATGCTGCCAGCTGTGCTGGTACCCATTTTCCCAACCCTCACTGCCTACGTAGGCCTCTGATTCAGCACTTGGCTGTGGCCTATGGCTTGATCTCTTGGCCTGTGTGAGGCTTGCGCCTTCCCCCCTCAGTCATGGGGTGCTGGGCTTGCCCCACCTTGCCCAGGAGGCCAGGCCTTGTCCTGGTGTGCACGAGAATGAGGACTGCAGGGAGGAGAGCAGGAAGGTAGATTTCCTTCCCAGGAGGCCCGTTCTGAGCTGGACATGCTTTCTGTTCAGGCTCATAACCCTACCTGGAGGAAAATGTGAACCAATAAGTGTCCTGACTCTGGACATTTGCATTTCTTCCCTTTTGGGCAGGTGAATGGAAAGACAGATACATGAGAATGCTTCCATCCACTAAGTAGACACACAAAAATATATTTCTCGAATTAAAAAAATGAAGGTTTTTTAAGGATTGGCTGTGCAGCGTTGGTCTCTGTGGTCCCTGTATATTATACCTCAGGAGTCTGCTTCATTTTTAAGTGAATCCTGAGGTGTGCCACAGATAAATATGTCTGTGTTATCTGTATATGTATTATTTTCCCTTTTATGTAAAAGGTTACTTTTCTTTGTAAAAGGATTCACAATGAGATTTTTAAAAATCGACAGTTCTTAAGAGTTTACTTCATTTTTTTTTTTTTAATTTACCTAAACTGCAAGAAGGATTTAGGGCCTCTTATGTGCTCCTAATCATCCTGGCACCCATCACACCCTGGTTTATAAGTGCTTGTTGTCTTTTCTTCTCCAGCAGTCCATAAGCCCCTTGAGGATAGAATCCTGTCTTCATCACCTTTGTATCCCCAGTTCCTAGCTCAACGTTTGGTACATTTTAGACACTCAGTAAATATTTGTTGAATTTAGTTGAGTAAAACATTTTTATTTTATGTATAACTTGCTCAGGAGTAAATATGTTGTCAGGTACTTCTGTATTTATATTCTAAAATCATCACTAGCATCTACGTCTTCAATAATTTAAAAAGGAAGTCAAGATGTGCCTGAGAATTTACCTCCTTTTCTTCCTGAAACATACACGCTAACGTGCATGTGCGTGTATATGCACCTACCACAGAAGCAAACCCCAAACCATATATATTAAACTAGGGAAAATATAAAGGCCATTTTGTTTTTCGCTGTAACATTTGTCTGATGGTGAGTTGTATTTTTAATTTTTGGGGGTGTGTTGTTGTTAGAGTCAGGTGAGGTCTGTGGATTAACAAACATGGAGAGTTCTGTTAGTTTCTGGTTTATTATCGACTACTTTTGGCTTTTTGGGATCAGGGAAGGACATAACTACATTAAGATAACTAAAAGTAATTTTTGTTATAGTAGGTGTTATTTCTTTGTATAATGGTTATAAAAAAACTGATTACTCATTGTTAGAAGTGTTTTCTCATAGTTCAGACTGTCGCATCTTTAATTGATTAGAAAAGTATTCATGAGCACCTGTGTGTCAGTGCAGCTCCAGATCCTGAGGACACAACACAACTGAGAAACAAAACAAAGTCCCTGCCCTCAAAGAGCTTGTGTTTTACTGTATTTTTGTATGGGTGTGTGTGGGGGGGGTGGGGGAGTGGTACAGAAAAATATTTCAGGTGTCGAGTGCTAAGAAGAAAAACCAAATGGTATAAGAGGAATAGAGAGCAAAAGTGTATGTGATATTATGATACAAGGTGCTAGCTGACCCTGGAGCAGAGGCCTGCATGGAGCCGGGGAGCAGCCCTGCAGGTGTGGGGAAAAGCAAGCCAGGTGTGTTGGAGAGTATTGGGAGGCTGTAGCTGGGGCAGGAGTCCAGTCAGTGTGAGGAATGGTGGGAGGAGAGACCAGAGAGGCAGAGAGGGGGACTGTATGAGGAATAAGGCCATGAGGCAGGAGTCCCTGGAGCTCTCTGAGCCCAGGAGTGATCAGTACCATCTGATTCATGTTTAGATGGATCATCCTGGCTAGCTACCATGTGGAGAATGGTCTGGAGAGTGTGGTGATAAGGGACACCCATTGGGAGACCCCTGTGGTTATCTAGGGGTGAGGTGATGGTGGTCTGGACCAGTGGGTAGGCAGTGGTTGAATTCTGGATTTTTTTGAAATGAAGAGTGAAGGGTAACCCCCAACTGAAGCAATATTCTGATTATGCTTTGATTTATTATTTGTTTTTTTTTTTTTAATTCTTTAACAGAACCGAGATTAAGCGTAGCTCCTGAAATGGATATCATGGACTACTGCAAAAAAGAATGGAGGGGAAATACACAGAAAGCAACATGTATGAAAAAGGTACGACACAGAGGTGCACATATTTCAGGTCTTTCAAATAGTCTATCGTAAGTTGTTTCATATGTCATTTGATATTTTTAGACATTAGTTAAAATGACTGCTATAGACTTTATTATTGGTGTTCTTATCTTAGAGATAAGGAAATAGACTCCAAAGATAAGGATTTTGTTTTAAGTCACAGTGTTAATATAGAATCAGCATCAGTTATTCAGTGACACAATTTCTTTGAAAAACACGTAAATGACTCTGCTGTTCAGAGTTGGGCCAGCCATTGGTTGTCCTCTTGGAGCCATTTGGGAATATCCTTTTTGGTCTGGTGTTGTAAAATAAAAGCCTCAGGGATGCCTCAGGCCGATTCCACACTCCTGCTTTCCACAGCACACTGGGTTTGCTTACACACCCTCTGGTCCTGGGGCCTAGAACCTTCTTGGACTCCCTACACAGGGGAGTCAGGAACTGCTCCCTTCACTTAAGGTGTCCCAATCTCATTGCATAGACTGGTGATGTGAAGATAGTCTCCAAGGCTGTGGGATGACATTGGGGGTTCATATGATGTGGTCCTGCTGTGGTTGTTTGGGCTGGTTCATTACTCAGCTCAGACACCATGGCCTACATATACTATGCAGGTGATCAAGTTGCAGGGCCTGTGAGCTCTACCCTCAGATGTATACCAGATCCAGTATTACCAGTAGGATGAACCATGTGAATTGCTCAAAAACAGTCAAATAGCAGATTGAACCTAAGACTTCCATGACCTCTTGAAACCTTTGCATTTATTTTTTCTCATTTTTATCTTGTTATTATTTACATTATGAATTTGAATGCACTTCTTACATATTAGAGATACTGACCATCATATTTAATAGAAATATCTTTAAATTTTTTTTGGTTAGGATTTTAAGTTTTTAAGTATTTGAATATTTAGTCTTTTCCTCAGAGCTCGTTTTTATAGAAAATAATTGCTTATCTTTCAGCATGTACCTCAACTGCCCATGGGCTGACCTTAGTAAATATCTAGCTGCCACTTGTAAAGCTCTGAGAGCAGATGATAGCTCTCTGCAATTCTGAAATGTAGATGCTTTGTGTTTTAGGCGTTTATTAGAGAACTCAATTATGAAACACCTGGAATTCTTAGTTCCTGCCAGAGGTTAAGAACATTTATATTTTTGCTGAACGTGCTGTTGGTCACTTGCAGATTTTCCAACCTCCAGCCCATCACGACCCATGGCAGTAATTAGAGCATCTCAGATGCCTGAAAACAGCTTTCACCTCCATTCTATTTTAGTCGTTATTTGCGTAATTGTCTATTTTTGTTTCTAATATTCTTTTGGAAGTAAGTTTCTATAAATTCAGATTTAATTTTATTCTGAAATAGCGTGAGTAATTTATGCATTTGGAAAGGTACAATTGCAGTTGAATTTGCCATCATAAGTATTCTGGGGTAATTAAGGTTTACCATAGGCAAGAAGTACATAATTATTAGTAGGTGTGATTCTGCCTGATGGAACCTTATGTGTTACAGTGGTTGGACCACTGAATAAAAATGCAGTCCTCAAAATGTTGTTATTGGGGGAAAAAAGTACTTTTGTATTCACTTAAAATATCATCCTATGACTTGAACCTTGAAAAGAGCTAAGAACGAGGTTTTAGTACCTGGACACACAGGACAGAGGTGGTCTGCATTGCGCCCACTCCACAGTGAGGGTAACACTTCTTTCTTTGTGTGAGTGCAGGGTAGGAAGTGGGTCTTTAGTGACTATCAAGGAAGAGTGGGATGAGTTAAGGGGCTGGCTGGACCCAGGGCCAGGGTGATGGTGGGCAGCTCAGTCAGTCTCAAGGACTGCATGTGCCTAGCTGGAGAAGCCAGGCATCATGCATGCTGGGGAATCAGAGTCACTAGGATTTTATGGTGTCTTTTCAGGGTACGTTTCAGAATGGTCCATTGGATGGCTGTTTTTGAGTGCCCAAGCATGTCACTGAACATTTTCATTTCCTTGTTTCACTTCCAGACTGAGCAAGAGTGACACTTCACTTAAAAAAAGAAAAGAAGGTGGGGTGTGGTGGTTCACACCTGTAATCCCTGCACTTTGGGAGGCAGAGGCAGGTGGATCACCTGAGGTCAGGAGTTCAAGACCAGCCTGGCCAACATGATGAAATCCCGTCTCTACTAAAAATACAAAAAAATTAGCTGGGCGTGGTGGCTCATGCCTGTAATCCCAGTTACTCAGGAGGCTGAGGCAGGCGAATTGCTTGAACCCGGGACGCCGAGGTTGCAGTGAGCCGAGATTGCGCCATTGCACTCCAGCCTGGGCAACAAGAGCGAAACTCCATCTCATAAAAAGAAAAGAAAAGAAGCCTAACAGAATTATTCAGCCATCTCTTGGCATCTAAACTTTTATATATACATGCACATACACAAAGCACCCCCGCCCTGCTTTGTGTTTTGGAAACTTGGGGTTTTTCTGTATTTTTTTAATATGAAAATATAAACTTAGTTTAGCTCTCTTTTTTCTTGCCTTTTTGTTAAAGAGTTTAGGGTTAACTGAAACACAGATTAAACCCTTCAAAATGTTGGTTGCCAGGGAGTAAGTGTTAAAACATTTGCCTAGGAAGGGACATAAAACTCCAACTTTGGGCTTCCCAGTGGTCCCAGGCCAAGTTTTTTCCACAGGAATGAAACTTTCTCTGCTATCTCAAGTCAGTAACAACCATTTTGAATTCTTTCATACCTTTTCCCAGGGCTATGAGGAAGTTTCTCAGAAGTTCACCTCCATACGGCGAGTCCGTGGTGATAATTACTGTGCACTGAGGGCCACGCTGTTCCAGGCCATGAGCCAGGCTGCGGGGCTGCCGCTCTGGCTGCAGGATCCAGAGCTCATGCTGGTACGCTGCTGCTGCAGGTTTGAGTCCAAAATGTTTCAAACAATTTTTGTGAGAAAATTTTCCCTTTCTGTCCATGCTACCTGCTATTATCTTCTGCAGTGTGATGTCAGCATGTGCGTTTATTCAGTTTTGTGTGGCTGGGATGATTTCACATAGTTAAATGACCAAAAATAATTCGTATTTCGTAGAAGAGAAAAATGATAAAATTTATGTGAACAATTTAGTTGAATTAGAGAGCAGATGTTTGTGTAAAGCACTTAGGAACAGTTTGATTTCAATTTTGGTGTTTGTTTTAAGTAGGCTGTATATGTTACTGTTTGAGAACCTACTGGGGTTTTAGAATACACATTTCTTTCGTTTCTAGCTATAATTCAAGAAATTAGTACTTTTGGCAAAGTGTGAAGATTGGCTTAGTAGGTGGCAGAACAGCAACACTAGAAGAGAGATGATTACTGTCACATGGAGAGGGACTTCCTGAGGAGCTGAGACTCAACCTGTCCCAGGCCTGGCCCTCTTTAGCGTTTTAAATGTACCACATGGCAGACCTGTACTGGAAAGTCATTTGTCTGCACGTCCTGACACAGATAAAGTCATATAGTCGTGTGGGTGATAGACGACTATCCTGAAAGATTTTTTGGTCAGGAATGGTTGGTCAGAAACAGCAATATACCCATGTAACAAATCTGCACATGTACCTCCTGTATCTAAAATAAAAGTTGAATTAAACAAAAGAAATGGCCACAGCCACCCAACGTTCAACAGTCACCACCCTGCTCAGTCAGCAACCATCAACGTCGAAGCAAGACCCTCCACCAGCAAAAAGATTACAGCTTGCTGAAGGCCCAGATGATCATTAGCATTTTTTTTTTTTTTTACCAACAAAATATTTTTAAATTAAAAAAAAAAAAAAAAGAAAGAAATGGCAATATGACATTAACTGGAAGAAAATTGTCTTGTGCTTAAATTTAAAAAATCCAAAACCCAGAAATGCCAGCTGTGGGAGATTCGCCTTATAGCAGTTTATGAAAAGAAAGAAAAAGATGTTAGGATTCGCATTGATTGCAAGCCCGCTGTGAGCCTGCATGAAATGTGATGTCCAGCAATGATCACAAAGCCCTAGCTGCATTTTATTTTTATTATTTTTATTTTTATTTTTTTAAAAAGACCAACCTGGCTGCATTTTAAAAGTAATGATTCTAAGAATTAGACTGTGACAGCCCCACCTTGAACTGGGCTGGTCAGAGGCCGTCTCGAGCTTGGTACCTGTATCCTCAGCAGACGGAAATGTGGCCAGGATGCTTCATCGCATTCTGGGAGCAGTTGAAGGAGCTGGGGTATTTTCCTAGAATAAAGAAGACTTTTAGAGGAACTTGTTGTTGGCTAAGGTAGAGGTCTTTTAGGTGGATGAGAGATCACACGCTCGGAAGGGCAAAACCAGGACTGGTGGGTAGAGGATACTCCCCGTCTGTTCCACGATTATTTAATAAACCAGCACAAAATCACCACACCTCTATCAACTGTCAAAATGACATCTGGAGCCAAGTGTGGTGGCGCCTATAGTGTTAGCTACTTAGGAGGCACAAAAAAAACCAAAACCAACATCTGGGAAAGATATTTTCTTCTAAGCAAAGATGTATGCCATCTTAAGCAGATTTTTCAGCATTAGCTTATTTCTTTCATATAGAGGCAAGAGAAATGGGTATACTAGGCTGTTTTTTCTTTTGTAAATGATGCCATTTATTAGTAAAGTATTTCAGAATTGTTTGTCAGTTGGCAAAAGCATTCCTATGGTTGGATATAAGACCCAGCTAGAGAAGCAAACAGTAATTTCACTGTTTTTGCTTTGCCTTGTTTTAACTTCTGTACTTGACAACTGTAGCTATATATGACACAATTTCTAGATTGTGGTGGCGTGTGCCTTTGTTCTTAGCTACTCAGGAGGCTGTGCTGACAGTTGTAGCTATATTATATTAATCTACAAATCTATATTTCTAGGTTGGATGTAATATCCCCCTCAATTTAAGCAAAATTTTCCTTTTGAAGCTTTAAGGAGCTATTTAGATTTATGGACTCACTTGACACTAAATTTGTGTTTTTATACTTTCTGAGAATCTGGGGTAAATAGTGTCCTAAGTAATTAATTAAAGTATAAAATTGCTTTAAACAAAGTAAAGTACAGAGGCCGGGCGCAGTGGCTCACGCCTGTAATCTCAGCACTTTGGGAAGCTGAGGTGAGCGGATCATGAGGTCAGGAGATCGAGACCATCCTGGCGAACATGGTGAAACCCCGTCTCTACTAAAAATACAAAAAAATTAGCTGGGCGAGGTGGCGGGTGCCTGTAGTTCCAGGTCCTTGGGAGGCTGAGGCAGGATAATGATGTGAACCCGGGAGGCAGAGCTTGCAGTGAGCAGAAATCACGCCACTGCACTCCAGCCTGGGCGACAGAGCGAGACTCTGTCTCAAAAAAAAAAAAAAAAAAAGTAAAGTACAATGGCCCCGCCCCCCCCCTTTTTTTTTTTGGTAGCAGGATATATTTGGGTAACATTGTCTGCCATATTAAAAATAGTCTGGGTAGATTACGTTCAAACTGTTCAAACTCTAATTGCTGTTAGAGTGTGTTGCATGTGTGAGTGATGGGGTTTTAAGGTGGTTTTTAAGGTGGTTTTTCACATTAATTTGAGTAATGTGGAAATAGTTTTAAAATTCTTAAGGATTCTTTCTAGTTTCTTTCCTTTTCTTTGTGTATCAGCTATTATATTTTTCTGGGAGCATAATTTAATTAGTTGGTCACTGTGGTTTGGTTTTTGTCATCTAACTTTTATTGAATGCCAAGAGGCCTCTGTCAAAGAGAGAAAACACAGTGTACCTGCCTGTGGGTTTGGTATATATGTTTATTAAACGTTGGGTCTAAATGTTAGCTGAAGAATATCTTTGTTCTTTCCTTGCTGTCATCCAGCCAGAGGACTTGTCCTTGTGTTACTGTTCCAGCCCTCAGCAATTTAACATAGTTTGAAAATTTCCTTTACCCAGTTCGTTTTGTGGTGTCACATCTGAGACATGATTGGATGACAAATTCAAATTCAGCACATGCTTCGCGTTTGAGGGGCTGGTGAAGGAAGGAAGGGACCTATAAGCTTAGTCTGGTCGTCGTGCAGATCTCCCAGGTGGCCTGCAGACCCTCCTGTGGATGCCTTTCCACTCCTGTTCTCACTCTGGCCCCCCTCGCCCCACAGCCCTTCCCTTGGAAGGTCCACTGTGACAAGGGCCTTGTTGAGTGAGCGTTTCTTGCAGTGTGACCGAAAGAAATCAGGGGTGGAACCTTTAGCTAGCTTTATCTGCTTCTGTTTGCAGATTGAGAGATGTTCTCTGTGGCATGTTGCTGTCTTCTCTGTCTTTTAGAACATCATTTGGATTTAGGGTATTAAAGGGAACTGGGAAAGCTAGACTGAGTGACCCTCCCCTTAATCTGTGGTCAGTGAAGGAGACCCCGGCTTCCTTTCTGCTGCTGCTCAGCTTTGCTGGCCTTGCTCTTTTCCCTGCCTATGAGGCAGAGCTTTGTCCTTATTGCCCCTCTGACAGTTTGGCTGCCCCTCACCTGTCATCCTGCCCAGGCATCCTGTTTGTTATTCACATTTCTGCCCAGATCCCAGTCTCTGTGTTTGGCTGCAGCCAGATCATCTGACCCTCACCCCAGCTATGGAGATTGCCTAGTCTGGCTCTTAAATGTGGAACAACACTTTGGTCCCTGAGAGGGGTGTCCTCTAGAGCACGGGTCCTTTGGTTTCCAAGTTCGCTACATTTTATAATGTCTCTGAACTGGTTAGACTGTGATAGTGTTTGCTTAGAGTGAGATAGACTGTGTGTCAAAATTTTTTTGTGAGTTTTGGTGATGACACATTTTTATTATTTGCTGTATGTTGTATCAAGAATTACCAGCATATGCTAGAGAAAACAGGCTGTTTTATAGTTTAGTCACAAGCGAAATGACAGCTAAGCTAATTACCTACTTTATTCTTGAATATTTCCAATCACTGTTTCTTATTTAAATCTGGTTTCTTGCTTAAATTTTTTTTATTCTAATAGAAGTCCAGTTTGCGCTTAGTGAAAAACAAAGGCTATTTACATGTGTTCCATGTGCTATGACCTCTGAAAGCATTTAAAGTTGTATTCACTTTTTTCTTCTGAATAAATTTGACTTCATTCTTTTCTGATGGCTTTTTTCATGCTTCATTTTTAAAAATTGTCTTAAGGATTTCTGCATTTCCTGGAAGTCTACAACCCTGAACTGTTTGACCAGTGTGTGAAAGGAATCAGAGACAGTTGTTTCTCTCTGTGTAGTTAGGTCTTCAGGGTCTCCTGAGTAATTCAGTTGAGTACTGCACCTACTTTTTAGATAACTGTATCGTGTCCCCAGATGCTCAGCCGGTCTTCTGGGCTTCCCTTCACCTCGTTTCCCAGCTCACGTCTGTGTGGCCAGTATTCTCTGCGCATTTGTAGTTCTTTGTGCCCAGTTGTAATTTTAGCTTGTTGCCACTTGAGGGCATGTGCGGTTCTTGTGATAAATCTGAGAGACCGAATTGAGGGTTTTGCCGCAGAATTGCCACATGTTGCCTAAACGCAGGGCAGTGTGGGCACGGAGTGGGCTAGTGTAGCCCTTAGGTGAGTGGTCATTTGTTACTCTAATAAGATGAGGAGGAGAAGGCCCTCTCCACCCTTAGTGAGTGATGTAGTTCGCCATCACTGTGGTCACAGTGAAAAGAAATTTGCATCCCAATCGTGGTTCTGTGTTTTGTAGAAACCACCTTAGTTTCACATTGCTGTAGGTTGAGAAGGTACAACCAGAATTACTATTTATGAAAGGGTCTTTTAGTCTTAACATTCCAGTTGAATGGAAGATTTGGCCTCATTTAAAACTGTATTTATTTTATTTTATGTATTTATTTTTATTCATTTCTTTCTTGCTATGTAAAGTTTTTAATTTTTTAGAGATGAGGTCTTGCTCTGTTGCTCGGGCTGAAGTGCAGTGGTACAGTCATAGCTAACTATAACCTCAAACTCCTGGGCTCAAGTGATCCTCCTGCCTCAGTCTCCTGAGTAACTGGGAATATAGGCACATGCCACTGTGCCCAGTGAATTTTTAATTTTTTTTAAAAATAGAAATGGGGTCTTGCTATGTTACCTGTATTGGCAAAACTGTATCAATAACTGCTGAAGAAGGTTCCTCATAGGATATTGTAGGATTTAATTATTCTTTAATGATCTGTTGACTTGGAGGTGAACTTGTTTTCCTTTCTAAATTTTATAGCAGTGAAGTGACACACCTGTGCCCAGCCTAATTCTAGGATTTTTCTCCTGAAACACCCAAGACTATTGGAAGAGTCTTACTTCCCATGCTGTCATCAGTCAGGCTGTGCCTCAGCTTGCCTTTCAAATTGCAGATTCTGTTGATAACTAGAGGGAAACAAAGTGACAAATACTCCAGGAATTAAAAAAAAAACCGGAAACTAGCAATGTAGTTCAGCTGTCACTTCTTTCATGGACTAAATGAGCACAGCTCCCATAACCCCTGCCTCTGATTTTCAATGTATGTTTTATCTTAATATATCGATTAGACAGTTAAACTAGACATAGTGTCATTTCTCTGAATGTTAAAACTTTGAGTATATGTGTTAACATTATTTAACAAACTTTTTCTACCTTTCTTTGGTGGATTTTTTAAATACCAGAAACTAGGTTTTATTTTTCTTACTGGGAAAGGAGCAGGTTTGGCTTCACCCTGGACCTTCTCACATGCTCAGAAGCACTGTCCTGAGCCATGTGTTAGGTGGTGGTTGAGAGGCTGCAGTGAGTCCTGTAGCCTGAAGGTGGTTGGTGTGAGGACGTGCTGTGGGCATGGCCTTAGCTCATCTGTACAACTGCTGTGGAATGTCCTGGCCATGGTTGGAGTCCTGCAAGGCAGATTGTGCTTTGGCATCTCAACCAAAAGCACCATTTCACTCCAGCAGCCCTCCTCAGGATGGTACTTTCTAAGTTCCTGACTTCTAGATTTAGGTCCTCCATCCTAAACCCACATGACAGATTTGCAGGATTAATTCTGGAAACAAAGGTAGGTTTTATAGACTTTGTGGTATCTTACAGCTTGGATCGTGTGGTGGATTTCTTGGAATGTTAACACCTCTTTATCTCTTTGTTTCTTGATGTTGTAGTTACCAGAAAAACTCATAAGCAAATACAACTGGATCAAGCAATGGAAACTTGGACTGAAATTTGATGGGAAGAACGAGGACCTGGTTGATAAAATTAAAGAGTCCCTTACTCTGCTGAGGAAGAAGGTTTGGAACCTGTAGTGTCCTGTCTGATAAGGGTGAAGCTCTCGTTTCTGCTTGCCCCAGAAGACCAGTTTTTAGTCTTCACTCAGTGGATTTTCAAATGCTCTTGGCTGATTTTTAGGCAAAATGGTTTTAAATGAACTCAAACTTTTCCCATGAGGGCTTTGGTAAAATGGGAAGTACCAACTTTATATATTCTTAGAGCAGATGCCGTGTACTAGGGTATCAAATAATGAAGTGTTTAACTTTCTTAAAAGGAAACCTTAACAAATATAGTCTTTGTTCCAAGTCATATTTATGTTTCAAGAATATCATTTGGTTCCTATTTCTTATACTAATATCATTAGTAATTCACATTTATTCTTTCCAATTACGTTCATGTTTTAAGATTCTGCCCATATTTATGAGACTTATTTTCTTTCTCAGTGATTTTCCAGTTAGTAGATTTAGTAACTTGTCTTTAGAAAACTGTCCTGAGAGTTTTTCTGAAACAGAATTGTAGGGAGAACTTGGTCTTCTGATTCCTATTGATTTGGTCTTTAAAATTCTACCTTTCTGTGGCTTTCCACTGTCTCCTCTGGGTTGGATGTCCTGCCTGCACACTGGCTTACATGACCCCTAGCTTGCCTGCATTGAGCAGCTTGGAGCTCTTCTGACCAAGAACCCTGATTGAGGGCCTGTCACTTGCGCCAGGGTGTCAGTGGAGGGTGGTCAGGTAGAGAGGGGGTCAAACATGGACTTTTCAAGGTCCTTCCTAGCATGTTTCAAGCAGTGATTTCTTTACTCACATATGGTCTACTGCTCCCATTAGACTTTCAGCTCCACGAGAGACTGTCCTGTGCAGTCCTTGACACCCTGTGCCTAGCAGCAGGACTGGCACGTAATAGGTGTTCATTTAGTGCTTTATTGAGTTAGTGAACTGAGGGCCCTGACTTCTTGGAACCTAGTTTTTGCTTAGAAAGATAAGAAATGTTTACTGGAAAATATGAAAATATACTGTCAAAGAAAGTCCAGTAGTTTTATCTTTCTTCTACTATAAAGAAATGGGAGCCAGAGAAGGGAAGAGGGAAATACCATTCTTGTTACCTGTTGGACTAGAATGCAGGATTTTGTGTTCCTCAGTCCTTGGGTTAGTGGAAGGTTGAGGGCAGGGCTCTAGCCCTGTGGGAGTGAACGAGAGGGCCCTTCAGCGCAACCACAGGTCATAATTTCGTTTTCATTTTTTTAAGGTCTTGTGAAATTGCTATTTCTGCTTTATTAGGTGTTTCTACTATAATTAGACCCTCATTTTTGGGAATGCTTGAGTGGCGCCAATTTTCAATAAGATTAAAATTACTCACTAATAATCTGAGCCAGCATTCCTAACACTTCTATGCCAGGCTCCAGACTAAAATTTCATGTGTTACTTAATTCTCACGACTATGAAGGTGGTGTTGCTGTGGTCATTCCTGTTTTTTAGATGAGGAAACTGAGGCCAGGAGCTCAGTTAAATGCCCTGCAAAAGCCACCAGCTGCTCTGTGGTGAAGCCTTGATTCCATCCCGACTGACTCTAGAGCCATGTCCATGATTGGTAACTTGGTCTAGTTTGGAAAATATGAGATATAGACAAACATGTACCAGCCTTCAGCCCAAATATTAGAGGGAATTCTATGCAGTCATTACCATTAAAATTCACTCTCGGATTTAAAATCCATAATGGTGTTTGAGAGGGGCACTAGTTATTGTTTATTCATAAGGAATGGTATTTATGTTGGCATCTCTTATTCTCACTGTAACTTAAAAACACATACATTTATAGGTTTTATTTTTTAAAGAGTTTGCCTATATTCACTGAATACCTAACACATGACTTGATTCTTAATCCGGAGTCAGTAAGAGTTTCCTGAATGGATTTATTCATTTGAAGTTCATACATATTTTTGAGGTTAGAGGGATAAGTTTAGTAAATTGTTATTCAGGAGCCCCTAGGCTCTTCCTTGCCTCTCTTCCATTTTGGAGGGTTGGCTTTGTGTTTCTGGGTGCTAACCCTCCTGTAAGCCCCTTGTAATTGTAGCTGCCCTTCACAGCTTAACACAGGCTTCATACACGTGTGTTAGCTCTTCTGTAAGTGTCTGTGATTGGCTGGTTCAATCTCATTGCCTGGGAGGTTAAGGGAGTAAAAATTTCCACAGCCTCAGTGCTTCTTACTACATTGTATTTTTCTTTCAAATTAATGGGAGAAAAAGCTGAATAAGGAGTTTGTGTGCTTTAAAGTGTACCATTTTTTTGATCTGGAAACCTGAATATTGTGAGCATTGGTAAGTGACCCATGAAAAATAATTTTGTACTCATAGTATGGTACTATACCAGGGATTTTTAGAACAAAAATTCTAATTATTACTTAACTTTCTTATTGTAGTGGGCAGGCTTGGCTGAAATGAGAACTGCTGAAGCAAGACAGATAGCTTGTGATGAACTATTCACAAACGAGGAGGAGGAATATAGCCTCTATGAAGCTGTAAAATTTCTAATGCTAAACAGAGCCATTGAACTATATAATGATAAAGAGAAAGGAAAGGAAGTACCGTTTTTCTCTGTGCTTCTGTTTGCTCGGGACACATCGAATGACCCGGGACAGCTTCTGAGGAACCACCTCAACCAGGTGGGACACACTGGTGGTCTTGAACAGGTAAGTTATGCTTTTGAGCATGTATTACCCCAAAATAAAGCAGCTTTACCAATCAAACTTGATGTCATAGTTTTTGTAGGTTAGAAATTCAGGGGCAGCTTAGTTGGATGGTTCTGGCCCAGGATCTCATGCAGTTGTATGTTCAGGGCTGCAGTCATCTGAAGGCTTGGCTGGAGCTGGAAGATCTGCTTCCAATGTTGTTCACTCACGTGGCTGTGGGCAGGAGGCTTCAGTTCCTTACTGGTAGGTAGTAGGAGGGTTCAATTCCTCACACATAGGCCTTCACAGGGCTGCTTGAGTGTCCTTACAACATGGCAGCTGGCTTCTCAGAGTGATCTAAGCAGAGAGCAAGAAAGAAGCCAAAATGCCTTTTGTGACCTAATCTGGGATATCACACACTGTTACTGTTTTCTACTTTTTAGAAACAAGTTACTTAATGCATTCCACTCTCAGGAGGGGAATTTGGCTCCACCTTTTGGAGTGAGGAGTAGCAAAGAATTGTGGACGTACTTTACAGTCACCACCATTATCTCCACCTGGGCTTTATTCTTCAGAGGGGTGGATGGGATTAGTACTCTTGGCTCTGGGAGGCTACAAATAAATGAAGTACTTGGAAGAGCCATTCGAAGGATCTTGTTTAATCTTGACAACTGTAGCTGCATTAAAAAGAGAAATGGAGTCACCCTAGCCAGTAGAGTTCAACCTGCTCTTGGATCTTTTACAGATAAGTTAAGTGTGGAGTTTTACACAGAAACCCAGTGCAGTACTATCTCTAAGCCAGTATAGTTGAGTCACCACACCTTTGTGCTATCTTTGATGTGTTCATTTTCCTAAAAAGTCTTAATGAGGTTTTTTTTAGTGGAATAGTCAACTACTAAAGTAGCATTAAGGCTGCTCATCGAAGTGCCACCCTCCTACTTACATAATTGACTCTTGTACCAGCTTTTTTCTAAAAAGGACCAAGTGCCAGGACAGATACTGCAAGGATTAGAGAGCTGAGTTAGGTTCCATTCTGAGCTGTCCTGGAGTGTGAAGCTCTTCTTCTTATTGCCAAGTATGTAGGAAGGAGTGTAGACTGATGGTCACTGCTGGGTCAGGCAGGGCTGATGATAGTTACTTTCAAAAGTTATCTGTACTCATAATGTGGGTTACTTATGTCTCCTGAACCATAGCAAGTACCTTGCAGTCAAAAGGCTTATAGAGGATGGTTTGCATATTAGACTAAAGTTAGTCTTTTCCGAGACCCTATAAGGTCTGCTGTGATGGTAAGTTCATTCTTTTTTTTTTTTTTTTAATAAGATATTTTCAATTTCTTTTTTGAAGTATATATACCATAAAGTTCATTCTTTTAAAGTTTTGCAGCCATCACTACAGTCTAATTTTAGAGCATTTTGTCAAAAGAAACCCCATGCCCATTAGTAACCACTTTCTCTTCTAACCTTAGGCAGCCACTAATCTACTTTCTGTCTCAATGGGTTTGCCTATTCTGGACATATCATATGAATGGAATCATATAATATGTGGTCTTTTGTTTATGGCTCTTTGATTTAGCATAATGTTTTTTAAGATTTCATCCACATTGTACCATGTATTAGTACTTCATTTTTATTGATAAGTAATATCCCATTGTATGGATGGATCACATTTCATTCATCTGTTCAATAGTTTGATGGGTATTTGGATTGTTTCTACTTTTTAGTTCTGTAAATAACCCTGCTATGAACATTCATGTATAATTTTTTTATGTGAACATATGTTTTTAGTTCTCTTGAGTATACACCGAGAAGTGGAATTGCTGGGTCATATGGTAATTCTTTAACATTTTGAGGAACTGCTAGACTGTTTGCAAAGCAGCTGTACCATTTTACATTCCCACCAGCAGTATATCAGTGTCCTGTTTCACCATATCTTCACCAACACTTCTGACTTTTTTTTATTGGGGTGAAGTTCATGTAATATAAAATTGACCATTTTAAAGTGTACATCTCATTGACATTTAGTACACTGCCAGTGACCACCACCTATATGAAGTTCTAAAACATGTCACCCCCAAAGAAAATCCTGTGCTTATGAAGCAGCCACTCCCCGTTATCATCTTACTGGTTATAGTCATTCTAGTGGGTGTGAGGCACTATCTCATTGTAGTTGGATTTGGATTTCTCTGATGACTCACAATGTTGAGCATCTTTCCATGGTCAGTTCTTGGTCAGTTGTATATCTTCTTTGGAGAAAGGTGTCTGTTCAGATCCTTTGCCTAATTTTTAAGATGGTTATTTGGTTTTTTGTTATGTTAATTGTTGTAAGAGTTCTTTATTCTGGATACAGGACCCTTATCAGACATATGATCCATTCTTTGTTCTGCCTTTTTTTTTTTTTAGTAGAAAAGGATGGGGGCTGGGCCCAAAGCAGGAGGAAAAAAGGTTGTGGCTTCACCATTGCTGTGCACTGTGGGATAATGGGTGGAACATGGTGTTAAGCCACATCTTTCAGTGTGATCTTCCTCAGAATACCCGTTTGTTCTTCTTCCCAGGTTGAAATGTTCCTTCTTGCCTATGCTGTGCGCCACACCATCCAGGTGTACCGGCTCTCCAAGTACAACACGGAAGAATTCATCACAGTCTACCCCACCGACCCACCCAAGGACTGGCCAGTGGTAACACTCATTGCCGAGGACGACCGGCACTATAACATCCCCGTCAGAGTGTGTGAGGAGACCAGTCTATGACAGACGCATGCTCCTGACAGCCTGGCGACGTGGCAAAGATGCACAGGTGGCTCCTGGGCTTGGGATGCAGGCTTGGGGGTCTCTTAAGAACAATCACTGAGAAGAACCCTTGGGCCCCTGGGAGCCAAGTTGGACAGGATGTCCTGAAGACTAGCTTTTGATAAGAGAAATTAACCAAGTCTTTCCCCTCATCTATGATGCAGTATATTTCAGTGGGGGCCTTCTGAGCACACCTGTTCGATGGTGCAAACCATATCTTCTCCAGAAGGCAAATACTTTTGTGTCAGAGGAAACTCAGTTTTGGAGAGGAATATGTTCTTTATATCTCAAATCAAAACTCTCTCTGATGGTAAACTGGCTTCTCATTTTTTTAAGACAGTATTTTTTTTCTTCTCTAGTAGTAATGGGTTTCTATAGATCTCCCTATACAGTCTGCTTTAACTCAGGACCTTGAGGTTATGAGACTGACGTGCTGCCCACTGCACTAAGGGGGCCTCTAACAGTCTGCTGGGTATAATTCTGGGATGGATCTGTTACTGGCATAGTCATGACAACCTCTGGTAATCTTATCTTCTCTTTCTTATGAAGGGAAGAGCAATGGTTTGGACTTGCATCTTAATTAAGCCTATTTTAGGCAGATTGTTTTGCAGTAGATTAAGAATCGGGTCCTAAAGTGGGTTATTTCAAGGCATTTTTGAAGACTGGAGGAGCCATAGGAGGGAGTAGTGAGGGAACCTAGAACTTCTTGCTCCTTGTGACTATGACAGGTGTCTGATACCCCCAGCACACTGGAGTCTGGGGCTTGGTGCAGGTGGTGCCCCATCAGTGTGGACAGACACTACTTGCCTTTGTGGTTTAGTGTTGGAAACTTTAATTACTCTGCAGTTCCATAGATTCACGATTTTATAGCCAGACAGTTTGTATCCACCTATTTTCAGAGGAGGGACCCAAGGCCAAATTACTTTGAGGTAGAGCTTAGCTGGAGCTGAGTTTTCCTGTGCTCTTTTCATGTTGTGTTGAAGGGTGTGCCCATTGCCAGATCTGTGTAACCCATCTGGGGCAGGGGTTGAGTGACAGCAAACCATCTTAAAATTTTTCATGAGTATTTAAGCAGAAGCATGTAGGAATATGAGTACAAAAGTGTGGCTGAGCCATGTATGCCCTTGATTGGTTTTGGGAAGCCTGAGGGAGGCAGCCTTCCTGGCTACGAGCCATCGCCTGCCCAGTCAGGCTAAGGGTGGTGGATGGGGTGGTGAAGGGGCAGCTCTGCTGAGCATGGTCTGTCTTATGGCCTGAATTGTCCTCAAGGGGTGTGGACTGCAGATGGTGTTCACACGAACCGGAGACATCACTGTTTAGGATTCTACTGGCAGCCTCTGAATTGGCTCGACGTTCGTGGAGGTGGTGTTTCCCTGAAGTACTGAGCTTTGTTTTATAATAATTAAAATCTTCATTTGGTCCAATTTAATATAGTTTAGAAGCTATCTTTTTTTTTTTTTTTTGAGGAAAACCTTTTTTGAAAATGTAAATTTTGTTTTTAATTAAAAATAAAGTCTTAGTTAAGAAAACTCAGGATGCACAAAACTATTCAGACTGTTACTTTAGCTTTCTCCCATTACCTCATCAGTAATATTCACCACATTTTGCTAAATGTTTATTGATTAGAGTGTCGGAATCAAATTCTGCTCTAAATGTGTGTGAATACATTGGAGAGGCTTCGTGTTTTTCACTGTGAAATGCAATTGTGCCTTGAATAAGAAGGTACCTAGAAGCCAAATTAAAGTAATAATGACTTCTTATTGGCTTTGATTTTTCATTGTAGTATATGGGATTTTACAGCAGGAAATGCTTACCATTCATTTCTGATATTTTTTAAAGCACAACTCGAAACATTCAGATTGTACATACATAGCAGTAGGGATCTGTGCCCTTCAGGTACATTGAATCTGACCATTAGTTCATATATGTCATCGAATTTTAAGAATACTCATGTTAATAATAGTCATCTATCCTTGCATTTTGAAAATGTTCTTATCTTTGTGAACTTGAATTGGATTTCTGGGCAAAAGAATGTGTTTCTTTTATGTGGCTTTCTGTCTGAAGGCCTTGTCAGAATCTGTCGGGCTCTTGTTTAGGTTTAGTGGGATCATGGCGTTAGAGAAGCAAAGCTTTCAAAGATACAGTACTTCAGGAAATAGAAATGATTGACCAACTTTAAAAATAAATATGCAGCTTCAGTTGCCCAGAATCTGAGTTCCATTTCTCATTCTTGGTCTTGAGCTGGTCAGGTGACATCAGCAGATTAGAAGTTGAATGGAGATTAAATGGATTCAGGAGGATGTTCCACTTAGAGCAGTCTTCAAAATGATAAGGTGTTCTAGAAGAAAGGAATATAGTAGGAACTAGACTATGCCTAAGTTTCTATCCCAGAGTTTCTTGCAAGAGTTTAGGAGTTTTGGACCTTGGGTATTGGCAGAAAAGTTATCTCCATCTTTTGCAAGCATGACTTTTATACCTGTGAGCTCATTTAAGGTGCATTTAAAACTGAAATAATTTCCCTGTGTTATGCTTCATGGAATTAACATTGCTTTTCCAGAACATTTTCCGATTCCCCTCCTTACATCCTGAGCTGCTTCTGCGTATACATCTGTTGATTTTACCCATGCAGGAGGAACAATGATAGTCACATTAGAGAACAAGAAACCAGTAATACATGGTCTCTAACTGATGATTTGGGCCTGGATTTGATTGAAAGTGTTTGCAGTTCCTCTTCCTTAGAATACAGAGTGGATGAAAATGTTTTCAATGCACAGAACAGGATGAATCCTTTTTTCTTTATATAGTGACTTACACTTTTGTTCCTCTATTATATATTCAGTTAGTGTCTGATAAGATTTTCTTTGCTTAAGGATAACAGACATTGCTTTGGTATGTTTTATTTTTTTCCCTCCACTTTTGGAGCTTATCAGGTAAAAATCTCAAGCCACATGAATTGTTAACACCTCTGTTGGGAAAAGCCTTTGTGAGTTTTTATGTACTAGGTCTTTGTTTTTGTTATTCATCCTGTGTTGTTATTCATCGTGTCCTCCTCCTTTTCCCAATGTGCTGTTTTACCTAAGAGTTAGTCTACTTTCTGAAGATCTTTTAGAGAGAGGCTCTGGAGTGCTGAATCACCTTTAATGATACAGCACTCCTGCCATCTCGGCATCTATGTAGGACTTCCATAGACTTCCTGAATGTGTCTTCTTCAGACACTAAAGTACAGTTGGATCATTTTCTTATCTCTTTTTCTTAAGCAGTACTTTGCAGGTACTCCCCTTTGAAAGCCAGAAGCATAAACCCTTGGGGAATCTAACTTGTAGACATGCAGAAAAAGAACTGCCTTTATGTGAGATCTGTGAGTACTTAAAAAGAAAGCCCTCAGTGTGTGTGAAGTGTATGAGAAATAAATAGAATTCCCAAATAGTTTAGCAAAGGCAGGGCACAATATCAAATAATTTAGAAGTGGTCCAAGGAACTGTAAGAAGAAGGAACTCATTCTAGAATAAATGTTAAAATGCCATTCAAGAACAAAACCACAGATGCCAGACAAACCTCCTGTGCTTAAATTATAGAAGAATAAAAATCTGAATGAATGGAAAGCCTTATGTGTATACAGTTTACAAATTCCTATTTCTAAAATTTAAGTCCCTTATTTAACAGAAGTATATATTTTAATGCGTAACTGTCTTGGGAAACCTGATTTGTGACATCATCTAAGAGGATGGAAAGACCAGGGAGCCAGTGCCACGTTGAACAGGACAGTGGTTTAGTGAATGTATGAGGAAAGACACGGGCAACTGATTACTAATGTTTTTGTAATTCAGTTTATAACTTGGAGCCATGAAAAGCAACAAAACTAAACTGTTTTGACAGGCTTTTCCTGTAAGTCACTAGCAGTAGGTGTGAGGTGGGCTTGCCCATGACCAGAAGGGGTGCGTCTGTGTGTGTGCACATGCATGTGTGTGCATGCATGTTGGTCTGCAGTCACAGCATACGTTTATGTGCATGTGTCCTCGCAGCTTGGAACTCAGTAGTATTCTGGGAGGGTGGAGGTGAACTGTCCCATGTATTGTATTATATATTTTTTGAGATGGAGACTTGCTCTGTTGCCCAGGCTGGAGTGCAGTGGTGCGATCTCAGCTCACTGCAACTTTTGCCTCCTGGTTCAAGCAATTCTCCTGCCTCAGCCTCCTGAATAGCTGGGATTACAGGCATGCACCACCACTCCCAGCTAATTTTTGTATTTTTAGTAGAGATGGGGTTTCACCATGTTAGCCAGGCTGGTGTTGAGCTCCTGGCCTCAGGTGATCCACCTTCTTTGGCCTCCCAAAGTGCTGAGATTACAGGCGTGAGCTACTGTGTCTGGCCCCATGTATTGTATTTTTTTCAGGGTATATTGAAATCTACTACCGGGAATGGTGGAATGGGTTTTGGTATGTATAATGGAAATACATAGAGTGGTTATTAAGTCTAGAAACACATACATTAATTGTATTAAAATGTTGTATCAATACATCATTTATGATGTGTATCTGGTCCCAGATCTCATGGCCACCAGTTTGTTTAAGCATTTTGAATGCTTTTTAATAGCATTCAGTAGCATTAATGGAGGAGGACACTGTGTTTTCTCAGTTAATCTCATTGATTTGTTTGGTATAAGTTTGGATCAGAAATGAAACTGCCATAACATGGATCAGTACAAGGAAGGGACACAGGGCTTAAAATGTCCACAGTCTTGGCAGTGGACTTGGCAGTTCTCCCAGTAAGCAGAAGTACTTGAGCTTAATTCTGAACTTCAAAATAATATTTTATACTTAATTTTAGGAGCTTTCATTTACAGATTGAAAAATGCCTTGACTGTATTCACATAAATGGTGCTCAAACCTTGTACCCCTTATAAGAACCGCAGCAGTCCACAGTAATGTTGGTTACTTCTGAGTATTTTGATAAAGGAACAAAGTCAAAATGAATGTATTTAATAAGCTTCTTTCTCATTTCCATTGTTTTTATAAAAATATTTTGGTATTGTTGCCTGCATTTTAGCCACTACTAACTTTTTGTATTATGAATTCGGAGAGGATAACAAGCCAACTTTAGACCTTCTGCCAGGGGCAATGGTGTTTTTCTTCCATGGGTAAGCCATTGTGAATAGAGGCCAGCGGGGCAGCACACTGTGTGAACCTGGCAGCGCTCATCTTGGCTTGTTTAGCAGTCCCTCTGTTTACACCGTAAGATGTTCAGCATGGGTCCAAAATTCCGCCTGCTCTGAAAAACACGCCCCCGAGGCTCTGGGCAGTTTGGGGCCTTGGTTTCCACCTGCAGATGCGGTCAGATGCCTGGCTTCTGGGGCCAGAGTTTCCTCTGTTACTTGTTGAGTCTCTTGTCTTCGCTGTCAGAAGCTGAACCGACTTGGGGGCTTTGCTGTTGATCCACTTTAGCAAACCTTGCTGCAGAGGACTGTAAAAACAAATAACTAAAAATAAACTTAGAAAATACAACTCAGAAGCCTGGCTGTGTTGCTGTGGTCAAATGCTTGCCTTTGAGGACTTTGGCAGATTGTGCTACTGCATTGGGCTTTAACTTTCTGGCACCCGCAAGGCAGACCTATGATGTCCACATGGCTGACTCTTGACCCCTGGCCATTGTGAGCAGAGGAATCAAGGGTTTAGTGAGGCAGTATTGGGCAGTGCAGAAGAGTTAGATGAGATGAAGCAGTTAGCACAGTGCTTAACCCATACTAAGTGCCCCCAACCCTGCCAACCAAATTAGGTGCATAGTTACCAGTTTGGGTCTGAATTCAACAGCATTCCCACTGCCCACTGAAAGGGTGGGCTTGGACAGTTCCTGAACCTCCCTAAATCTGTTTCTTCATCTTTACCACACACGGTCTGTCTCAGTGGTGGTGTGGATTAAGTGAGGTACTAGCACTTATTAGGGGAAGAGCCCCCAGACATGCAAAGCGGGGCTGCTGCCGCAATTCTGACCCAGTCTTGCTGTGTGTTTGCCACAAAGAGGTGTGGTGTGTGCGAGACATTTCTTTATGAACCATTTACACTGCTGGAAATGTACCCAGCAATGTGATGGCAAGAACTTTAACAAATTGCTAATGAATCAGACTCGCATTGGAAGAAGTTAATCATCTGAAGATCGGGGAAGACTGGACTTTCAGAGGTATCTTGGAGCTAGAGAATGAAGTTTGAGTCAGCCGAGCTCTGCCTTCCTGTTTGTCGAAGAACTGGAGTCCGGGAGTCTTGCAAAATGGAGCTGGACTTCTGAAGAACCCATTGGGTAGGTACTGGGCATCCATTAGACAGCAGTGCTACGTTGGTCATGTGTAGCAGAAAGACCTCCCCACTGTGAACAGTAAACCACTTTCCTCCTCCACTGGCCCGTTCATTTGGATTGATACACTTCTTCAGTGTCAGAAATGCACTTTCTCCCTCTACCTCTCTGAATTACGGTGCTCTGCTCAACTTGGTGGCCAGTGGTTCTTGAATTTCCTTTTCCACCGCCTTCTCCCACTCAAGAAAGTAGAGAGAAAAACAGGAATGCAGGCTGTGGGTCTTATGGAAGCCCTTTACAACCATTAAATAAAGAACACCAGCTGCATTATGTGTGTTTAAAACGAGAGGTTGTTTATACAGTACTTTTCTATTGACCACTTTCATCTTGCCTGAAACCTGGGCATTCTTTCCGTAGCTTCTCTGAATTTTCTGTCCCACGTCCTCACCCCTACCCTTGCCTTTTGTCTGGGCTCGGTTCCCTGTTCATATTCTTTTCTGACATTATACTCTTGCTGGTTGAGTGTGTGCTTGAAACGTCTTACCAAGTCGTTCTCTAAGTGGTACCATTGATGTACAGTCCCATTGGAGAGCACGTGTACGTTTCCTTAGGCCCTTCCAACACTGGCTTTATCAGACATTTTGATCTTTGCTGAGCTGATGGTTGAAAGTCTGATTTGCATTTCTTTACTTGAGAAAGGCTGAGCGTGTTTTCATTTGTATAAATCATTTTCAGGTCCTTTCCTGGGAGCCATCTGTTCATGTCTTTTATAACCACTTTTGAGTGTTCTATCTGAATTTCACAGAAATGAGATAGATGTAGGGTGGGAGCAGCAGGAAGGAACGGCGGACCAAGGAGTGTTAGGGATTCCATGTCAGGCCCTTTGGTTGCAAGTAACAAGAACTCAGAGTATTTTAGTTCAAAAAGGGTTTGGCCTTCTTTATGGACAAGAAGAGAGCACTGAAGACCAGACGGTCACGGGAGGGAGGGCTGTCGTGCTTGTATCCTAGAGTTGCCATGTTCAGGGTAGGAATATGAGAATGCCTGCATCCATTCATCAAAGAGTGCCGACTCTGGGGCCAGGCATGGTTCCAAGCTTGGGGATGTAGGGGTGAGCTGGCCGAGGCACAGTCTTCCCAGCCCTTTCCATCCTCACCCCAGCCCTCCCCATCTGCACCTCCCGCTGTGCCCACCCTCCCCAGCCCTCCCTTCTGCAGCCCTCCCCACCTTTCACAGACTCTTGTGTATTTGTCACTGGTGAGCAGAATGGCATGACTCCAGGGATGGAATCACAAAGCAACTATTTTTGTTTAAGACATAATTCAGTCGGAGACCTTCTACCCCTGGTGAAAACTCAACTCAGGGCGACCCATCACCTTTTTGAGTGCTCTGGGGTAATAGCCTTTATAGTCCTCTTAGGTCGCCAAATGCTTTCCTAACTCAGAAATTGGAATATCGCATCTGTGTGAGTGAAAGCTGTGACAGTTGCTCACTGCCCTGTCTAGCCCCCCAGAGTTAGAACAGGAAGGGGGAGCCAAGACAGGGAGGGAGCAGAGATCTCAGCCCTCCATAGGAACTGTCCTAAGTCGGTCGCACTTCCTGAGCTTCCAGGGCTTCGTTCTCTTTCTCTCATGGGGTCCTTTCAGGAATCTTTGAGGCCCCCTCTGCCTCCCCACTTCTTGTCCCCGGCTCAGGGCCTTCCCATGTGCCTTGACCAAGGCAGCTCCTGGGATGTGCTAATGCTGTTGCGTCCTACCACCACTTCCTCCTTTGCAGCTCCTAGGAAGCCAGCGATAGCTCCAGCTTCTTTCTGCTGAACCCTGTCCACCCCGCTAGGTGGCCTTTTGGGGCAGGCCTTAAGATGATTCCAGGCAAGCTTGTTGATCTGAGGCCAGGGTCTGGGCCAAGGGAAAGACTTTTGGACCCCCTGCCGTGTCAAACTCGGGATTTGCCAGTCGGCCCCAGTGCTCTTCTATTAGATTTGATGGGTGAGTCAGACACCAGCCCACTGTCTCCAGGACCCCATTTCAAGCTTTGAGTATTGCAACCCCCTGCTTCAGAAGGAGTGGGACTCAGTGTCGCTCTCTGCAAAGAAACCATCTCTACAAAGTCTTTTCAAATATCTACTCTTGGTCCTTTTTTGCCCTCCTCATGGTGAGGGATGGCAGAGTCAGGGAGTTCAGACTCCTGCAGCAGGAGGCTGGGTGCCATCAGGAGTCCCCATTTTGTGTGGCCACCTTCTCTTTGGTGTGAGTGTCGTCCTCTCTGGCTGGGTTCTTATTTTCTACACGTAGCACAGGCGTAACCTGGTGCCCACCCGTGTTAAGTGTCAGACTGGTCCTGCAGCAGCCCAGTGCCTACAGTGAGGAAGGACCTGCCGGGCAAAGCAGGGGGCTCATCAGGCCAGGGTTTCTAGAACTGTATCCCGGGCTGCTGAGAAAGGGTGTGTGGGTTGCGTGATGCAGAATTCCAGGAGATGTCATTTCCATCATAGTCCAAGGAAACACTTGAGCCTGGTGGAGGGAGATGGTTCTGGAGGGAAGCTTCTGTAGCATCCAAGCCCCAGGTGGGCAGGAGCCCCTGAGCCGAGCTGCTGGGACTGAAGAGGAAAAGGAGGGAGTGGGAGTGAGATGCTAGGAGGCAGCGCTGATGGGACTGAGAGGAGTGGGACATGGAGTGGGTTTCTGGGTGGGTGCCTCTGTGACTCCTCTAGATGGGGGAGACTGGAGAAAGTGTAGAAGGGGTGAGGAAAGAGTGTGCAGGGAGGGGCTGAAGGCCATGGCCCTTCTCGGACCCTGAGGAGATGTTGGGAGGTGACTGGATACACCCAGTGACTGGTCTGAAGATTGGGAACAAGTTAGGGCTGGGAAAACAGACTTGGGCATCACCGCTGTATTTGGAGCTGGAAATAGGCCCAGATTAGGGAGCCTTGGCGCATGAGGACTGGATTCCTAGTGAAGGTGGAAGTGGGCCTGCCAGCCATTTATATACTTTTCTGAAGAGCATGGAATTAAATAGCATTGGGCAGGTTGGCATTGGGAGAGAGAAGAACCAGGCGAGGTTAGGACGTGGCCTTGCTGGCATGATGGAGGAAACGCTCTTTACCTCAGACCACACATGAACTGCAAGCATCTGCCCTGATGGTGCCAGGGGCAGTGGAGATACTGGCCGCTCTCCTCAGCCGTTTCCTTTAGACCAAGAGAACCTTTATCATGTAGCAGATGAAAGACCCGATGAGAATTTGAGATTTATAGTATAATGTAAAGTTCGGAAATAATGATTGCATTTGTTAATTCTATTTCTGTCTTTGGAATCAAGGGTTTCTGAACCTGAGATAAGCAGTTTTTTTTGTTTGATAAAAGCTCTAGTCATTTTTCTTTGTTGAAAGTGGACCACAGTAATGTTCTTGGATTTGTTGGCTGAAGCACTTCCATGTGGCTTAGAAGCTTTGCAGACACAGCACCCCCGCCTTCCTCAACTGCCATTGGCCACTGCAAATCCTGGTGGTACAGTAGATTAGAGCTGTGTAGAAAAGATCTTGTTCTAGAGGAGAGGAGGCTGATCCACAGGCATCTAGTCACTTGCCTGAATCACAGCTAATAAGCAGCAGACAGAATGAGGACTCACAGCGCCTGATTTACTTTTTCCTTTTGTTCGAAGCCCAGTGTATTGAACTGGGCAATCAGCATGGTGTTTACTGTCTTACATTGTCCAGGTAAGAAACCTGGAGCTTGTTGGGAGCAGAATTACAAATATATATATTTTATACTGACTGCTGTAGTCAATTTGAATCAAAAACTATGCAAATATTTTATTTGTATTTTAGAGACGGGGTTTTGCTCTGTTGCTTAGGCTGGATTCCAACTCCTGTACCTGGAATTCCAATTATAGCCTTCCCTGCACCTAAGCATTGCCTTTAAGTGTCCAAAAAAAAAAAAAAAAAACAAAAAATGAGAGGAAGTCATAGTTTTCTCCATGAATTTGAAAATATTCTCCATGATTTTTCTCCTGAGCTAAGCAAGTGAGACTACAGAGGATAAAGAGGAAGGTATGGAAGGCAGAGATACCAGGGGGCAGGGCTTGGTGGGACTCCACTGGCGGTGGGGGGTCGTGGAGGTTTCCAGGTGGGAGGTAAATGTGCCTCCTCTAGATGGAGATGTCAGGGGAAAGCATGGGTTGGGGTGTAGATTTGCCCCTTGTGGTATTAACAGTACCACTCCCCACAGGGACAGTCAGTGATGCTGGGGCCAGCGCAGCTCTGCACTGTCTTTAAGGCAACCAGGAACTGAACACACCTGACCCGATAGCTAGGCCTGAGGACATGGCATAGCCCATGCACTGGGGCCAGGAGCACAGCTCTGAAGCCTTCAAAAACATGGTTGGTGTTTGAGGCAGTAAGAGAGAAGCACAGTGGAGGTAGGACTGAGCTCTGGGATTTTAACAAAAGGAGCAGTAAGGAAGGATATAGGCAATCCCAAGTGAGTCTGTAGGATGCCTAGAATCTTACTGACTACAGGTATGTAATGAAACACTTTCTACAATGTCTTAGGAGGAGCTAAAAAAAAGGTAGAGCCATCTTTCTTTGAGGTTAAAATGTGATGCTTTAAGAAAAGTGATGCTGGGCGGGCACGGAGGCTCACACCTGTAATCCCAGCACTATAGGAGGCAGAGGTTGGTGGATCACGAGGTTAGGAGATCGAGACCATCCTGGCCAACATGGTGAAACCCCGTCTCTACTAAAAATACAAAAATTAGCCGATGTAGTGACGCATGCATGTAGTCCCAGCTACTTGGGAGGCTGAGGGAGGAGAATTGCTTGAACCCGGGAGGCAGAGGTTGCAATGAACCAAGATCACGCCCTTGCACTCCAGCCTGGCGACAAAGCAAGACTCCATCTCAAAAAAAAAAAAAAAAAAAAAGTGATAGAAGAGTAATGCTTTTCCCATAAAGACTAAGAAGAGTAAGAATCTCTTAGATGTGAGCAGGAGGATTGTCGGGCTCTGCCCTTCTCAGGCTCACTAAACATTTGCCTCATTTTGGCATTCCCATTTGAGAAGGTGTATAGAGAAGTTGGAGAGGGTTCAGAGAAGCATTTTCAATATTACTGAAGTTATGGGAAGTAAAAGTAATTTTAATGCAGAATAAGATCTGAAGAAATAGGTTATATTTAAGTAAGACAGGGAGTTTAGAGAAATTTCCCAGTGGTTAGAGGTTTTAGCAACCAAGGCAAAGGGCAAAATGTTAATATCTCAGGTAAATTTGATTAAAAGGGAAACTAATCAGGATTAGGAAACCACGTAACTGCAGTAAGTAAACAGATGCATGGTTAGAATAAAAAATCAAGAAACTAAAAGCAATCTCAATTGTATGCCAAGTGTTTAAGCTTTACTTAAAGTAAAATTAGAGTATGAAACCTATTTGACAATATATGAATACAAATCGATAAACCCTGAAACAAAGCATATATAAATGCTCTTACCAATGCAAAAACTTCCATCTGTTAGGTACATAAACAGCACTTCCTTAAAAGCGACATATATTTTATACTGACCGCTGTAGTCAATTTTAATCAAAAACTACACAAATATTTTATTTGTATTTTAGAGACGGGGTTTTGCTCTGTTGCTTAGGCTAAATTCCAACTCCTGTGCTTAAGCGATCCTCCTGCCTCAGCCTCCCGAGTAGCTGGGACTACAGATGCACACCACTGTGCTCAGCTAAATATTTCAATGTGATTGGTTTCAACAGTTTATACCCACAGTTTTGATGTGAAACTGACAAACCTATGAGCTGACAGCCACAGCCTATGTAGAGAAATGACTCTAAGCACACTTAATTTTGTTTAAAAAAAAAAAAAATCTAGATGACTGCTAATATTCAGATCTGAAATGAAGAATGAGGTAATTTTATTCTTCCATTGTAGGATCTCATACCACGTTCCAAATCCTAGATCATACACAGAGTGTTAGACCAGGAAGGGACCTTAGCAATAATGGCTTAAGCCTCCCATTGGACAGATGAGCGAGGTGAGGCCAAGAAGCGTGAATGATATGGAAGCCTCCAGCTTGAATACATTCCTTAAATGAATGAGTGTTGGCATGGAACAGAATCGCGTGCGTGGCTCTTGTCCACTTTCCCGAAGCCCTTCGATTAACTCCTTGGTCCTACTAGCTTTAGACAGTTCCCTGATCAGTACATTGTTAAGCAACCAAAATATCTCATTGCATCCAGGGAGCGGTGTATTTGCCACTGCAAGGCTTGTGGATGTGGCAGCCCTGGGGTAAGGGGCCTGCCGCATAGTGACATGACCAACGCTGTGGGGTGCTGGGTGATTGGTGGTGATGTGTACCCTGTACTTCTTTGTTATGCAAGGGTGGTTTGAACTTAGGTTTCAGAGGCTGGTTTATTCAAACCATGGGTCCCCGCATGTTTATGGCCCCACACTTCAGGGAACCAGCATCTACCTAGTTGTTATGTTTCTCAAATGTTCCCCAACGCCAAAGGTGCCGTTTCTTGCCCTGGCTCATAGCTAGGGAACGTTGCCTCTAAATCGTATAGTAAGAATTTCCATGAGGTTGTACAGTGAGTGGTACAACCATTTTTAGCTGGTCTGTCCCCTTCTTTAACCTAAGGAAACCACCACTTAAACTCTTGGAGAGAGGAAGGGTGCCTAGTTCTTGTGTGCTTTTGTTTACATATACATATTGGAGACGCTGATGTCAAGTCTTGTTAGTGAAGTGCACTTTAAGTTACATAGCCTAACTTAAAACAGGTACTACATAAAAAACATTTGCTGAATCGGTGTGTAGCTGACAGCCATCTATAAAAGTGCATGTATCTTATGCAGTCTTTTAGAGATCCTGGTTGTTTGCAAATGAAGCTGAGAAAACCATTATCACTAAAATGAAATATTTTAAGAGATACTGGCTATAAATTCTCCTGGAACCACTTGGACTTGACAAAGATTTTTCAAAAATGATTTAGGAGGCCCACCTTTGATGCTCTTCCTAGCGGAAAGTTGCAAGTTAATAGATTGAATGTCCCCTCGAGAAGAAAATAGTCTAAACTTTCGGTCTCGTCAATCTCCTTTTTCCCTTTTGAGATCAGATAGTATACTATGTATTTGTGACTTCTCTGACTTCTGAGTGCAGTTTGGGTTGATTGCACAATGCAATTTCTCTCATTTTGAACATTTGCATGATTTTAGACATTGTGCCTTTAAAAGGGCAGGCAACAGGCCCTTTTACGTTTCTCTTCAGATTTTTCTCTACATCCTGTTTTAAGTGTGGTTAGATCAGTGGATGAGTCACATGATGTTTTTTGCTGCTTCAATGACAGAAATAGAGATTCAAAATAACCACACAGAGGAGTATCCCGAATGGTTACCAAACACGTTGCTCAAAAACATGCTTTCCTACGGTTCCAGTGCTTTATGTGAGAGCCGTCAGAGGGCTGTGTGTGAGGGCGCTGTCTACAGAATGCAGGCAGGAGCTGCTGGCTTTGAACTGGCTGAATATGCAATGCAGACATCTCAGCACTCCACATCTTTCAAAGCCCTTCCTCACACTCCACTGCAACTTTGGTTCCAAAAGAAAGATGGGGAGCAGAACTTAGAAGATAAAGGACCCCTTTTCCTGGACGTGCAATGGTCTGATTGATGAAGACGTCATCCTAAGTTTAGAAGTCGGCTCACCTGCAAAGCTGGTACTAACCGGCACATGCTGTCCTGGGCACTGTTCTGCTGAGAGAGTTACTGAAGTAGAAAGATTTTTAAATACAAGAAAATATTTCTCAAGGAAATGTAATTACAACACTATAAATACTTGCTATTTTGCAAAACACACTCTCTCTCCCACTTCAATTTGAAGGGGAAAAAAAACCAGTCAGCTACTGAGTCTGGAAATCGATGTTTCTAGAAAGCAAGGGCATGGAAAAGTTACTCTCCCCCTGCCCCTTCCCTCCAGAAGATCCCCAAATGGGGAACAAGTGAGAGCAGGGAGCTGCTAACATTTCACACTTCTTCTTCTGAAGATTTAAGTGAATAAATTTTCTGAGAGTTATGATATGTAATGATTATTCCAACCAGGAGAGAGATCCAGAGGGCTGGGAGTGCGCACTCCTCAGCTGGCCCCGCTGCGATGCACCCTGGTGTCTGGAGAACTCGGCCCAGCTCTGTCATTACCCTGGGAGCTCCCAGGCCTCCCCATCCGGGGCTCCCCACCCCTTGTACCTCCCAAGGTTCTTTATTGGGAAGACTGAAGGAGTGAAGTATAAAGTGATTTTACTATTGTAAAGCAGCTTTATTTGGCCCCCTCTGATACATCCTAAGCCAATATTAAATGTTTCAGTTTCTTAGGGAATCAGCTATCCAGGACATTTCCAAGCCAAACTACTGGCTAATGCTAAAAACCAAGGCAAAGTGAAAACAAGGGAAGAGTAACTTTGGCACAAGACAAACCCGATGCAGGCAGTCATGGGGGATGACTGGTTTTTATCCAGAAATGCAAACAAGTGGCCTTCTGCACCCCATTTGAAGAATCTCAAATGGGAGGGTTTCCTGCCAATGTGCAAATCCATCAATACTCCGTGAGCCATGTGGCTGGCAGGTCCAATCCTACCATGACTTTCCGAGTGCAAGCCTCGTCTAGTTCTTTTTGCTCAATTGTTGAGTGTCTCACTGACGCCCTTTGCCACTGAGATCCCTGTAAGTCACTACAGAACAAATGACAACTGCACATTTAGGATGACCTCGTTTCCCTCAAATAGGCCAGCAAAGGAGGAGCTCTAGCCTTGGCTTGCTCAGAGAAAACCCTCACTCTCTATTTTCTATGCTTTGAACTGCCCAAACCTGTTTCTCAGCATCTAAATGAAAAACTACTTCATGGCCTTGTATTTTCAGATTGTATTCGTCCACAAGCAGTCACTCAATTTTGGAGAAAGTCACACCTGGTCTTTCCATGGTCTTTGACGTGAGAATCTCACAGGCATGGTACCCTTCTAAATGCAGCTGTCAGCTGAACACCCTGCAATGAAAAATGTTTTGGGGGAATGTTTCTTTGGTCACAAAAGTCAAAAGGTTGCCCCTAATGACTCTGAAAAGTGGGAAGAAGAAAGGTCACTCTCCCTGGTTTGATCTCCTCTCATGTCTAGCTGGATGACGGGACTCGGTTAGAACAAACGCAGGAGAATATGCCAATTCTCAGTTTTTGCCTCAGAAGTTGTTAGGCTGTGACTTAAGCAGCCCAAGTGAAGAAAATGTATGAAGAAGGATCACGTGCTTTAAGGTGAACGGTTTGGACAAGTCCTGCCAAATCAGCTCCATTGTGGTGGCCTGAGTGTGGCACTGCTTCCTGTGTTCTCAGAAACTCTAACCAAATATTATGGCCCACTGATCTTGATCCCTGAAGGGATCTCTGGAGTTACATTTCCTTATTTCCTTATGTCATAATGAGGAGGCCCTTGCTGATCCTTCCTGGATTTAGAGGGAAAGGATTCGCTTTCTTTTTTTTTGGGGGGGGACGAAGTTTTGCTCTTGTTGCCCCGGCTGGGGTGCAATGGCGTTATCTTGGCTCACTGCAACCTCTGCCTCCCGGGATCAAGCGATTCTCCTGTCTCAGCCTCCTGAATAGCTGGGATTACAGGCATATACCACCGTGCCCAGCTAATTTTTATACTTTTAGTAGAGACGTTGTTTTGCCATGTTGGCCAGGCTGGTCTGGAACTCCTGACCTTAAGTGATCCACCCCCCCCGCCCCTCGGCCTTCCAAAGTGCTGGGATTACAGGCATGAGCCACTGTGCCTGGCCTGCTTTCTCAATTTGGATCTTTAAGCTCCAACCCCAGAATCATGAAAGAGTCACACATGTTAAAAAATACTGCTGTTTAATTTTCTAATAATGTCCTTTAAAAAAAGCTGATACATTGAGTTTTTTTATCTTCTCAGATCTGCCTCTGAAACCACTGCAAAGCAGCTATGCAACTTGTTTTCAGCACTCATATATATATTAATGGAGGAAAAGCCACTCTGAGGAAGCACACCAAGGACATGTTCCCATGTGGGCACACCCCGTCGGCACTGGGTACCCAGGAATGTGAATGCAACCCTGGCATGCCCACAGCTAACTTCATGCCCTTGCATTCTTTTTCGCTATGAGGAACAATATGATCACACAGCACTAAAAATGGTAGACACAAAGGGCCTACCTTTTTCTTTCTCATTTTTGCCCTTCCAGCTTACACTTCTATTCCTATTCCAGTGACCCATTTATTCCCCAGTTACCCATAATGAAAAATAGTTCTGTCATTTACTGAGCCTTACATTCAAATGCAAATGACGGACTTTATAAAACTGCTGCAAGTAAGGTACAATGTTCATTGATACAATACGTTTCAACTGCAGGTATGTTGAGCACACAAGCAATCACCGTATTGTATTAGAGACATTTTATTGAAAATGCGAAAATAGGAAATGTATTATAGCCTAAAATAAATTACATAACATATACAGCATATATTTATATCTTTAAAATATTTTTTTGTTTAGGTTCTTTCAGTCTAGGAATTTTGACTAAATCAACAATTTAGTGAACTGTGTCTATAATTTTTTAAAGGAAAAAACCTGCTTTCCAAAACTTAGAAAAATATACTGCACTGCATGGATTTCGAATGTGTTATTTCGGGGAGGACCACATAGTGACTCTGGTATCATCATAAAATGTCTTGTTTTATCGTATGGTGTGGGAGGGAAGTACCATAGTACATTCTGAATTACCTGTACCGCAGAGTTACGACTTAAGGATGGCAGAACCAGGTAATACATCTACTTCAAAAGTTACCCTACAGCAACCTGGCATTAGAATGCTGGATGAGACTTAAAGCTTCAGTTCACTGGAAAAACTAAAATGCAAAGTTAGAACGCTCCATGTGACTCGCTCTAGTGCGACCTTCAGGAAAGGCGAGGGAAAAGCAAGCCTTCAGGAAAAGTCATGCGGCAGGGGCTGGAAACTGGAGATGCGCTTTTGTGACAACTTAAAAGAGTTAGCTCATGTATATACACGGTGGGGGTGAGAACTGACAGCTCGCTCGGATCTAGGAGAACACAGAGTGATATGCTATCATTCAACCGTGTCAGTTTGCTGTCCCCGGGGCATTTCCAACCTTTCTACGGGAGATTATGTCCGTCTGTCAGCCCGCTGTGGTCACAGGTCTCCCCGTTCCTCAGTGTGAACGGGGACTCCGGGCTGCAGCCTGCCGCCCGCCTCCTGCATGTGTGGAGTAGATGGGTTTGAACTCCATGGCGGAAGGGAAATTTAAGAGGCCACCGGGGCTCCATCTCTTTGTACGGCCATGTGACTGGGAAGCAAATCAAAGGAAGCCAAGTTTTAACCTGTTGATTCTTAAGAGCGATGAAGGGGCACAGGAGAGTCTGTGGCCTGCTGTGCAGGGTGCCCGAGAGGCGACGGCACAGCTGCAGTCCTTTGGTTCCAAGAGGAGATTGTCCAGGGGAGGAGGACACACCGTCGAGCGTGAGGCAGCTGTGTCTTCTGGGTTTTCGTGAGGCAGGGCATGAAGTCAGTTGTTGCGCTTGTTTTTACATAGCAACAGTGAAGACCATTCACCAGGTCCCCCCGTCAGTGTGAGCATACTCAGTATGCTAGAGAATTGACACGAAACCTTTAAATCAAGGCCTCTTTCATCACCAAAACAAAACAAACAAAAAAGGGAACAAAATACGATGGGAGAGGGAAGAGATGATGCCGAAGTGTCATCCTGACTGTCCCTGCAGTGCCCATGGCGTCCCGTGCCTTATTCATTCTCTTCTCTCATTTCCACGATGTCTGTCACCTCCTCTGTCGGAGGCATGTCCGTCATGGCGGAGTCTTCCCCCTCCGTGGCCGACTCGTTCTCCATCTTCTTTTTCTAGACCAAAGAAGACTCATCAGTGTGGGGCTGTGGACAGGGACACTGCACAGCAGAACCACGAGCAGGGAGACACCACCAGGGTCTGGGGGGACCCCCCACTGTAGGCTTAAACCTTCTTATGGTTGGGGTGGCCTCACCTCTTCTGCATCTTAGTTCAGCGTGTTCCTTGCAGTTTCGTGTCTGTGCGCCTGCCACTGAGCTAGGCAGGCACTTCGGAGGACACTGTGTCCCACCGCCCCGCCCCAGACAACCCACCCCCTGCTGCCCTTTCCAATGAGGGCTGCGCTCTCCCCGACTCCTCACAGTCACCTGCAGACTTCTTTTCCTTCCTCCTCCCTAAAGCCTCAAGCTTGGAACCTCACGTTATCAGAATATTGCACCTTGTACAGCCTCCGTCAGTCACCTCTGGGACAGCTCCAGGCTTGCTGTCATTCTCTCCCACTTACTGCCTGTCCTAATTCCTGGTCACTTCCCTGCCATGTTGCCTGTTCTTACAATAAATGGCCTCTCAGGGATCAGGTTCACAGCCCCAGCCCACCTCAACCACTCCTGGGTCACTGCAGACCTTGCCATTATCGACATGTGGGGCACCACCAACAGGCCAAGGCAAAGACACTGTCCTTTGTCTGCCAACCCTGCTGGTCCCCCATCCACGGATCCCACCAGCCCTTCACTGTGGCCACCTTCTCGATGTCCTCCCTCCGCTCTTTCCTCAGCTTACATGACATGCTCAGTAATGACCATCATTTCCCTATCCTGCTTTTCTTCCATCATATTTGCCAGGCAAAGCCCCACCTGTGCTGAGGTTCAGATCTCTACCATCTCAGCCCACACCACCCAGCTGCCATGGCTGGGGAAACCCAACAGCAGGGGACAGCCAGTGTCCTGAGATGCGCGTCACGCACCGTGAGCAGGCCCTCTGAGTGGTCTGGCCGTCACCCTGCTGTCCCGGCCTGTTCACTCTGCCATTCTCCTGACCAACTGCTTCCCCACCCATGTGTCCTTGTTCTTCCACCCTCCAACACCTCCCTTTTCTCAGACGATGATCTGGCTTCCTACTTCACTGAGAAAAACAAAAGCGATCAGAAAGGCCCTTGCGCAACCTGTTGGACTGCATCTCTGCTCCGCCCGTGACCAGAGAGGCCGCACGAGCTCCTGTCTTGGGCGCCTGGTCCTCGTGTGCACAGACACATTCGTATCACTGTCCCCTCTCCCACTGGCAGCACTGCCTGTCTGGGTCATTCCCCCGAAGCAAGCCATAGGCTGAACTTTGCCCCATCTTCGCTGGCTTTCTGAAATCCATGTCCACACCTCTCTCTCCTTTGGAGCAAAACTCTTCAAAGGGACTGTCTCTGCTTGCTGCCTTCAGCTTTTCCCCTTTTCTCTTACCCCACTCCCATTAGGCTTCCAGCCACCCTAAGCCACAAGACTGGGCAAGGTCACCAAGGATCCCCCACTGATGAGGGCCACCATCCAACTCTGGTCAGCGGCTGCTCAGGTTCTCCTGCACCCAGCAGGATGCACCCGGGAGGAGGCTCCCGGCGTGGCTGTCTCACCTGCTTCCGGTAGACATAGCACGCGGCGATGGCGACCATGGTGGATTCTCCCACAAAGCCCGCCAGGAGGGAGCCCACACCCAGGGTTGCACCGTGCACCCTGCAGATGAGAACACAAAGGCGATTTGTCTGTTAAGGCCAAGTCAAGGCACAACCGTCCATACCAAAACCCAGGAAAGTAAGTGTAGCCTCGAGACGGCTGAGACCAGCGGTGTTCTCCATCTGTTGGCTTCGTAAGGGCGCAGCTAATAACCTAATGTGTGAGGGGAACTGGGAACTCGGGGTTGGGCCGCCTCCCTCCCGCAGCACATGGATCCTACAGCACACGGACCCCACAGCCCTTCCTGCCCTCCCAGGACACTGGGAGCTCCCTGAGCGCAGGGACCATATCCTCCTCTTCTGGTTTTCACGTCCAGCATACGCTCGAGCCCGTGCAGGGCCAGCCACACCCTGACAGGAGCTCAGTGGCTATTACTTGTGTCTGGGCCTGACCCCAAAAGCTCTTTTCTAGAATGGATCCCAAGAGCCCTAGAATGGATCCCAAGAGCCTCCACCTGGTGCCTGGGCAGACACACAAAACATCATTCTGAATTTCCGATTCTAGACATGCCTAGGGATTTCCCATGGAAATGTAGATCTGAAACCTCTGGACACAGTATTGAAGGGGCAGAAGGACCCACAGCCCCAAACTCCCTGACGACATACCCCAGGTAGGGCAGGACCACGAGGCTGGCGATGAGGACGATGATCCGCAGCACAGAGCTGGGGGCCAGGACGAAGGTTTTCTTCAGCGTCATGAGCCACCCAGTGAGATGCGCCCTCACTGTGACTGTGGGGAGGAACAAAGGACTCGTCAGGCGTGCCCGCATCCCCTCCCCATCCTCTGGACCAGGGCAGCACGTCCGAGCGCCAGAGGCTGCCTGGGACCCTGGTCTTGCTGCTGAGCCTCTGGCCACCCCGTCTTCCTGCCAGGGCTCCCCATCCCTGCTCCTGAGCCTAGGCCCGCCTCGGGTCCCCGCCTCCTCACAGCCCTTTGGGTCTAAACGGCTGGGGACCGGCAGGCTCCTTGCTCCACTGGGACCACATCTTCCAGGCAGCCTAGCTGCTCCTGTCCAGTCCTGTCCCCACACTTGCCCAGCCTCGCCCTCGATCATCCACCTCTAGAAGGGAACACTCAGAGAAGAGTGGCAATATGACGGCACTCTGGTGTGACGCTGGGTGAGCAGAAAAGCTGGCACCAGAATTCATCTTCCCTGCCTGTGATCAGAGGTATGGAGACCAGAGCAGTGAGGTAGGAGGAGGAAGCTGCACGTCCCCACTTCCCTTTGTTCCCTCCCTGAGCTGGTCCTGACCACTTCCACTGAGGTCACTTCCCTTTCTCCCTCTCCTAATGCTGTGGCCCTCGGTGCGCTGCCATTGCACCACAGGCTGCGTGGCCTCCCCGTGCCTGCCTCCTCACTGGATCTCTGAGCTGCAGGAGGGCCGTGGGTGGACAGCGGGGAACTGTGGAGAGCACGGAGCTTGCCCTTGTCAGTAGGAAGGTCCCTGAGCATCTAGATTCCATCTGAAACTGGAAAGGCTTGAGGAAGCGCAGGGCAGGGCCTGCTCCTTGAAGACAGGGGCCCGTCACCTCCCTGTGGACAGCACCAGGCAAAGGCTCTTGGAGGAGGAAGTGCTCATTCCTGGGATAAAGATTCCTTTCCAGGATTGCTGGTTTGGAAGGAAGCCTCTGCCGTCTTCTTGGTCTAACAGTATATGTCCTGCCTTCCTCTGGGTGGAAGCCTTATATTAATACTAACAAGGCTAATTTTCTTCTCTTAGGCAGACAGACCCACTGAGGTTTTTGACCGAAGGAGAGAGTCGGTCCCAGGCATATGCTAAACTGGGTAGCCCAAATCCAACAGATTGCAAAGAGTGGCAGGGCCTGGCAGCTGTCTGGAAACCCTTCATCTTACAGACAAGAAAGTGGAGTCAAATGGAGATTGAAGGTGAATCGCATACCCAGCTATAGCCGGCTCCCAGCTGGGGCGCTCCAGGCCCCTCCTCTGGTCACTACCATAGGAAATATAGCTGCATGTGCCTCAATCTGCGAGTGCAGCTCCTTCTGGATGGTGACACTTTCCCCAGCTTGGTTCACCCTGTGGCTACCCAAGTCCAGATGCCATCCCGGTGCTGTGATCTTCCAGCCACTTCTCCATTTCTGCCACAGCCCAGAAAGTGATGCCGCAAGGCCTTGGAACAAGGGCTGCTCCCATCAGCCCTGGCCTACCTGGGCTCCGTGGCTCCTTTCTTTTTCTCTTTTTTTCTTTCTTTTTGAGACGGAGTTTCACTCTTATTGCATAGGCTGGAGTGCAGTGGCACAATCTCAGCTCACTGCAACCTCCGCCTCCTGGGTTCAAGCGATTCTCCTGCCTCAGCCTCCTGAGTAGCTGGGATTACAAGCACGTGCCACCATGCCCGGCTAATTTTTTGTATTTAGCGGAGATGGGGTTTCACCATGTTGGTCAGGCTGGTCTCGAACTCCTGACCTCAGATGATCCACCTGCCTCGGATTCCCAAAGTGCTGGAATTATAGGCATGAGCCACTGTGCCCGGCCCATGGCTCCTTTCTTAACATGTGGCTTTGTAGATTCTGGCTTCCCAGTTTAATGATTTAAGTGGATCTTTTGGGGAAACTGATTTTTGACTAGGTGACACACCTGGTACAGAATTTAAAAGGTACAAAAGGGAATAGAGTACAAAGGTCTTCTTCCCAGTGGTGACTTCCCAGGCCCTTGTCCTGCTTCCCACAGGCAACTACTGTTAGCAGCTTGGTGAGTTACTTACAGAAAAAGAATGTAGCTATGCAAGCACTTAGCACATCCATATGACAATACAGATATACATGTGCTACATATTTGCTATGGAAATGGTTGCATACTAATCAACCATTCTGCAACCTGCTCTTCTCATTTAACCTAGAACGACCTCATTCTTGTCTGGTACACCTCCCACCACTATATCGGCTTGGTGTAATAACTTTCCAACTGGCTTTTGTCTCAGCCATGAGCAGTTTCCTTTCTGACCATCCATCATCTGGCCTCAGGTTGCCCTGGAATCTTCCTTTCTACAGCAGTCCTTCTCTGTCTTTGTATATCTCCAGGCTTTAGCAATAAGCTCACTCTATTTTTCTTTTTTTCATTTCACTTTTAAAATTTAACGTATTGTAAAACTGGCTTTTTGGTGCACAGTTCTGAGAATTTTAATACATGAACACATTTGTGTAACCACCACCACAATCAAGACAGAGGGCAGTTTTATTGTCTCCAAAACTACACATGCTATCCTTTCGGGTCTACTTTCTTTTTACTGTTTTTGCAATCACTGCACTTTTAAAAACAAGTTATACGGCCAGGTGCAGTGGCTCACGCCTGTAATCCCAGCACTTTGGGACGCCAAAGAGGAGCACTTGAGGCCAGGAGTTCGAGACAAGCCTGGACAACATGGTGAAACCCCATCTCTACTAAAAATACAAATATTAGCTGGGTGTGGTGGTGGGCGCCTGTAGTCCCAGCTACTTGGGAGGCTGAACAGGAGAAGTGCTTGAACCCGGGAGGCAGAGGTCGCAGTGAGCCGAGATTGTGCTACTGCATTCCAGTCTGCATTCCAGACAGAGACTCTGTCTCCAAAAAAAAAAAAAAATATATATATATATATAAAAACATATAAACATAAATATAAATATAATTATATATAAATATATAAATAAAAAATATATAAAAACAAGTTATACCTATTGATTCATTTCTTGAACTTTCACCTTACTGGCTAATGTTTTTGCATCTTTCTAAGCCACAATGAAATTTTACATTTGTGTTGGTGACATGATTGCAAACATTTCCAAAGACAGATTTAATTAGGCATGAGGATAAACAAGAATGTTTCTTTCATTCTGTTTTTCTTTACCTGGAACTGGGAAGAAGGAGAAGATCCGCAAAGGAACAACACAGAGTTCTGCGAAGGCAAAGTCCACTCCAATGATGTCTATCAAGATTTTCTCGGACACGTTGGGTGTCCAAAACATCACGAAACAGAGCTGGGGGAGAAAGACATCGAACAGGGTTGTGAGGAAAAACGTGGAAGCGAGTGAAATGAACAGGTCAGGTGTGGCACAATCCTTGGAGAGTTACGAAAGGGGGACAACTGGCCCGACTGGGTGGCGGGCATGCTGGTCCCAGATCTGCCACCTGCCTGCTTGGCTGTCTCCTGACCACAGAGGCCCTGGTCCATTAGCCATGGCTGTACCCAGGGGACTCCCATGGCAGAGCAGATGTGGCTCCTCCAAGAGTGGGTCATTGATTTCTGAATGGGTGAGCAGGCCCGTTCAGAACCAATGTGCTTTGGGGCCAGGCTTAAGGAGATTGCCACACAGCTCGGCCAGTTCCGCCTGGACATGTTTATTCATATAATGTTTACAGCTTTAACAAATAAAAAAAAAGCCCTGGAAGTTCTTGGATGTGTACAGAACCACACAGAATCAGCACACACAATGAAAAGGGAAATGTTAGTGTTTAGAGTAAGGATCAGCCTATGAACCTTTTAAAGTCTAGTTACAAGAATAAGAGATGAGACAGCAACAGAATTGGAACTCTGAAAAGCAGATGGGAGGTGGTAAACTGATGTAACAGATGCAGGAAAAGGGAATCCTGAACCCAATGGGGAAAGTGGAGCTCTCTCCCCACCTCCCTTCCCCGCAGATCAGGAAGTGAGGCACAGGTCCTTCCGGAGATGGGGTGAAGGCGGGGTCCAGAGCAGGATGGCTGGAAGTCAGGTTAGCAAGCAATCCATCCACAGCTCCCCTTGCACAGCTGGTGACTACATCTCCCCGAATTTGACAGGAAACAGGAGTTTAGTCTCTGGATGAGGTAAAACAGAGGAGTACCTGGCATGGCCCAGGGCAGAGTTACTACAGGTTGAGTAACCCTTATCTGAAATGCTTGGAACTAAAAGTGTTCCGGACTCTGAAGTTTTCAGATTTTAGAATATTTGCATTATACTTACAGGTTACGCATCCCTAATCCCCAAATACAAAGTCCAGAATGCTCCAATAAACATTTATGTTGAGAGTCCTGTCAGTGCTCAAAAATCAAAAAATTGGATTTTCCATTTTTGGATTAGGCATACTTAATCTGTACATGGAAAACGGGGGGATTAAGAGAAGGATGACATTTGCATGTTCGGGCTTCCTTCCTCTTCTGTGCTCCCAGAACATGAGAAACTAGTTGAGGCCTTCCCAGGTAGGAGACCGGAAATGGTCTCTGAGGAATCTGACCAGCCCAAGAGAAAAGACGTCAAGTTCCTGAAAATTAAGTCTCCCAATGAAGCAGCCACACTGGAGCAGCCATCAGTGAGGCCCTCGCAGGTGAGAAACCTCATCCTGGTGATCACAGCTTCCAGTCAACTCCTAGTCTCCGGATAAGGTAAAATGGGTGGGGTGGGGGGCGCCTGGCATGGCTGAGGGCAGAGTTACTACAGCTAGTCACCAGAGCCCCGCTTATCAAAATGAGCAGGCAACCAGGGAGAAGCACGCTTTGACAGAGGCCTCCAATGTGCGGAGACCAAAACTATGGAAAAAACTGCAACTTAAGAGGAAACAAAGACAATAGAGAGAGAGAGGGAAAAAAAAAGAAAACTTTTCTCATTGACATCCCCAGAGAGATGGGAGAAGCCACTGCGCCCACGAAACAAGAACAGAAGGAGAATGTTATAAAAAAGACATTCACGCCGGACGCTGTGGCTCATGGCTGTAATCCCGGCAGTTTGGGAGGCCGAGGCGGGTGGATCACCTGATGTCAAGAGTTCAGCACCAGCCTGGCCAACATGGAGAAACCCCGTTTCCACTAAAAATACAAAATTAACTGGGCATGGCGGCGCATGTCTGTAATCCCAGCTACTTGGGAGGCTGAGGCAGGAGAATTGCTTGAACCCGGGAAGCGGAGGTTGTGGTGAGCTGAGATGGCGCCACTGCACTCCAGCCTGGGCAACAAAAGTGAAACTCCATCCCCCCCACCCCCCCAAAAAAAGACATTCACAGAACAAAAAAGATAAAAGCAGAAAGGAATTCACGAGTTAACAGTGAGATAAGTTTAGGGAAGCCTACCACAGAGACAGAGCAGAAGGACGAAGGCGTGCAAATGAAGCACAGGAGAAGAGTTAAAGAAACAAAGTCCAACACCCAAATAACAGGATTTCCAGAAAGAGGCGACAGCGTACGTCTGAGACTGAAAGACACCAGTTTCCGAACTGAAAGGGCCCATCGTGGGAGGTGGTGCAGTGCATGGGAAAAGCCCCATCAGGGCATGTCACCGAACACTATTGGGGGACACAGCTTCCTATGGGCTTCCGGCCTCGGGCTTCTTAGTAGCACTGAAAGCTAGAAGACAAGGAGCAGTAAGTTTCGAAGGAAGATGATTTCTACCCTAGAACTCTAAACCAAACTATCACTCAAGTGTGTTTAAAAGAAAAATATTTTCGCTATTCAAGGCCTCAAAAGTTTTACCTCCCATGCACACTTTTTCAAGAAGCTATTGGTGAGGGTTGCTCTGCCAAGGCAAGCGAGTCATGGAGTGGAAAAGAGCAAGGCGTGGGTGAAGCACAAGACAAAAGCCAGGGAAATCTCTGGGGCAGAGGTGAAGGCTGCGGTAGGCCCACAGGTCAGTTGATCTTCCCTGGAGCAGGGAGAAAAAGGCTCCGAGAGATGCTAACTACCTAGTGTGCTTGAATACTTGAAAAGAGATTTACACCACGCAGGGAAAATGTGGGAATAACTCAGTGAGAAGTACCCAGAAGGCTAAGAAAAATGATCATTGAGTCAATTATTAAGTCCAGGCAAAACCAAAGCTGTTTGAGAAAGGAAGGGAATCAGGGCTCGGTGTCAGAGTATCATAGTCACAATCCATCCAGAGTTGGGGGTGCCTCTGAGAGCAGGAAAGGGACAGGGTGGAAGTGAGCAGCGCTGAAGAGGTGGGCTGGGGACATGCTACTGTGAGTTACAATCCTTTCAGAGCTGACTTGGAAAACTTGGTGCTAATTTTAAAAACCTGAATTTAAAAATCCAACAACATCACTGTGGAAGATTCTGTTAAAAACTTGCCAGTTTCATCAAATATTTATCTCCTTTTCTTAAAATGCCAGTGATTCTTCTCTAAAATAAAACTGAATATATTCTAAAATGAATTACAACAGTGTAAGAACAGAACACTGAAATTTCAGAATATAACATTCTTTTAGGCTCTGACTACATTGTTTCATGGAATTAGCCAAGCTCTATGTACTATGTCATGTTGAAATATTAAAAAAATACACTGGAGATCTATTATAAATATATTTCACTTTATAAGTGCAATAGAGCCATTCCCTATGTATTTTCTGCATCTGGCAAAGTATATTCCACTGGTTTTCAAAAATGGCAGAGGTACTACTATCTCATTTAATCCTCCTGCTTGATGACAGTACTCACACCCCATCTTTGACATGAAGGAAAAAATACTTCCTTAGATCTAGCAACTTGGAGCTCAGGGACTTTATTGCCTGAATGCCCTGGATAAGTGGCCCTGTCATCTTTTCCTGAAAGGGTGAGACATCGCACACAGTCATAGCCCTGGTATGGTGGCAACTTCACATTATAATTGGAAACAACACTGAGCATGGAGTTGGAACACTATTTCCCTGTCCATGTCCTACCCCCACAAATACACGGATCATCCCTGCTTCCAGCTTTGCTTTATACTGGGCCCCCAATATATCCCATAGCAGTAAAACCGTAAAGAATTGAGCTAAGGGTTGACTACCTTACAGTCTGGGCTGGCTCTGTGCCTTAGAACCTGCAGAAAGTGAGCCATTCTGTGTTTATCTAAGGGGTTAGAGAGAGACCTAGGCCACATACTGCTAAAAACCTGAAGCTTCCAGGGGAACCATGAGCATGCTTTATTTATTTCGCAGCCAGCAATGATCTGAATGTGAGATGATGCCTCACACAAATGTTGCAATTCTCTGGGCTTTGCAAAATCATTGTAAAGTGGCTCTTCAGTTACAAGAACCAAGGAAAAAGGAGTGTGTAATTGCACATCAGAGAGAAAGACGGCAGAAATGGGTCACTGTGGCAGACAAGCCGGGTAATCCCTGCTCTGGGATCCCTAGTCAGGTCATGTTCACCCAGAGGCGTTTTCCCGTCTTGTAGAAGATCAGTTAACCTTTGCAGCAGGGGGGTCCAGTTTGAGGACACAACGATAGGGAGTGTGCCCACATCACCTGACACACTGACATCAGTATCAGCCAAGCTGTGTAGGTGACCACAGTTCTGGTACCTTGAACACAACCACGGAGTTAGGTAAGGTTTGATGGATTTCCACTAGGAGCTTCCTGAGATGGTGGCTCAATATTCCATTTCTAAAATTCCACAGTATGATCCAACTTGGCACCACTCAGTCACTCTGTTCTTTATCTGGCTCTGTCTCTGCTGAGCACACCCTACACGCCCCTTATCAAGGCCATGTGCCAACAGAGGTGCGTCTTCAGTTTCAACCACACACACCTACAGCCCAGACTGGGTCTTCATGGGGTATCGGAACTGGAAGCGGTTAGTCTGATCCGGGGTTTTGAACAATCACAGACAACTAAAGGAAAGGAATGCCACATTTATCAGTGTCTCCTTTTTCTTCCTCCCTGAAGTCTCTGAAGCTCTTGCTATGCTTCCAGTAGGAAAATGCCACTGCACTTTTCAGCAAGCTTTTCAGTGAGTGGTTATTTCCTGCATATATAACTTAGGTATACATACAACTTAGAAAGGAATACATTTAACTTAGAAGTGGATATGGTGGGCCAGGTACATTGGCTTACACCTGTAATCCCAGCACTTTGGGAGGCCAAGGCGGGTGGATCACAAGGTCAGCAGATCGAGACCATCCTGGCAAACACGGTGAAACCCCATCTCTACGAAAAATACAAAACATTAGCCGGGCGTGGTGGCAGATGCCTGTAGTCCCAGCTAGTTGGGAGGCTGAGGCGGCAGAATGGCATGAACCTGGGAGGCAGAGCTTGCAGTGAGCCAAGATCGCGCCACTGCACTCCAGCCTGGGCAACAGAGCGAGACTCCATCTCAAAAAAAAAAAAAAAAAAAAGAAGTGGGTATGGTGTTTATTAAAAGCTGTAACTCCTATCTGCAGGTGAGCTTTCCCGAAGCAAAGCACTGAGCCCTAGCATGATATCAGATTACATTTAACCAGCTCATTTGAAAAAACAGGAAGCTTTAGAAGTTCCCTTGACAAAGAGCATTTCAGGAACAGTGTCAATTTAATGAGTTCACCCAGAGTAGTCTCGACGTAGAACATGCCTCCCAGTTGACCATGACGTGCTGTGTTCCTCAAATATTTGCAGAGCCTAATGACGTGGACTTTTCCAAACCAGAACACAACCCTAATAATCTCCCATCAATGAACAAGAGTCGTTCCTCTGAGCAGCTGCACAGATGGGTTTTCTGCTGTCGAGTTTACTGTCAATATTCTCTCATCAGGACGCAGCCTTCAAAATAGAATAGTCTACCCAGTGCCCAGATCTCGGTTTTTCTATTTATTCTTCAATAAAAGGAACCAGGACTCCTTGGAGAAATGACTCATTCTAGGAGCAAGGCAGAGAAAATGCAAGATGATTCGCTTGGAGCATCTGTGGTGTGAGAAGGAAGGACGTGCCCCAAAATAAAACGATGGGAACACGGCAAAGGGACACGGAAGCCAGGCGGAAGGAGCTTCCGAATGGCCAAAGCAAAAACACTTTGGGCAACAAAATAGTACAGTAGTATTGAATTCTATCCCCAAATAGCAAATAAATATCCATGAGTCCATAGGGATAGAAATTTAAAAATGGCAGAGAAGGGACAAATGTCCTGCACAGAACCCTAAATAATTCATTAGCTGCTCCCCTCTAAGGTGGGTGGGAGCAGACCTTCCCGCTCCTTCGGAGGAACTTCCTTCTGAAGAGCACAGTGGGGAGACAGGAAATGCGTCCTGGCAGCAGAGGAACGCGGCAGACATGAACCCAGCCACGCAGTCAAGGTCAACATCCACAGTGGTAAGTCGGGTTGACAGTCTGTGCCCTCGATAAGATGTGAGGACAGTGGCACTTTGTCTCTGTGGTCTTCCTCCCCAATTCCCTAAGCCCAGTCTTCACCACGAGACAAACCCCAGACAAACGCACATTGAGGGGCCCTCTACCAAATACCCGACCAGAACTCCTCAAAACTGTCGAGGCCTTAAAAACAAGGGAAGTCTAAGAAACTCTCAGAGACCAGAGGAGGCTATGGAGGCATGATGACTAGACATAATGTGGTGTCTTGGATGAGATCCTGGAACAGAAAGAGCTCATGAGAAAACAAACCAGTGAAATCCTAATGAATCATGGAGTTTGGTTCACAGCTGCGCACCAGGGCTGGCTCCTTGGCTGTGACATGCGTGCTGCAGTGAAGCAATGTGAGTGAGGGTGAGGGGTCTATGGCAACTCTGCACCATCTCCACAATGTTTCTGAAAATCAGAAGTTATTCTTAGAAAAAAAAAACAAAAACAAGGTTAATTAAAAAAAGAAGGGCTGGGCATGGTGGCTGACGCCTATAATCCCAGCACTTCGGGACGTCAAGGTGGGAGGATTGCTTGAGGACAGGAATTCAAGACCAGCCTGGGCAACACAAGACCCTATCTCTACAAAAAAAATTTAGCCCTGTGTGGTGGCGCATGCCTTTGATCCCAGATACCTGGGAGGTTAAGGCAGGAGGGTTGCTTGAGCCCAGGAAGTTGCAGGCTGCAGTGAGCCAAGATCGCGCCACTGTACTCCAGCCTGAGTGACAAGATTCTGTCTCCAAAAATTAAAGGAGAAAAAAAGGAAGAAGGAAGAAGGAAGAAGAAGAAGGAGGAGGAGGAGGAGGAAGAGGAGGAGGAGGAGGAAGAGGAGAAGGAGGAGGAAAAGGAGAAAGAGGAAGAGGAGCTGGACGGGGCCTCTCTAGGAATGTTCCTAATGTTTGCATGACTCAGTACATCCCAAATGGAATGACATGGAATTCCATCAGGACACACTCTCAGATTCCCAATTTAGAAGGAAAAACAATGCCATTTTACCAGGGTGAATTGCCAAAAGCAGGCAATGTGTGAAAGTAGCCAATGACTCCCATTTCTGGGGATCAGTGCTTAAGGGGTGCATACCTGTAGCAACTGCCAGAAGGAATGGGCTCTTGGGATTGACTGACCTGTCCTCAGAAGGGTGAAAAGCCATATGTTCCTGAGACAGCAGGTGAGGGGACGATGGAGAGAGGGACGCTTCCATGTCCGCATCTTGCTCAGTGAGAGAAAGTAGGGAACCTCATAGGAGGGTTGATGATTATTGCCATCACAGGCAGTGGGGACACGGGGAGGACTTTTTACTTAAAGTCAGGCTAGAAAAATTCTAGTTGGCTAACACAGGGGTAGCAAACCACAACTTACATTTACAACTGATGAAAGTAAATGACATCTATTACTGAGAGAAACAGAGCTTGGTAGAGCATATTACAAAGTGTTTATGTAGAATTTGATACCTTCCATCTGGCTTGTTGATAATCATAATAATTATTATAAATCTATCTTGAATATTTAAGGAGTTGATGCAATCATCAACTGTTACAGCATATTCATGGTAAAAAAAAATCAACATTTTTCAGATATAGTTTTATACCAGCTTTTTGAAGAATATGAAAATGAAATCATCCCTGCTATCATCTAGGTTTAATGAAATTGCCAAATGCACACACTGCATGAAAGCAAACTGTCTTTCAGGTATCTAAGATGACTTACTAATTCCTAGTAATGTCGTGTTGGTGGAAAGAAATGACATACCTCAAACAGCAGGGGGCGCCATGCACCAAGCCCGCAGAAGGTTGTGCAACTCATTCCTTTTCTCTGCCGCTTTAATCTTTTCCTGGTTTTTCTCACAGGATCTGAAGACTATTGAGAAAGTTCCACACTCCAGCTTCTGTTTAGCCTTTCCTTCTCCTTGACTATTAATAGTCAACTTGGAATTTGTTTGGGGCTGGGGGAAGGGGACATGGGGAGTGACTGTTTAATGGGTGTAGAGTTTCAGTTTTGCAACCCGGTTACGGACAGATGGTGATGACAAGCAGCAATGTGAATGGACTTCACTGTCCCTTTCAAAATGGTGAGGTTGGTACATTGTATGTGTATTTTTCTACAATTAAAATTTAAAAACATTTGGAACCTGCTTATAACAGCACACTCTGTTCATTTGCTCGTTGTTTAAATGACACGTGTGCATCTGCCCTGGTGTCTTCTTATGAGAGCTTCGGTAGAGTTTTAGGGACTAGCCTTTACTGTCTTCATCTCACCTAAATTCCCCCAAAATAAACCAATCAACCCCTCAAATCTGCTACACGTGCTGACATAAAGCGCAAATGCTGGATTCCTGAAGCTTCCAGACAGAAGTGCGGAGGGAAGGCAGAGGGAAGGAGCTCATTCTCATCAGTCACTCACTATGTGCCAACAGCGCTCTGTATGTGATTCCATTTCATCTTCATACACTCCCCAGATAGATGCCTTATTGGTTGAGGAGGACACAGGGCCTACAGGGACTGTGTGACTTGCCCCAGGTCACCGGCTGGTAAAGAGGCAGGGGCAAGAGTTCAATCCAGGCCTTGGGGCTGCAGAAGCCCTGCTTTCTCCCTGTTTCTGAGATGCCCTAGGCTGCTGAACCGTTCAGGCCCAAGGGTACTGTGAGGGGCATCAAATGGGAAAGTGTTGAATTCCATTAATTCACCTTTGGTTCTTTTTTCTCCCCCATGCACAAGAGAGGCATTTTCTTCCAGTGCAGCCGGGAACAATGGGGCGGCAGTCTCCACCTCATGTTGTGGGGGTTGGGCGGCCCAGCATTAACAAAGCCTCAAACAGGCCGTCTTTGTTCCAGACAAAGGGTCAGCATGGTACCACCGCTGGAATATGGCCTGTAGGATCCGCCCAAGAGGGCTGACTGACAGCTATGGCTTGAGGGAAGGTTGCCACAGGAAGGTGAGACAGGGTCATTCTCATGAACGGAATTTCTAACTTGGAACACAGGGCCAGCCGGACAAAGTCCTGTTGGATGGTGAGTTTTACTACAAGCTCAAATTCTGTTGCTTTCTAGCACATGACAGAAGGACTCAGAACTAACATGCTTTACTGAGATGCAGCTGCAAATAATGGTGTGCAACCAAGAAGATGGAATCCTTGGGGTGCTAGCCCAAGCAGTGGCAAGACAGGAGCAGGACAAGCTCACCAGGGCACAGAAGGCCTCTCCGTTACACATGGACAGTAGGTAAAAATGGGAGTGGAGGAGCCCATCCTGACCTGCAAGGTGCAAAACTGGCCCTGAAATGATGAAAAAAAAAGTGTTTTTTTTTTTTTTGAAGTAGTCTTGCTCTGTCAGCCAGGCTGGAGTGCAGTGGCACGATCTTGGCTCACTGCAACCTCTGCCTTCTGGGCTCAAGCAATTCTCCTGCCTCAGCCTCCGGAGTAGCTGGGATTACAGGCGCATGCCACCATGCCCGGCTAATTTTATAATTTTAGTAGAGACGGGGTTTCTCCATGTTGGTCAGGCTGGTCTTGAACTCCTGATCTTAGGTGATTCACCCGCCTCGGCCTCCCAAACTGCTGGGATTACAGGTGTGTGCCACTGCGCCTGACCAAAAAAAAAAGGTATTCTAATTGAGGAAATTGAGGATGCGAGAGGCAGTGCCAGACCCAAACCTCTGACTTCTAGGAGGCGTCTCCTTTCCCTGTGCCTCCACCTCTATCTGCCAGCTGCAACTTCCAAGAAGTGTCCACAGCCTGGGTTCCACTGGGATGGGGGACACTGTAAATACTGAAACCGTCTGTGACCTGCCACCTTGCAGTGGTGGCGCAGGTTCTGGTGGGGAGAAAAGGGGCGGAGCCAGAATTCTGGTTTCTAGCTTTGGGAATGGCGCTTCCCAGCAAGTGCACAGAGAGGGGTTAGTTCAGTGTGTCCAAGAGAAAGACCCGGACAGAGTGGATTCTTCAGGCTGCTTCCTTTTCTGATGCCACCGCTCTTTGTTTTCTTTCCCTCCCGAGTTGCTTTCTCTGTGGCCTGAAGTTCTGAAGCTTTAGGACGAAGATGTTTTAAACACTAAACACCTTTATCCTCAGTTCCACAGGGGCGCCTGCTCTGGGATGGCACCTACTTCCCTCCGACAGGCGGTGGAGCCCAACAGAAGCAGCCTGCTGTGCTGTGATCCATGCTGGGATTCTACAGAAACAGCACGCAAGGAGGGGACCTGACCAGGCCACTAAGCCCCTCTCCTCTCTGGCAGCCTCCAACCTAATCCCTTCTCCCTGACAAAGTTTCTCCCCGGAACCTGGAGCAGGGGGGCTCACAGCCTTGCCGGCGGGGACAATCCTGGGCTGCTGACAAACAGAGTGGCCATGGCTTCTTCGCATTCACAGTAATCAGGGAATTTTTTTTTTTTTTTAAAGAAATTAAGGAAAACAGATTTCAAAACTTATGGAAAAGAGGCAAATATGATCGAATAGCACCAAAGATTCTAAAAGAGGTTGAAAAACTCTCAGAAGACAAATCCTCTCCCAACAACCAGAAAACAGGCCCCGAGGAGGAAAACAGAAGGCATCTGAAGGCCTCGTGGTCCCCAGGTGTGGAAGAGGGTACTGGGGACAGCAAAACATGCATCCATGCCTTCAGCTACCCTCTTGCAGGTCTTCCTTAACCAGGCCCTGGGACGCCTCATGCAGAGTCTACCTTCAAGGGCTTGCAGCCTTGAGGATGGGGCCGACGTGTATGTAGATGTGCCCAGTGTACTTGCCAGCAAGAAGCGGGTGCCAGGAGTGCAGGAGAAGGAGCGCCTGTCTGTGCCAGGGAGAGGTTGATAAGGAAGCACCTGCCTGCCAAGAAGCCCGACGGGGCACTCAATGCCAAGGCAGCAGCCACCGAGGCAAAACACAGAGCGAGGGGACACCACTGCATGGGAAGCTGGAGAGGCGGCCCAACACGGGTGAGAAAGGCCATGTCGTCCTCGGAGGGCAGTGGCCAGCAGTGAAGGACTATCTGGAAGGCTGTGGGCGGATGAGTGGCTACTGAGAGGGCACACTTCCTCAGGATCTTTATCATTTCCGAGTCAGCCATGGCTAGGAGGGAGAGGCAGGCTGAGCGGGCAGCCTGATGCACACAGGTGTCATGTCTATGGCAGGGTCTATGATGGTACCACACGATGTGTCCATAAGAACGTAAGAACCCCCATAAGAACAAGGTCGGGAGGTGAAAGCCCGAGTGCTCAGAGTGGGTAAAAGTGCTCAGATCAAGAAAAACAGCTGTAAAAAAATGTGCCACGAGAAAGAAGGGAAAAGGGAAAGAGCTGCCGGGGGCCCGGCGTACCTTCCAAACCCCCGCTCTCTGTCTGCCTTCTCCAACAAGGATGGTCACCTCTAAACTAGTCAGGAAGCGCAATCCCAGCCAAGTGGGATCTGAAGACTGACAGTGACAAGAGGGAGCAAAGCATTCTGTTGATAACGGTAAAAGCCTACAAGGTTCCCAGCATGAACTCATCTGTGGTGGAAAGAAAGCTTAGAGCATCAGGGAGAGGCTGGGAGCCTCGAGGTTGGAAATCCTAAGGATGGATTCTAGAAGGGCCCAGTCCTGGACTGCAGCTTATGGGTCTCGTGTTTATCCTGAGAACAGTGCCAGGCGGCTAATTTAAAAAGCGGATATAGCCTTAGGCTGCATTAGTGAAGGTGATGGGCTGACGTGGCCTGCCCCACTGCCTAGGCGTTCGATGATTTCGGCGATGCATACGGCCACACCTGTGTGGGACAGGCCAATGTGGGGAGAGACGAGACACGGGAGGCCCAGGGAGCTGTGTGAGTGTCATGCGAACAGGGCTCGTGAGGGGTCCTTAGGAGCATCATGTGTGCCCCACAGGACCCAGGTTTCTGCGGACACACAGGTGTTCTTTCTCATCTGAGGACTTCCAAATGTGAACATGCTTCCTAGGCCCAGGTGCAACTTAAAATTGGTCCTTGTTGGCATTTTCTACTATATGGTTGTGTCTGCGGTTCTATCAGATGTCTAGTCAGAGGACTCAACCTATTCATTCCCCTTTTTGTGCTCACTACAGCTTGATGGAGAACTGGCATCTCTGTGTTAGCAAGAAGATGGGGCTCGGGTAGTGCCATCTGTGCCTGGGGTTGGGAGGCTATAAACAGCAGGGGGTGATGGCTCAACCAAGGAGCTTCGGCAGGGAGAAAAATGGTGCATACAGGGGTCATGACTGTGGCAGGGTCTGTCTGTTGAAAGTGTGTGTAAATCTACCAATCAAGAGACTGGCTTTTAAAAAAACAATCCACCCCAACAAAACCCACAAAAATGTGAAGAATATAAACTTTATATTTATCTATAAGATATAGATATCATTCATAAAATTATTCCTTGGCATAAAATATACCCCTAGCCACTTAGGTACATGTGCAGCCCTCTTTCCCTGTGTTAGGGACCACCGAGTGTCCCAGTGGTGGAGCTGGTGGCTGAGGAGAGCTGGCATTCTTTGCTTATAGCACACGCCAGGTATCTCACTAAGCTTTTACTCCTTTTAAAATCTTAAAAGGTGAACAATTCTTATTATCTCTGTGTGGCATCTGGGGAAACTGAAACTTGCAGTTTTGAGCGACTTTCCTGAAGCCACTCGGCTAGTGAGTGGTGGAGCTTGGATTTGAACCCAAGCCCTGTGGCTCCAAGGCCCACACCTATAAGCACCAAGCTATGTGGCCAATTCCAGCTTGACCTAAATCCCTCTGCCTCCATCCCTCTTCCCTCTTTAAGTCAACAGACACAGACAGGGCAGTCAGCTGTCATGAGAGCCACAGGCGTGACAGGCAGCCCTCCATCGGAACTCATCTCCAGTTTCAAAGGTGGGAACTTGAAAGAGATCAGTGGTGTCAGCTCCAGTGTGTGCACCCTGGCCCTCTGGAAACTTCTTTTTTGGTAACCATCGGTTCATTCTTCAAGCCACATCAGTTAAGAGCCATCTCCAGGGAGGACTACAGGCCACTGAAAACTGTCTGGCGCCCGATTCATAGTGAGCAGGTTTCGAGGCACTGTTATTTGCCATATGTGCTGTTTCTCGGCAGCGCTTTGTGGTTCTTTTAGCCTTGCACTGGGCTCAGAAGATACAAAAAGACCCTAGAATAATTTCATGACACCATTCAAACCCGTTTACCTTACTGTGCCCGAGCAAGTGGGACATCCGACCCAGAGGTGAGGACACAGTAGCGAGCCTTTAAGAGAAAATGAAGACCCTTTTGAGAAAAGACCACAGACTAGCTAAAAGCACCTAACACGTGCTGCCCAGAGGTGCAGGAGACACCCAGGCCTGGGAGAGGGAAGCCAGTGAAGTCTCTCCTGTGATCAGAGTGTTTTTTTGATTGTTTTCTTTTGTTCCTGTGTCAAATGATAGGTTACTTCATTAAATTTACACAATGGCCACTTAGCATGCTAATCAGCTGTTTTAGGTCCTCATTGTGCTCATTTCACACACTGCTTCATGTAATTACCTCTATTTGGTAATTTTTCAGGTATTTTGAGATCATTTACATGGGCTTTGCGGGGCTCCCTGCCTGCTGCACCCAAGGGAATGGCAGGCCATCGGGAGTTTCAGGCCGTGGAGAAGGTGCTCGTGTGTGGAGCCCGGGGTGCCTCAGAGCCTCCGAACTGGTGCTGGGCTCGGAAAGCCAAGAGGCCAGGGGCACCACATCCTTGCTTTCTCCACGTTGATGGTGCATGCATGTCGGGAGGGTCTGGACTAAGCACCCGGTTAAGCTGATGTCTGGTTTCTGTACACTGTCTTTAAGCTGAGACTAAGAAAACCAATTTTTTAAAAACCTGTAGGGAATCATAAGGTATTAATTATGGAAGTCGATCAATGAAGCCCTACTGAGTGACTTCACCATTAGTGTGGGATGGCAGTTTGTGACTGACCTCTCCCTATTGCTAGATACGAGTTCTAAATTGCTCTTCAAAGAATCAGTATGTCAGTATGTTCAATTCTTTGCCTTCTACTTTTAAACTTAACTTCCTTGTAAAGCAACCTTTTCTGATTACCTGCTCCACCCTGACTCATTCCGATTTCCTGCTCTGCCATAACCATTTTTTCCAGCAAACCACTCACCAGCGTCACTCTCTTTAAATCAGCCAATCGGAATTAGTTTAGCCTGTGCGGTCTAACCCTAGCCAATAGGGGAACAACACAGCAGCAGGGGCCACCTGCGTCAGGGATAAGAACCCCTTCCCCTCCCTTGTCCAAGTGTGCGCTCACCATTGCTCCATCTGTAAGGGCACACCCTTCTATAGAAGTACATTGCCTTGCTGAGAATTAAAAAGAAAATTTTATATTCGAGTGCTATTTCTTCTGCGGCACTGAAACTTTATTTATAACACTGTGATAGCTCTGCTTCCACAGCAGTGAAAACCAAAGAGCTGGGCTGGGCACCTGCCTCTTTGAGGTGGGACTCGGGTCAGGCAGCACTCAGCAGGTGCAGGGATCCGTGGGGCCCAGGCTTTACTTCCTTAAGGGATTGGAGGGGCTGGTGAGCAGTGAGCATCTGCAGGCCCAGGGTATAAACAAGGTGTCTTCCCTGTTGCTTTCAAACTCATTCAGGTGGTGGGCCCCACGTGGGTTCTTGGCAGAACACGGGTGTGTATTGATACGTCAAACTGAAAAATGAGTGATTTTTATAATTTTGTGCCAAATCAGATTACTCTTTATAAGGTTCAAGTGGTAAACAGTAGAAGAGATCAAGATTTTGAGGCAATCTGGTGGGGGGGATAAATACAAATGAATAAAATTCTAGCAACTTATTTTGTTTCCTGAAAATTGGAAAAATATTTCAGTTTTTGAATGCTTGTAGTGGCACAGGTTAGTCCTGGGTTCTGCAAAGACCTTGTTGAGGGGCACTGCATTATTCAATGAATAAAAAGCAGAATAAAAATAAGAAGCCAAGTAACTTAAATCTAGTCCTGGTACTTCTATCAGATGCTACAATGTCAATACCCCCGTCCCCAAAGAAACCTTTGGCAAAAATATCATTAAGCATGTAAGTGCTGGCACAGGTTACCTGTATCAAAATAGCTCATGTTCCCTATAAATATGCACACCTACTAGGTACCCACACACAAAAAAATTAAACTAAAAAAATGCAGACACAGGGCCACACTGCATAAAGTATTATATTTCTAAGCAAATCCTCTACTCACATGGAGAATCTGGAAATAAAATAATAGAAATGTCTCATGAAACTAAAAGGAGATAGACTCTAACAAAAAACAAAAACGAGTGAGTTGAATAGTTAGAAGTCTGGTTCATCAATCCATGTGGCCTTAAGTGACAAGAAGATTCCTTCCTTTCAGAAATCACGGTTGTTAGCTTGCCAGGTACCCAAAACAAAATAACACAAACTGGGTGACTCTGAGCAACAGAAAATTACTGTCCCACCATTCTGGAGACCGAAATCAAGGTGTGAGCGGAGCCACGGGTCCTCTGAAGGTGCTAGGGAAGGGTCTGTTCCAGGTCTTTCCTGGCTTCTGGTAGCTCTTGGGCTGAGGCAGCAAAACGCCAGCCTACACAAGGCGCTTCCCCTGTGTGCACGTCTGTATCCAAATTTCCTCCTCTAAAAAGGCACCAGTCATATGGGATTATGGGCCCACCCTACTCACCTACCAGAGCCTCATCTTAACCCTATTTCCAAGTAAGGTCACATTCTGAGGTACTGGGGGTTAGGACTTTAACGTAAGAATGTTTGGCGAATCCTATTCAACCCATAACAATAAAGATAGAAGGTTCCGGGTTGAATGGAGGTTCATGGTCTCCCTTTAACCGCCCACTGACTGCAAAAAGCAAGGCTCAGACACATCCAGAGTAAAAATCTATTTTAACTTTTTTTTAATTTTATTTTTAAGAATCAGATCCTTAAATACAAACAGCCACTGACCTCAGATACCCTTGCACTCTACTGCGTGAGGCCACGTGGTTTGATTGGCACACTGTGGCAGCGTGGCCAGGCTCCCTTCTCTCTCTGCCTCAAGTGACAGCAATACCTCCACATCTAGCAGCCTCCATGTATTGAAGCCAGTGAAGCCAGTTATTCGGGAGCCAGTGGATGCAGTCTGGGGGTCCTGGCATAGTCCCATGACCTCAGCGTAATTGGAATGTGGGTATGCGGGGCCAGCCCGGGACAGAGTCCCATCCACACCTGCCATCTTGAAACAGGTCAGCTCACCAAAAATCAACCGTTGGATAACCAATTTGACCAACCAACAATCTGTCAAATTTTCTGAGTTTTAAGATCTTGTCTCTTTTAAACTCTTCTAAAGTATATAGCAATTTTTTACTGGAAGGATTGGCAGGGCCCCAAGGGCTGGGAGGGCCCCAGGGTCTCTGAGACCTCCACATTCTCCCTGTCTGTACCCCCACCTCTGCCATTCCGCTCCAGCTTTCTCTGACTCGTCACTTCCCCTCTCTTTCTGATCAGTTTCTCTCCCTTCTCCTTCTGACCTTCATGCTACTCCACCTCTCTGACCTTCAGTCACTCTCCTTTCCCTGATCCTCGTTCTCCCCCTTCTCTGACTTTCTCTGAATGTGGCATCCCAGGGGTGCTGGGTATGGTCGTGTAGGTTGTGCACTGCACAAAAGTGCCTTGTTGGCTCTACTTGCCAAGATCTGTCTGGAGAGATGCCCATTTCCTTTGTGTGCTAATGGTTTGGGGAGACCTTAGCAGAGGCCAAGCCTGTGCTTTGCATGGATCCTTCTCTATGTCTCCTCAAGCAGAGGGCCCCCCTCTTTTGGCACTAACTCCCCAGAGTAGAGCAGAGCAGGGAGCTTGAGAAGAGAAACACCAAATGTTCTGAAAATGTCATTGTGAAATCAAAATGGAAACTAGTCAACTAAAAGCATCCAAAGGTGTTAAAAACTTCTGTTTATTAAAATATGATTGGCTATGGACTTCAGAAATAGTTTTTAAAAGTCATGTTTTGGGTAAATTGGCACATTTGGTAAACTTAGCAGCCTGATGGGCTGGCTTTCACCACTGGGCCTGGCATCCAGGAATAGGGAGGTCCGTTACTCTTTCGGGACACTTCTTCCCCACCAAAAGGACTGTTGGAAGATATAGCCCATGACGGTGAGTGGTTTCTATCTTATCCCCACATCTAGAGTCCGGGAGGGCACCATGATAGGTCCCAGGGGTTTGGAGGAGGCTGGGTTTCTGTAAGGTCAGCACTGCCGGCTGCCTTCCCCACCTGAGAGGAAGGACTGCAGCGCCTGCTCCTGTGAACTCACTGCCGGCTCAGCCTGTGGCTCCAGGAGTGTCTACCTAGAGAAGTACAGCCTTTTACGGCACACTCACTGTCACTGTGTTCTACAGCCGGTCACATGAGCGACAGCGGCCACAGCTGTTCGGGAAGGCTCAGGGCAAGGCGACCACCGGCTCTGATTCCAGCACCGGCGGAGGCACCTTGCACGGCGAGGCTGCGGCGCAGTCTCCTCTGCGTGGCTGCAACCCCGCTCGCTTCCCGTGAAAGCAGACCCTCTGAAGCTGTTCTTCCAAATGGCTTTCTGCCGCATTTGAACTGTGCTTCCCTTCACCCCAAACAGCTGCTTGTCAGTCCGCAGGCGCCTTGCTAACCTGGGTTTGCACTGTGTCTGCTCCCTTGTTGCTATCAAGGGGATTCCGTTTCATCTGACAGTTCTACTGTTTTGAAGTTAATCTTTTGGATCAACTAAAGATACCCCCTTTTCTCATCCTCATGCCCATCAGACGGTTTAGAGAGACCAATCCATCAACCTCCGGCTGAGCATGCCTAACTGCAGCTCTGAAAGACTGAAAGTAAGACGCTAATGGAAAACGCGAACACTTCCATTTTCCTACTCCACACCCCTCTGACTTCAGCCCTTCTTCCACACTGGGCAGAAGACATCTGCTGCTTTTCTGAAAACCCAGTGATCAACAACACTGCTGGATAAGAGTACAAGGGCAGAACCAACTTCTGGAGTAGGACAGATACTCTAAATTTAAATAGAAAATGTGTAATAGGGAATAAACCAACACATCATTGTAGCATGCTGAAATGAGCTTCTTACTAATGGTCAGCAGTGACACCGCGGTGTTTTTCACAGGCAAAGGCAGGTGTTGAACTCCAAATGTCAGGGCCTGGAGAGGGGGCCGTTCTGAGGGAAGGATGCATTTTGATTCTGGACAGTATACGTTTTCCTTTGAATCACTGAGTCATTGGGTGTCTACAGGATCCTGGGGGTCAGCTCTTCTCAAAGACTCAGGGACAAAAGTTGATTTTCCCAAAGCAGCCGAGTGCGGGAAAGCGTGCTAACGTTGGACAATGTGTGGAGGGCTGTGGCATCATCACGCAGCTCCTACTGTATACACAGAATCATCTGCTGAAATAAACACCAAGTGTGCTGCTTTCAAGTGTTTCAATGACCTCTGCTTCATTATTTCCTGACATTAAGAAGTTTCAAAATTCAAAAAACAAAAACAGGCCAGGTGCAGTGGCTCATGCCTCGGATCCCAGTGTTTTAGGAGGCCAGGAATTCGACATCAGCCTGAGCAACATAGTGAGACCCTTTCTATACAAAAAGTTAAAAAAAAAATAAACCCCAAAACCAAGAAAAAAGAAAGTAGACTAGAAAATCAAGGGCCTTTTAAAAGCTTTTAAGATAGTACAAATGGAGCATAAATGAGAAGATAGTCGTTCACAAGGGTGAATGCTGTCGGTACCTGACCAACCGCTGTCTCATAATTAAGGATTAGTTGATTCCTGTGTTTGTTAACCTGTTACTGTGACCTTTCTCAGTGTCAAGCAGGATGCTAAGCCCTGGGGATAAAAGATGACATTGTAGACCCTGCCTCATGAAGTTTGGAGCCCAAGAGCAGCAAAAGATGTACAAGAATGAATACAGTGAGAGACAGAATAAGGTGTGTACTCATTACAGGGACAGTTTAATGTTTAATTTAGAAAGAAAAATCTCTAGGTGGATGCGGTGGCTCACGTCTTTAATCCCAGCACTTCGGGAGGCTGAGGCGGGCAGATCACTTGAGGTCAGGAGTTCGAGACGAGCCTGGCCGATACAGTGAAACGCCATCTCTACTAAAAACACAAAAATCAGCCGGGTGTGGTGGGGGGCGCCTGCAGTCCCAGCTACTGGGGAGGCTGAGGCAGAAGAATCGCTTAAACCTGGGAAGCAGAGGTTGCAGTGAGCCAAGATCATGCCACTGCACTCCAGTCTGGGCGACAGAGTGAGACTTTATCTCAAAAAAGAAAAAAAAGAAAGAAAAATCTCCCTTTATATTTTTTTCTGTGTGTCTTTCAGTGAAAATTCCTTTAGCCAAGATGTTGGATCAATTGATTGAATCATCGTAAGGATGGTGTATGTAAGACTCTTCCTAAACCACAAACTCAAATACTATGGTTTTTAATGGGCAAGAAACCACCGTTTCAGGCATGGTGGTGAGTGCCCCGATCTGGAGGCCTAAGGGCCAATATTTGTTCCTACTCTCTGGGAACAGTGAGGTTCAGAGGACAGGGTCCTGGAGAGCACGCCCTGAAGGCTGGGCTGTAGCCGCTTCTATTACTGGATACTTGGACGAGTCACTTGTCCGGTGTGAATCATTTCCTCTTCTGAAAAATTATGGGTTTTGACTAGTTCATCTCCAAGTTCCTTTCCGACAAAGGGTTCTGAATCTCTATTTCTAGAAGGTGAAAATTTACCCTGAGAAACTTCAAGTCACAGATGGTTTTTAGATAGAGGATTAGAATAATAAATAAAGCCTCTACCTGGGAAATGTAAGCACTTTCCCAGATTATAAGTCATCATCATTTCAAAATAAACTTGCTGCAGAATAATCTTTTTAGAAGTATAAATTACTGCCTGTGAACTGAAAGAGAGGAGAATGTCCTTAAGCTCAATTGGTAAAGCTCTCCATCAGATTCAACTCTAGCTGCGGGAAGATGTTAAACAGTGTGAAAGAAGATAGAGGAGGCGAGTTTCTGGACTGCAGGGCCAGCGGCGGCCAGGAGTTGTCAGCTTCATAAGCAGGTGAGGTCCAAGTCATAGGGCCTCACAGCAGTGTCAACCTTGGACTTCTAGCCATTAACACAGTCTCCAAATGCTGAGGTCTGTTCCTGGAATAGAAACCTGCTCTGTTCTGCCTAAAATGCTCTTTTAAATGGTTTCAAAGTTGCTCAGTGTTTTGCTAATGTTTTAGGGGAACTATGGAAAAGCTTGCACACCACAGAGAGAAATCATGCTAACAGGGGAGCAGGGCTGCCTGGGGAACTGGTCCCGCTCAAACAGGCATTGCTATCAGAAATTCTTCTGCAGTGAGGCAGTGCTGGAATAGGTTCCCAACGCCCCCATGTTCCACAGGGACAGGCTGGCAAAAGGGGCTGTGTTGGTGGTGACAAGGGCAGCTGAGGACACGAGGTCATGACTCGGCAGTGTCAGAGGTCTTCTGTGATGGGCACTGCCCTTGTGACAATCTAATTAGGTGTTGGATCAACGGATCAAATATTAAGCTGCAGGCTTTCAAAATGTCCATTAAAGGTTTAAAATGTACGCAGGCCTTGATTTTAATGGCCCACTAACAGAGCTCATCAAGCTCCACAGTTCTTGTGATGATGCTAAGAAGGACCCAGCTCCTGTGTTCCTGTTACTGGCATAATCCAACACCTTCATGGCCTTCGGTCCTCTTTATTAGTTATTGACAATGACAACTGCACACATCTTGACATTTCTGCAAATACTTCTATTGTATATGTGAATTACGTTTCTATAGGATTTAATAAGACACGTGTTGTCACAACAATAAAATGGAAAGCAGAACCAAGTTCAAAAGACCTTTATTTCTTTTTATCCTCTTCTCATCTCCATCTTTATAACCCAAAGGGCACAGTCTTCAATGGAAGGCTGTTTATAAATGGTAGGTTTTTTGCCTCTGTTGATAAATGCTCTAAATAACCTTAAATTATATACCATGTCCTTTGGACTATAAAGCATGCACCTAATTTCTCCATGTTTTTTGAACATTATCAATGTTCAAACACACCTGAATTACTCGCAGGGGCTTGATAATGAAGGATGTGTGTTGTTTATTTAAGGTTGTACATAGAAATACTGGCAGGCTTTGCTGCTGACACAGTGTCACACATGCTTGCTCACAGCTGTATCCTCAGCAGATAGACGGGCCTGGGATCCCACAGGGGCTCCATGCCTTTGGGCATGCGATGGCCAAGTAAGTAGGCTATGTCAGCACAAACATAACTGGAAAGGAATTTTTACTGGGGAAAACTGAAATAATGCTGATTAAATTTGGAAAAGAGACAGGGATGGTTGTAAAGTTGACTCTTGATGTATAAAAAGTGGGCTGGAAATTTTTCAGCAAGACAAGTGTATTATTCCAATTAAAGGCAACCTCTTCCTTTCTGCAGCATTTGAGAAGTCCCAAGAAACGCCTGAAGTAGGTCCTTTATTCCTAGACTCTAGGGCCTCCTTGAATAACAGTCGTTCACATTTGAAGAAGAACATGTATTGAAGAGGTTGCTAATTTAATCTAGCATCACGTTACGTCGTGGAAAGTAAGATTTCCCCCTTAAAAATAGCAATTGCCCCTTTACAAAAACCAAACAGAGAGAAGAGACAGAGAGAGCCTCTGTCCTTACCGTGAGTGACAGAGCCATGCAGACGAAGGTGAACTTCTTGATGTGGGCTGCCGTGACTGTGTTGCTCGTGCTCACCAGTTTGTTGCTGGGGTTATTCTGGGGAAAGAAAACCACAGTCATGAATGGGCCCTGCTTATCCTTGGCTGAACCCACCAGGGGATCTTGAAGAGCATCTTCCTTTTGTTTTATCTGATGTGTCTGAAAAGAGGTTTCAAGTGACAGTTTGCCAGGCGGCTGTCATGGTGAGTGTCTCTTGGGCAACTGTCAGGTCCCTGCACAGGATCATTAACCTCAGTGAATTCTCGACTCAATGCCCTGTAGCATCGTCCAACTCAGTCACCTCCCCTAGGCCTGGGTGGCCCACCTCGCCCAGTCCTGGGGCTTCAGCTCTGAAGCCTGCTCCTGCACCATGCACCCCACTCCTGGTCCCAGCAGACCCTGTATCTGGCCACCATGGGCATCTCCCTAAATGCCATGGCCCTGCTCAGGGGCCTCCAGGGCTCCTCTCCTCCCTACCAAATGGACTCTAAATCCCACCGGGCATTCAAGGCCTTGTGCAATCTGACATGGACTCACCTTCCAGCCGTGACTTCTCTACTTCTAGCCCAAATGGGGCTTCCTGCTCTTCCCCTGACACACCTGGCACTTTTGTTCCTCCTGCCATTGAATCCTGATTTTCAAAAACATCCCTCTTTCGAAGGCCCATCATCTTCACAGCCCATCTGTTCCCAAAAGCCTCTTTGACCTTTGACCTCCAAGCTGAGCCCTACCTCCTGTAAAGCCCAATGAACCTGGAGCTCTCTGAGGGCAGGCATCACGTCCTGTCATGCGTCCAACCCCGGTGAGGCTGTGCTTGCTGAGATAACGCCCTGCGTGTCTCCCTCAGAAGCACTCAGCACAACATCTGAGTAGAAGAGATACCCCAAGAGCATCTGCTGCACTGGATTTCAAGCAGGACTGCGGGAGGCTCAGATGTCCCCCAGTTTGGCAGACAAAGGGGCCTGCCGAGGCTCTCCAGCTGCAATGCTAAGCGTGCTTCTCACCTCCGCAAAATGAGGGTCTGGCCCCCGGACCACAAAAACTGGCAGAGAAAAATAACCCTGGCCTCATTATGGACCTAATTAGTCCCAGAGCCGACTCACAAAAACAAACCCTGAACACCTGGCTCCGCATCCAGCCTCGTGAAACACACACCCGCAGCTACTGCAGGATCCACGTGGAAAAGAGCTTCTGATTTTCCTTTACTGGGAGGCTAAGGTCATTTCTCAAATCCCTGCCACCACCAGGACCAACCTCTGAGTGAGTATACGTCTTCTTAATTCTAGTCTCTAAAACATATCTGTTTTCTAGACTGCTCTACGGCAAAGTGCAAGTCCCAGTGGTTGGAGACCTCCATCTCCATTCACCCTGGATCTGTTAGAGGACCGCTCTCTGTAACAGCAGTGCCCTGCTGGGTACGATGAGAAGGAGGCCTATGTTGGAAAGAATTAGGGAACCTCAGCAAAACACACATACTGCCATGGGGACAGCAATGTAGCACAGCTCCTTCAGGGGCACTGTGATTTGCAAAATGGCACATATTCCCATGAAGATCGTTGGAATAAACCAGCAGGTATCATTAGATTAGCACTGGCGTTTCCGTTTGTTGGCCCAGTTGGCTCAGAAGCATCATTTTTTGCAGAGAACTGAACATTAGAGAGAATCTGCACTAGTGGAAACCTCTCTCGGCTCCTACTTAGCTAGAACTCCCAGAAGGTATGTGAGAAATTTTAAATCTCTGATTCTGGAGCCCACAAAGAAGCTAAGGATTTCAACTGTCAATGCAGCAAATTCTGGAAGTCCACATGGAGGTGCCTAAGATTTTGGTGAATAGATGGTATTCACATAAATGGCTGGCGTGGCTTGCTGGAATGCTTGGAAACAATGGGCGAGGTTTTAAAAGGATTTGGAGTAACTTGAAGTTCTGGCTAGAGGTATGCTCGTTAAAGGAATTTCTTTTATAGCTCCTAGCCTCTGTGATCAAGAATAAAACAATGTTTTTGTTGGATGCTCTTACTGAAACCATACACTGTTGTATTGTTAAATTTTATGATTTCAAGGTGGCCAAAAATAATCTCAGATGAGACCTAGGCAGCCAGAAGGTTCTAACACTTCAGCACTTGCCCTTCTCATCAGTTTCATCAGATGATCACCTTATTCATCAGGAGCTAGAACTGAAATTTAGCAAAAAGACACACATTCATGCTGGTTTTCTAGGATTTACTTCTATACACACGTGCCTTGAAATGAAAACAATGATTTCTATCTATAGACTGAATTAAACCCACTCAAACAGTGTCTGCTCTCTCCAGCAAGTGACTCATGCCTTCTGAGTCCACTCTCAGAGGCCTGTGAAGCAGGAACCAAAAGCATTTCTTAGGAGATCTCTGCATCCTGATGCTGCAACAGAATATTCCCAGTAGCTGACGGGTCCTAAGTCACAGTCCAGTAGGTGGCGGGTCCTAAGTCACAGTCCACTAGGTGGTGGGTCCTAAGTCACAGTCCAGTAGGTGGCGGGTCCTAAGTCACAGTCCAGTAGGTGGCGGGTCCTAAGTCACAGTCCAGTAGGTGATGGGTCCTAAGTCACAGTCCAGTAGGTGACGGGTCCTAACTAATGGTCCACTGAGGAAATTCCACTCAGTACAGGGTTCGGGGCCTATCGCCCATTAGCTCAGTACAGGGGAATCCCTCACTGGTTTTCAGGTGGGTTACCCTTCCCAGGTGATCCTCTATCTCTAGGGAAATAGAGGATGCAAGTGATAGAGACAGGGAAGAGTGGCCTGGGGGCTGGCAGTGGAAGAATGTCCTGATAGGGAAGTGGGAGCAGGCTGTGTGGGGGTGGATGTGTGTGTGTGTTTGTACAAGCATGCCCTAACAGAGAAACTGCTCGGGAACTGCAGGAGCAGAGGAGGAGGAGGGCAGATGTGGATGATACTCCAGACTTGATCCTCCGTCTCCATCTCACACTTTCAGAGATGCTTGGGCGGATGCCCTTGGGCCAGGCTGTAAAGTGTGGTGGGGGAGAGGGGGTCCCCAGTCCCTGCTCCCCAGGCCTCGCCCCTCCCAGAACCCACAAACGGTCTCAGGGGGGCATCCTGAAAGCTGGTGGCCATGTGAAGAAAGGAGGGAAGCCTGCAGCCGGTGGCCTAGCCTTGCTGTGTGGCTTCCTAGGGCTTCCTGTGCCCAGGAGAGGTTAGGCCGGTGGTGGGGGAAGGCGGGAGGGGCCGGCATTATCCAGGGTCCAGTGCCAAGCTGCCCATTCTGCCAGAGTTGAGCGCTGTGGACACCGCTGGCTAGGAGGCTTCCTTTCCTCACCTCACAGGCTCTGGCTGGGATAAGACAGCGTGATGCTGGCAGTGGCTGCTAGTTCTGTGGACATTCAAGGCACAACAGGCACCCTTCGTGGTAAGAAGTGGCAGCCTGTTTGCCTCCTTCCAACGTATCATTTAAAACACTGTAGACTATTTTTGGAGTATGTTTCACCAGCCATTTGTTTTAGAGTATTAATACAAGTCTATAGGTTTAAATCATAATGCTATAAAATAGACTTCTATTGAATGACAGCAGGACAGTGCTGACTGGGTCACAAGTTACGGGGCAGAAGGCTTATGTGACTCTTGTGGCTGGGGAGACACAGCAGCTGTCAACAGAGGCTTTCCACTGGAATACGTCTGCCATATCAAAACACTGGACCCAGGTCTTGCCTATGGCCAGGCTTGAGCACGCAGGTAGGCCAGCCCACAGAAAGAGAACCACATCCTCATGAAGCCAGGAGCACGGCTTCCTGCCTACACCTTAGCCATCTGGTAGGGGGTCAACAAAGTATTCTTTAAAGAAACAAACCACAGAAATAAAATTCCATAAATTGATTTTGGGGGAAGTTTATTTTCCCTTTTGCAAACAAATCATTACTCAATGGGAATAACCTGAAAGTAACTACAGAAGATCACTTTGGAAAAGCATCGCGGGATCAGCGTCAAGGCAAGCTTCAACTTGCCCGTTATTTTCTGAGGAAAATATTCCTTCAACGTCCCCAACGTCATATTAACCTTACAAAGGGAAGCAGGACTGAGGAGCAACAAAGTGTCCCTCGTCAGAGAGCCCTGTCTATCAAGCAGTCATTTCAAAAGCGTGTTTCAGACATGACACCGCACGGGTTCTCACCTTGTCGAAAGCAGGATAGACAGCACGGATCTCCGTCAACCAGCCGTATGGCATGTGACCCACGGGGTACGTGGCTGTCAAAATCGCCACGGCCTGCAACAGGAAGAGGTGGCAGAGTTAGCAGGATATCAGCAGAAAGTCCTCCAGGAGCTACAGTAGGTGACAAAGCACGCTGGCTCAGGTGCAGCCACTGAGGACAGAGCCCTCCACACTGGGGGACAAACATCAGGCAGGCACAGGACAGCCCGGGACGGGGGGAACTGACAGCAAATTGGGCTCCTAGGGGCAGGCACTCCGCCGCATCCTTGAGAGTGGAATGAACCAGCCAACAAAGTGGGCGTGAAACAACGGGGAGGCATCATGTTTTATGCGGATGCAACGAGAAAGAGGTGCAGACCACTGGCTGGGAAGCCAAGATTCCTTTTATTTTTTCTCTTTTTTTTTTTCTTTTTGAGGGAGACCAGAGTTTTATTATTATTCAAATCAGTCTCCTCGAGCACTGGGGTCAGAGATGAAATCACAGGAAGTCAGAGCTGTCTTCTTGTGCTCAGTCAGTTCCTGGGTGGGGGCCACAAGCTCAGATGAGCCAGTTGATTGATCTGCGTGGGGCCAGCTGATCCATCAAGTGCAGGGTCTGCAAAGTAAGCACTGATCTTTGGAGCAGCTTAGGGGGGTCCGAATGTTGTAGCCTCCAGCTGCATGACCCCTAAAGCATCATTTCTAATCTTGTGGCTAATGGTAGTTCTACAAAGGCAATCTAGTCCCCAGGCAAGGAGGAGGTCTGCTTTGCTCTTACCATTTTTGTTTAAACTATAAACTATAAGTTTCTCCCAAAGTTAGTTTGGCCTATGCCCAGGAAAGAACAAGGATGGCTGGGAGGTTAGAAGCAAAATGGAGTCAGTTAAGTCAGATCTCTTTCACTGTCTCAGTCATATGTTTGCAAAGACAGTTTCAATCCTTCCCTTTGGGTTTTATTACACCTTAATCTTAAAGTGTAGGCTATAAAGATGGGAAAAGACCATGCACTGCTCTGAGACGCCAAGATTTCAACCCAGGTCCACCCAACTCCAGAATCTTTGCTCATTCCATTGAGCTACACAGAACCCTCTAGTCTAGCCCTATTTATTCTGGATTCTCAAAATGAAATTGCGAGCCCTCCCTGCTCTCCGGAGGGTCTCTTCCTTGGGATCCACCTCTAAGCCTCCACTCCATCCTTCAGGGACGCTGACATTTTCGGTGGTTGTTGATGGCTCTGTGCTACTCTCCTTCCAACCCAACTCACTCCCAGTCTGTTTGGTCACTATGGCCCAATTTAGATTTTTAATTTAAGAAAATTAAATACACATTTTGTGCAGAAAGCTATCAATGTGTTTCCATGAAAATATGAGTTTCTGACCAGACATGGTAGCTCATGCCTATAATTCCAGTACTTTGGGAGGCTGAGGCTGGAGAACTGCTTGAGCCAAGGAGTTTGAGACCAGCCTGGACAACAAAGCGAGACACCGTCTCTACAAAAGAAATTGAAATATTAGTTGGGCATGGTGGCTCAGGAGGCTGAGGTGGGAGGATTGCTTTAGCCCAGGAGATCGAGGCTGCAGTGAGCTATGATCGTGCCACCACTACACTCCTACCTGGGTGACAAAGCAAGACCCCGCCTCTTAAAGGAGAAAAATACAATGACAGTTCCTTCCCTATGTGAATGAAAAGGAAGAAAAGTGAAAACAAAGCATCTAAACCTACATCCTGGCAGTGTTCAACTCTCTGCCTAGCCTGTGAAGGAGGAAAGCGAGCTTCAGCTGTTTTAATTAACGAAACGGCAATGCCCGGAGGTTCCAGGAACATAAGGCAAGTCCCCAGCAGTGTGACGGAAGTGTGGTGTGGCGTGGCATGCTAGAACAAAAAGGAGCGTTGGGATCGGGCAGACCTGGATCCAAACCTTCACCTCATCGCTCCCCAGCTGTGCAAAGCACCACCTCTCCCACAGCTCCCCTTCTTGCTCCTCTGGTGGAACAGTAAGAATAATATCCATCCCATAGGGTTATTGGGGAGTCAAGGAAATGTACATAAATGCCTGGCACATGAGCAGATGACCAATAAATGCCAGCGCTGTACCCCACGTGCTGTTCCTATATGCCATCGAGGGCAATTTTCAAATGGCTCTAACGTATACTTGTCCTTTTTCTTTTGTTAAAGGGGAGGATGGAATTCTAGCACACAGGTGGCTGGGGTTCCATACTTTTTATGAGAAACTTGAACTGAAGTATTCAAGAACAAAAACTGTGTGTTACAGTAGCCACCCAAGATGACGCTCATGACTCAAAAAACAAAATCCAGGAACACACCGAAGCAAGAGAAAGTGTCCTGCTTCGGATTTATGTGCTTCTCTTTCCAGGAGAACATGAGCAGCTTCCCAGGACATGGAAACTGGCAGGGGCTCTGGCTGGAGACATGCTGACAGTGCAGTTAGGGCTCCAGACCGCTCCCCGCAAGGCAGCCCCTGGACAGGGGGCCCTCGTGGGCAGCCATGAGCCTTCCTCGGGAGCAGCAGTTCCAGAGTTGGAATTAATTCTCCAGAGGGCAGTGGAGGAGGAAGCCAATGAAGTAATTCTATTAGTTCAAACCCAACTTGAAAGAGGGAAAAATGAGTCAACTCTTTCTTTGGAGTGGCTGCCAGTTTCCAGAGAAAGTCTGTTCGATCAAGGAGCTCCCCATCTGAGGTGGGCAGGCCAGGCGCGGGTGTGGTGGTGACGGGTGGGGTGGCACATGCATGACGATGAAGGGCAGGTGAGGGCAGGCTGGGTCAACACAGAGGCAGCGGCCCTGCAGCCACTGGGTGTGTCCCACTCGGCTGCCACGTGGCATGCTCCATCGTCCTCTGCCACCACGGTGAAGAGGCCGGTGCTGGCTCCGTGGACATGGAAAACGGAGTAGGAGTCAGAAAACCTGGATTCTAACGCTAGCCCAGCTTCCAGCGAGTTCTGTGCCTTTAACCTTTTCTTTCTGTGCCTCAGTTCCTCATATGATAAGCAAGAAGGATGTATGACATGCATGACAGGTTTTCTCCCATAATCATAAAAATACACAATTACATGATTATACGTCACTGAACGAGATCTTTATGGTTTCCTAGGGTGACTGTCAGGTAATTTAAAATTGGAGAATTACTTGAGCTCTCAAGAAGAACTGGACATCAGTTTCGGCACCCCCTGCCCCACCAAGCTGATTATAAGCCCCACATCCCCAAAGCATGGCCTACCTCTGTGGCTGCGGAACTGCCACCAAGGTCCCGGGAAACAAACAGGTTGACAATAGGCCGACTGATTCTCTGTGTGGCCAGAATGAGAGCCAAAGGCCACCAGAAGCTCAGCATCTTTCTTATTGTTGCATCTCCCTACATTAAGAAACGAAGATAAAAGTTACCTAAACTCTACAAGTAGAATGGAAAAAACGATTCAGAATCAAAGCTTTTCCTTCGTATGTTAATCACCAGCCAATTCATTATACTTGAAAGTAATATAAGGAAAAGTGTCTGTAGACAAGCCAAGTTGAATTAAAATAAAATGTTCAGTCTTAATAGAAATTAACTGAGACAGCTGGCAAGCTGCTGTGAAATTAAAACACACACTGAAATTTAATGGATCCCAACCACTCTTTTCCATACTGGGACTCAGGGAATCTCTAACCAAGGTAGAACCCACATCTAGGGCCTGAGAAACAGGTCTGAAATTAAGTCTTCGTTATTCTCATCAAATGGGCTGGCTAGAAGCCATGTCAGGAAGAGGTAACTCTTAGAAATAAAAAAGTTATTATAATTTATTTTGGAATCAGCTCACAAAAATGTGCCTAATTATTTTGGCAGTGTAGAAATTGACTACAGAGGTTCTTATTCTCGGAGCTCTCATAGACGTCATGTAAACTGCTCAAAAGCATAACCAAAATAAAGGCATGTAAAGAACAAGGGATTTCTAAGACTTCTGTGGCAAAGGTGTGGGATATCTTTAAAGTCTGGCTTTCATTATGCAATTTTGGTTTTGATTGTTCACAAGGGTGAGAATTACATCACAGAACCATCGTGGCCACTTTATTTCCTTTTGCTGGTGGCTAAATGTTAAGAGACAGATTGTTACCATCAAGACCAATTTGTGGTTGGCCTAGTGATGAGATAACTAGATAGGATTTCACTGACAGCCTGACCTTGGATGGAGGTAAGTGGTCCAAACAATTACTGCTTGACACCACAAAGTAATGTGTGGCCCAAGTGGGGATCAGGGTAAGGTGAGGGGATGAATTTAGGGCTGTAGATGCCTTACAGCTAAATGCAGACAAACCGAATGATGTCTCATACCTATGGGAAGGGAAAATTAGCACACGCAGAAATCAGATACGGTTTATACTTACAACAAACAGAATGCTTTGGTCATCTCTCTAAGGTTCTCTATCTCACTCCTACTTGTTTCTTATTCAACTTTCAGGGCACAGCAAGATCTGCCTCCTCCAAGGAGGCATCTTACACTACATCACTACAATCCTTCTCCCAGTGTTAGTGGCTCCTAAATCCTCATGCAGGTGATGTGCTGTCTCAGATGACTGTTTAATTGTTGCTCCTGTATTGTTCTGACCTGCCAAACGGGATATGATGCTGCTTGAGGGTAGAGACCATATCTCCAAATTTCTGTGTTGCCCTATGGTACCGAATGTTGTACTCGGTCCCCAGGAGGTACCTGAATAAGGGACTGGTACATTGAAGGAAGTATAAACAAAGCCTGGATCCCTGCTATAAAATTAAACACAGTGAAATGTAAACTCAAAGGTAACGTGGGGCCTGAAACCTCTGTTGACTGCAGAGTAACTTAGAAGAGCAAGAGAAACCACGAGTGTCGTATCTATTCCTTGGCCACAGATTCTCTGTACCTCTGTCTCCTCCTGTGGGACAAGGAGACTGGACAGTGACATCTCAGATCACATCCATCTGTTTGAGTTCATTAATTCTCCAACTGTCTTTCCCGGCAGACACCTAGCACTCAGCCTCTGGGTATGACTCCTGGCCAATTTCATGTTTTGATGTCACTGATTTCTCATTTTCTAAGAGGTAGAACACAGTTCTATTCTACTCCGAGTCTTAGATCACGGTTGGGTTGGCAGACGTACCCCCAGCTCCGGGCCACTTCTGTCGGGGATGATGTCGTGGATGTTCTTGTAGTAGCCCAGGCACAGGGTGGTGCAGCGCACAAGTGCGCCCATGTACAAGGAGAGGATGGGGATGAGCAGGGGCTCCCGGCATTCCAGGTGACTGTGAAGCAAAATGGCTACAAAAACAACCTGAGAGAAGGGAGAACGGGAACAGGTCAGAGGGGAGAAGCAGGAACCGATCGACAGAAGCACAGGGCCATGCTCTGGAACCTGAGACAGACCTCTGAGCAAAGATCTTGATTTTTATGCAAAGAGAGGCGAAAACTGGATGGTGGCCTAGTGTCGCTCTCATGTAACTCAGGTGCAGATGTTTGCAGTTGACTGGAGGGACACACTGATCATTCTGTTATACCTACCATGACAATTCTTTCAAGCAACTACAAGCATCTTTCAAGGCATCGTTTTTAAGGTTATTGCTTAAAAAACAATCTATGCAATATGTTTTCACGAATCCCTTGGCAATGACTGACTGGAACATATAACTTAAAATAATGACAGCACAGAAAAGCACTGCATGTTTGCACCAAACCAAGAGATTTGGTGCAAGATGTACTATTGTGTGAAACCCATTAACTTAGTAAAATTAAACAAAAACAAAACAAAACAAAAAAACACCCCTCGAGAATTGCCATTGAAATGGGAGGCATTATAAATAATTTCCATTTTACCATTGGTGATTAGTGATTACTTGCTACTTATGCCAAGGTGGTATTTCAAAGTACTGTGGATGGAATCTATTTACTCATTACCAACTTAATGTAGCTTTTCCCTCTCGAGGCTGGACACTCATGTGTGTATGTAACACACACCAGAGAACTAGGCTACATTTAACAAAGAAAAAAACAGAAGTGATCAATTATACAGGAAAACAGACAGTAATGTTTATAGGATCGAAGGCACTAAAAATGGGCTGGGTGCCATGGCTCACACCTGTGATCTCAGTGCTTTGGGAGGCTGAGGCTGGAAGATTGCTGGGGGCCAGCAGTTCCAGACCAGCTTGGGCAACATAGTGAGACCCCATCTCTATAAAAGATTTTTTAAAATGAGCCAGGTGTGGTGATGTGCGCCTGTAGTCCTAGCTACTTTGGAAGCTGAGGTGGGAGGTTCACTTGAGCTCAGGAGTTTCAGGTTACAGTGAGTTTTAATTGTGTCACTGCACTCCAGCCTGGGTAACAGTGAGACCCTACCTCAAAAAAGAGCCACTGAAAATTCTGCCAAAAAACACCAACAGTAATAATTATAAAACAACTTATATTAACATTTAAAATACTAACCTATAAAAGTAGAATAGGTTGAAATAACCAGAGTCAGGAGAGAATGAAATTACAATAATGTTTATATCTCTATCCAATGGTACAGTCTCTAAAGCAAGCTTCACAATGTATTAACCTCCCTGTCCTGCAAAAATCAGAGAATCAGCCCAGCTTTTGTCTAGAGTCCTCCTGGGATCCAGTCATTCCAAAGACCTCAGAAGCATACTGAGAACAAAGGCAGGACAATGCATATTCCTGAGCTACATCAACCTTAATGGCTAAATATCAATGGAAAAAACAAGCTGAAGCACGTAAAAACCAGGACTGCAGCGGTGGGAGGGCCGGTGGGAAGGAGTGTGTGACTGAGGAGGGGGTAGTCAACAGAGAGAAGATCGGGGAAGCTGCCTGCTGTGTTTAATGGTGGGAAAGTCATTAGTAAGAACCATCTAGGTGGGCTGATGGGGGTGGAAGTCAGCCTCAAGTAGGTAGAGAATGAAAGGGAAGTGAAAAAGACAGTGAGTAGAAGCCACCGTCCCAGGAAGTTTGGCTATAAAGTGATAGAGAAGTGTAGCTACAGAGTTAGGTGAAATACACAGGAAGCTTCTTGTTGCTGTGTTAACATGGCAGAGATTTGAGCACGACAGGACAAGGGAAACGATGCATGAGAAAGCAGGGAACAGGTTCCTGAGAAAGCAGCACAGGCCAGGACCCAGAGGAGTGGCCCTGGATGGGGGGAGGGACACTTCCTCCCTTACAATGAGAAGAGAATGGGGAGGATGCAGGGCTGGAAGGTAAGTGTGTAGGTTTGTTGGCTGGAAGGTGATGAATTTGGTTGCTGCAGCTGACTCTGTGAGGTGGGAAATGAGGTTATATGTTGGGAGGTGAGAGGCAGAGAAACACCCTCTGAAATAATTCCTACAGAGTCAGTAGAGGTGAGGGATAAGATTGTGCATTCACAGTTTGATCAGTTTGTTCCATGGTGTAACCTTTTGCAGAAGCACCACGGAAGTGCAGGAAGATGCATAACACAGGGTTGGTTCAGAGGAATTTTCTCGGAAGGCTGAGATGAAAAGGCAGGAGATAAGGGAATTTACAGGAATGCAGGGGATGTACACATTATGATCTGACCAGCCTTGGAATGTCAGCTGACCTTGAAAGGCAAGGGCTGATGATAGCAGAGGAGTTACAGGATGGAAATCCGAAGACGGCAAACAACCTTGAGATTTCTCACCTTGATATCAAGCAAGCTAAGAAGGTCCAGATGACCAGGGAATAAAGCAAAAACAGCAATATGTTTTCACGAATCCCTTGGCAATGACTGACTGGAACATATAACTGTTAAAATAATGACGGCACAGAAAAGCACTGCATGTTTGCACCAAACCAAGAGGTTTTTTGTACTATTATGTGAAACCCATTAACTTAGTAAAACTTGAAAACAAAACAAAACAAAACAACCCCCCTCGAGAATTGCCATTGAAATTTGAGGCATTATAAATGGTTTCCATTTTATCACTGGTGATTGGTGATTATGTGCTATTTATGCCAAGGTGGTATTTCAAAGTACTTTGCATGGAATCTATTTACTCATTACCAACTTAGATATGTTTTCATACCTAACAAATATTTTCAGGTAATAAGCGGAAGCCTGAGGGTAAAAGACTTTAAAAAGAGAATTTATTCCCCTAGCCATATTGTGGTAGGAACTCAAGCAACAAGGTTTAAAATAACTACTCCACCAGGCACAGCCTGAAGCCAGATGGCATCTGAACTTGGCTTCCACGCTCCCACTAACCAGATCTGTTTATTCTGAACTTGCAGGCCTTCCCTCAACAGGCAAGGGCCAGGATCAGGTTTAAAACAGAGGGGGAAAATGGCTGTAGGTGTATTGGCAAAGTCTTTTTCAGAGATACGCTTTTCTTCTTCTGTCCTTGGATGGCTACTATGTTTATTTCAGGCAAAGTTAAGGAATTTTTTTTTTTTTTTTGCCTTTAAAAAAACACACATCTACAAATGTGTGCTCACAAACGCTCACCGACTTGCTGATGCCAGTGTTTGAAATGAGAGAGGCTTACTGAATTTCAAATGAAGTGATTAGAGTGAATAAGGCAGTCTAGTTTGTCTCCCAGAGGATACAGACAGTAAGACTGGGACAAAATTCTCTACTCACTCTTAAGAAAATTAACAAAGACATACCAAAGAATGATGGTTGCTAGTATTGCTAGTATTTACACACACACACACACACACACACAATGTGTTAGTAGAAATCCATTTAAACTACTTATAACAGTGATCCACGGAGTAAACACAATTAGTCTGGAAATTATTGGTCTTCATACTAACAGTTCAACAGTAGATTATTTCAAGAAGGGGGCTAAGAGATCAGGGTGTGCAAGAAAGGAAAAATGTATGGAAATGTTCATAGAATAGAAATGAGACTGGGCGTGGTGGCTCACACCTGTAATCCCAGCACTTTGGGAGGCTGAGGTGGGCAGATTACCTAAGGTCAGGAGTTTGAGACCAACCTGGCCAAAATGGAGAAGCCCCGTCTCTACTAAAAATACAAAAATTAGCTGGGCATGGTGGCAGGTGCCTATAATCCCAGCTACTCAGGAGGCTGAGGCAGGAGAATCACTTGAACCTGGGAAGTGGAGGTTGCAGTGAGCCAAGATCATGCCATTTGACAAGAGCGAAACTCCGTCTCAAAAAAAAAAGAAAAAGAAAAAAGAAAGAAATGAGAATTTGGAAGGGCATGTAGAGATATAGTCTAACCTCCTCCTCTATGAAGAAATCATTCTCCCAAATCCCTGACTGTAGCAACTTAGTCTAACTTATAAATCATAGGAATTCAATCGATTTTTCCACTAAAATTGTTCATGCTCTATCCTTGGTAGAAGAAGAAAGGACAGAAAGCCAGGGTTGAGTGCCAGGGCTCAGAGAATTGGACCCAACAGAGAGTGGGATGTAGGCCTTCTTCTCAGACCGCGGGGAAAGGCAGCTGAATCAACTTCCTGGTTCTTTCTAAATGTGGGGAAGTGACCTGTGAATGGCAGCTCTGCATGGTAACAACAGAGGATTATAAGAACGTTTAAGAATAATTCCTAAGAGCCCTCTCTCTAGAACACAGTGACATAGTGTTAGGCCACACAGAGGGCACCCAGGCAAGTGCACAGTGACCCTAAGACATGCCAAAAGGTACTAGGTATGACTGTAGAGTCATCTCACATGCAAGCTCTGTAAAAATAAAGGTCAAAACCTCTTTATTTAAATTTAAATTCCTACAGCCCGTATTCTAGCAAGATTATACACACTTTTATTACAGCAAGTTTCCTTTTCTCAACCATTTAGCAAATATTTATTGAGGTCTCTATGTGATATAACAGTGCTGGCAAAACCAGGTCGAATGCAGAATGTACTGCACAGTGAATGAATGTAAATCACACATCAGTTACACATGCCAGAAGGGGACTCTGAGGAACTCTGATTGACACACAGACCATATTTACCTGAGCTATGACATCTGAGATTGAGGCACATCCCACCAGGAAACTGTATTTGTGTTTTAAGAGAATGCCAGCATGGGTCCATGCCTGCCAGAAAGAAAAGAATTTGGCATGAGATACACCTTCAATATTATGCTGTTTCTGGTTGATGCGATTTACTGGACATTCCTGAAATATACTTTATAGCCCCTTAGAGCCTTAGCGCCAAGGTCTGATAAATCTTTGGTTGGTAAAATTACTGTAACTTGATCTGGTGGCTGGTTCCACTTTAGAGTTTTCCAGTGGAGTGAAGGACTGCACGCAGGTATTTATTTAGCACCAATTGCATGCAGACTAGTGCACTATTAGGTTTGTACGCCTGGCAGGAAAGCTGAAGGAATACCAAGAATGGAGGAAACGCAATCTCTCTCTCTCAAGCATCTCAGTCCCAAAGCAGCATCCTTCCCACGTGATGCACGTCATCATGAGGGCTCTCATTTGGGTCTGAGTTATTACAGTTATTACCGGCGCTCACTGACTGATTAGAGTCTACTGTTTTCTTGTCTTCAAGTTTGGGCAGGATCTGACCTGACACTTTGGGAGATGAGGAGGAAGGTGCTATGAGGGGAGCAGATGAAAAGCCCGGGGAACAGCAGGTCTGGAGAAGGTTTCGAGTTCATGACGGGCTCTGTTTAAGGATCATTCTTCTTACCTTCAAGGTTGATTTGGACTGACACAGAAATGACATTTCATCTGAGCTACGCACAACGCGACAAGCAGGGTCTATTCCCCAGGTGCACGTCAAGACTTAGCAGAGCAACAGCTAATTCCCTGCCCATCTGCAAATCACGGCTGTGGGCTGGCTTTGTTGTCTGACAGCCACCATATAATAAGCTTCCTGGCTTTAAACATTCTCTCTCCAACCCATACATCAGCGCCATGCTGCCGGGGTGAGGGGGTGGGGAGGGAGGAGTTGATCTGGTCCTTATGAATGTTCATTATTTTCATTTTTATTAGCCATCTCGTGCTGTTATACCAGGGTTTTGGGGGGAACTTACAGAAGAAACATGGAAGAAAAGGGCACCAATTACAAATGCTCTGGTGTTCTGTTTGATTTCAGAAAGTCTCTTATGGCAAATAAATACAGCTGAAGGGACATGGACCACCAGGTCCTTAAGAATCTGCAATCCACTTTTACTAACAGTCCTGAGTTCCTGGAATTCACCGTATAACTGTAACTCTTCTATGTGTGTGGAGTCCCACTTCCAACACAGATGGGAGGACAGACCTCAGAGCAACAGCATGGACCTGGCCAGGAAGCTGGGCTTCGACTCTTTAGGGATGTCAGAAAGGCCACTTCTTTCAGTTCTCTAACTGGGCCACCACCATGGGCTAATTCAGGCACTGCAGGGAAGCCAGTTATGCACTTACATCATGCATCTAACTGCATATAAACTTGAGGTGGGGTGGTAAAAAACTATACAGACTAACATATTTTTAAGTCTCCTTCCAAGAATAATTCAAAATGGAGCCAAAGGAAAGGGTTTACTTTCCAGCACTGGACCTTATTGGAAAACATATACATATATCTATTTTTTTCCTTTTCTGCTAAGTCTTTTTTATATTTATAAGACAGCAGAAGAGAATGAAAGCGCTGTTTAAGCACTCCTCAGTATCATGACAAAGAATTTATGGAAGTGGGCAGCCCTGAGCTAACGGGGTAAAGCTGGTTATTAAAATAATGAATCCCTGCCAGTATGTTCAACAGATTCTTACTCTGAAACTGTGGGTGTCTGTGCCACACAAGTGGTAAGTTTATCAGAAAGTGATTCTGATCCTTTGATCCTGAGTATATCAGAAAAGAACTGTGTATCTGCAACAAAATTTTCAAATGGGCTTTCCTGCCACCTACCAGAACTTGTGGCAAAATTAAATACATTGACAAGATGGACTGGTTAAAAGTCAACAGACAATTGGAACCTGAGTATTCTGCTGGTGGTATAGCTGCTATGAAAATCAGTCCGCTATTTCCTCAAGAAATTAAAAATCAAATTTGCATATGATCCAGCAATTCCACTTCTGGGTATATACCCCAAAGAACCAAAACCAGGGACTCAGATATTTGCACACTCATGTTCATAGCAGCATTACTCACAAGAACCCAAAGGCGGAAGCAATGCAAGTGTCCATCAGCTGATGAACGGATACACAAGATGTGGCCTAGACATTCACTGGAAAGTGACTCAGCCTTAAAAAGGAAGGAAATTCTGACACCTGCGACTACATGGATAAACCCTGAAGACACGCTCAGTGAAATAAGTTAGTCACAGAAGGACAAGCGCTGTATGATTCCACTCTTTTGAGGTATCTCAAGTAGTCGAATTTGTAGAGTTACAAAGTAGAATGGAGGCTGCCCAGAGCTGGGCAGAATGAGGACAGAATCTCAGTTTTGCAAGACGAAGAGTTCTGAAGATTGGTTACACAACAGTGTGAATGTGCTTCTTGACATTAAGCTGTACACACAACAATAGCTAAAATGGTAAATTTTATATTATGTATATTTTACCACCAGCTAAAGAAAAAGAAAGCAAGCCAATGATCTTCTCTACTCACCATTGCATCCATGAAAGGAAAGGCGGCGAGGTACAGGAAGGCCCTTCTCGTCTTGCTCCCCACCGACTCGTCCACGTGGTGCAGTTTATTGATAATGTAGTATCCTAAATCACTGTAAGCTGCAATGGGTCAAAAGGCATATGTGGAAATATTTAGAAAAGGGTATCTTTATATTCTTTTTATTTCAAAAGCTTAAAAACAATTTTAAATGTAGTATTTGTTCGTCGCAGAAAAATGAGATATGCAAATAGAAAAAAATGGCCTATAATCTCATCCCTCTACCCAGAGTGAGTCACAGCCAATGCTCTGGGTTCTAATCACCAAGTTCTTTTATTGTTCTGTGTTTTAACATAAAAATGAGATTGTATTACACACACTCTTTTGTAAACCATGATCATCTTTTCACGATATGCTTCTACATTTTATTTCTTTGAATTCCCTTCAATGAACTGAATTTCTTTTTGAGAGTTTGCTGAGTATCAGCTTGCCCAGTCTCCTACTGTTACACAGTTAGGTGGTTTCCATCATTTTGATACTACAAAAGAATGCTTGGTGGCTAGGTTTGAAGCTAAATGTTTACACATATTCTTAATTATTTACTAAGAGAAAATTTCTAGATGTTAATATGCCTTTCCATAAAACTTTAAAGCTAGCTTTTTCGCATTTGCCAGTTCTTCTATTTCACTTTTTGGGAAGAGGGTGGCAACTTAGGGTATAGTCCTGCATGCTGGAAAATGGCATTGCAGAGGTGCTTTTGTAGTCCTTCCAATATCAGAATTTGTTACCAGTGACTAGAACACAGTAGGCGGTAAGCCAGTACGGGCTGAATGAATGCATATGTGTCAAATAGGAATAGGGAAGGAGGAGAAAGGTCTCCTAATGTATTAGTCAGGAATCCTGACAGATCTTATTACCAAAGGTTAAATAAAATATTGAGCTATTTTTTTAGTTCATTGATAGAGGCTTAGATTATATATAAAAATAACAGGCCAGGCAAGATGGGTGACACTTGTAATCCTAGCACTTTAGGAGGCTGAGGGAGAAAGATTGCTTAGCCTGAGTTTGAGACTAGCCTGGGCAACATAGTGAGAGAGTTGGTCTCTAGCAAAAAAATTTTTTTTAAATTAGCCAGGCATGGTGGGACATGCCGGTAGTCCCAGCTACTTGGGAGGTGGAAGGAGGAGGATTGCTTGAGCCCAGGAGTTCAAGGGTACAGTGAGTTATGATCGTGCCACTGTCCTTCACCCTGGGTAACAGAGTGAGACTCTGTCTTTATAAGAAAGAAAAGAAAAAAGAAGAGGAGAGGAGAGAGGAGGGGAGGGAAGGGGAGGAAAAAAAACAAAAGGAAAGGAAAGGAAAGGAAACAGGAAAGGGAAGGGAAGGAAAGGGGAAGAGAAGGAAAGAGAAGGAAAGGAAAGGGAAGGAAAGGAAAAGAAAGACAAGAAAATAATAATCTTCATGTTTTTCACAGTGTCTTATGAATGTTGTAAGAGTAGGTGTGCCTACAGTTTTCATTCTCTTACAACTATGGGTATTAGAGGTGTGAGTAAGTGGTTTCAAGAGGTGGGAGGCTGGAGTGACTACAATCTTCAGAGAGTGAGGTGGGCCAGGTCGAGGAGAGTGAAGGAGGAAAGTTCCTAGTCCTTCCAGGCAGGGTAGAGGTGAACAACCAGAAGGTCAGCTGCCAGGTGAACAAAGGTGCCAGGTGTCATGGTAGCAGGGCCATCAGAACCACTGAGGCATCAAGAAGAGAAATCCAAGAGAGGGCATGTCACGTGGCAGAAAGAAAAGAGACCTAGGAAGATGGGATTAGTTACAGCAAGGGACATGGATGGAAGGAGGCAGCTGTGACGTCCCTGTCGTTTGGATCAGAAGCTGTGCAGAGATGAAAAGGGGATTAGTAGAGGTTTGACCTGGGAAGGCAGGGAGGGAGAGCTCCTGTCTGATTTTGCAGCCAGGTAAGAATTGCATTCAGACATGAGCTAAGCTGGCTTAAACACAAAGCCAGAATGAAGATGTTACTTAATCATACAAATGGTCTACTTTGGGTGCTGAACTGTGGAAATTTTGTTCAAAGTTTATTGTTGCTGTTGCTGTTTATTTGCACATGTGTTTTCATTCAGTGAACAAATGTTCACTGTGCAGGGATCTGCAAGGAGACCATCCTGACCTTGCCCACATCGCTGTCCCCACACCCACCTCTCAGCTGAGGCCACTGGCAATGGTAAAGGCAGCTGTGCCAGGCGAGTAGAGCAACGAACACAATGCCAAGTGCAAGAGCACAGGGCTGGCTAGGAATAGCTCATGAGCTAAAATCCCCTGGTGAAGGTTACGGTCACTATAAAACACCAGCTGAGGGGACCTGACTGCTGTGGCTGAAGCTGGGGACTATGGAATTGGTAAAAGGGGAGTATTATAAGCTGAACTACGTCCCTTCAAAATTCAGATGCTGAAATCCTAACCCCTGGCATCTCAGGATGTGACCTTATCTAGCAATAAGGTCATTGCAGATGTAACTGGTGAAGATGAGGTCATACTGCAGTAGAGTGGGCTTTCAATCCAATGACCGACGTTCTTACAAAACAGACATTCAGATACAGGGGTAGATGCACACAGGGAGAACGCCGTGTGAAGATGAAGGCAGAAACCGGGGTGAGTCTTCTACAAGCCGAGGAACGCCAAAGATTGCCAGCGAACACCCAGAAGCTGGGGAGAGGCCTGGAAGACAGTCTTCCTCCCATCTCTCAGAAGGAGCCACCCCTGCAGCACGCTGACCTCAGACTTCCAGCATCCAGAACTGTGAAACGCTCAGTTTCTGTTGCTTAAACCACCTGGTTTGTGACACTTTGTTACGGCAGCCCTGGAACACAGGTACAAGCAGCTTCTGAGAGAGGGAGAGAGAGGCTTATTTTCATGTTAAACTCTGGGGTGGCAGGAAGATCGGATGGGACATGTGAGTTTCAGCAGCTGAGAGCAGGGCATGCAGTCTGCTTGAAGTACCCAGAAATACAGAGATCAATATACATAAGCTTCCCCCTGCTGAGAAGAAAAAGAAACTCATCTGAGGAAGGGCAGCCCCTTTAATTATCAGGCCTAGAGATGCACTGAAATGTGACGACGTGTGACAGCGGTCACGTCTCACTCCCACCTTGAGCTAATAATGACCTTGAAACCACTTGCTATGTGGGCTCCAGATGAACTGATGCCAAGTAGCCATAAAATGCCATATGCTGGACACCACAATCCATACCCTATACTGTAAATCAATGAGTATTCCCGTCAAGCGACTTCGTGTTGGCCCATTCCTTGTCCCCTTTTGCCTTTTTTCTTTTGAGACGGAGTCTCGCTCTGTCTCGCCCAGGGTGGAATGCAGTGGCGCAATCTCAGCTCACTGCAACCTCCCCCACTGAGTTCAAGCAATTCTCCTGTCTCAAGTAGCTAGGACTGCAGACATGTGCCACCACACCTAGCTAATTTTGTGTTTTTAGTAGAGATGGGGTTTCACCATGTTGGCCAGGCTGGTCTTGAACTCCTGACCTCAGGTGATCCACCCACCTCAGCCTCCCAAAGTGCTGGGATTACAGGCGTGAGCCACCGCACCCAGCCCCTTTTGCCTTTAAAAACCTGCTTGTAACAAAGGTTGAAAGGAGCACTCCCCAAGGCCACTGGGAAGTGTGTCCCAGGTGGCGATCCTCAATCTTGGCCCAAATAAACTCTCTATATAATTTAACCTCAGTTTCTTAAATGTAGCTACTTATTACAATAGTTTAACAGAAACATCAAAAACCGTGCCTTCATGCAGAATAACTGGGCTAAACATGTAATATTTACAGGGTCTAAGGACTGCTGGGGTGTTCGCCATCTACTTTCCTGGGGATGAGCCCCGCCCAGCTTCCTGGTTCTGTGGGAAGGTGTCCCCAAACTCTTGCCTTCTTCAGCATCCAGGGCTTGTCCTAGCTCCCTGGGTTTCAGAGTACTGTGGGACCTATGAGGCTTGAGGCTGCCTTTGCTTCTTTTAACTTCTTTTTATTTCAGTCTCTTCCTCTTTCAGCTACTCCAGGAGATATTTGAAGGCCACGGGAAGAAGCTTTTCCTCACAGGTTTTCTAACGTCCTTCTACGCTTCCCCTACATGATAGAGGACTCTGATTATAACTAGAGAGGTTACTTTACCCTGGGAGCTGTGAGTATAAAATCCCAACAACTGTTTTCACCCACTCTCTTGGGGCGACTCCCTCCCTCCCATGCCCCTGAGCTATTTCCAGCTAGAGCTATTGGGGGGGTGGGGGGCAGGTAATTTGTTTAAAGTGCTTTGCACAGAGTCCATGATTACCAGGCTAGCCGCCTTAGCAATATTTAGCAACCTTCAGCTTCTATAAACTGCCTTACCAAGACTGTTCTAAAACAGCCTGTATTCCTTATGAAGAGCAGAACATTACAAAAAAAATTAAACAAGGTTTTTGAACAGATGTAAACAAATTTTATGACACTGCAGCAGCAAGAAGACAGTGACTTGACCTGTTTACAGGTTGACAGCTTTGACCCTTCTAAACAAGGGACACAGAAAGTGCCCTTCAGATTCACGGGTCCACTGACCTCAGCCAGCCAGGGCCATAGGCCCTTTCTGAATCAGTGGTTCTCAAACCTGTTCATCCAGGAGCTGTTACAAACCATAAAGTGTCAGTATTAACCGAAATAAGTCTAGATACATTTTTCCACATCCAATAGGCAAATCTGAGAACCATTATTCTAATTCAAATTCCCAAGTTCTCAATGTTTAAAAGTCTCACAGGTGCTGTTATTGACCCACCGTGACCAGCTTGCGAGGCTTTTCATGGGAGCAGGTAATTTCACCCCTGTGCTTCTAGGGTATTATTTCCAAGGTATGTGTGTTTATATGGCTGACAGGCCATATTTAAATCACTTCAATAAATACATGTTGAGTGACTCGTATGCATCAGGTACTACACACACTAACACAGCTGTGAAGGGGACAGTCTCCTGCATCTGGGCTGGGATACAGACATTTAATATCACCCATCTATAATCTATACTAGGCAACACGTGTCCAGTGTTGGGGATGGGAGGCATAAATATCACCTAGGTCTTGAAGAGATACCATAAACCCATGCACAATGTAAGTAAAGTAACTGTGAAATTTTAACACAAGAACAAGAATTCTGTCTCACTAGCATCAAGACTTGGTGGAGTGGAGTTCAGAATAATTTATTGCAGGAGATCTGCTTCTTTCTAGAGACCATTTCTTATTCATGTTTGAATTCTCAGGATCTAGCCCAGTGTGCTGATTGAATAAATGTTGAAATCCATAACCCCTAAAAGAAGTGACTGGGAGGCTGGGCGCGGTGGCTTACACCTGTAATCCCAGCACTTTGGGAGGCCAAGGCGGGCAGATCACCTGAGGTCTGGAGTTCAAGACTCGCCTGGCCAACACAGTGAAACCCCGTCTCTACTAAAAATACAAAAATTAGCCAGGTATGGTGGCAGGCGCCTGTAATCCCAACTACTTGGGAGGCTGAGGCAGGAGAATCACCTGAGCCTGGGAGGCAGAGGTTGCAATAACCCGAGATTACACTACTGAACTCTAGCCTGGGTGACAGAGCAAAAAATAAAAAATAAATAAATAAACAAATAAATAAATAAGTAAATAAAGTGACTGGGATATACTGGTAGCAAAAATATCCCTGAGTCTTCCCTCTACTTATATCCCTACTCTTTGTCACATGATTTGGCAGCTCCTCACACTAAAAGTCAGGGTCTGTTCCCCACCCCGTGAATCTGGGCCGGCCTGTGATTTGTTTTGGTCAGCAGTGTGGGTGGGAGTGATGGTGGGCCAGTTCTGATTCCTGGCCTCAGGAAGCCATCAGGTGTGCTTCTGTCCCTTCACTTGGAGCATCACCATAGCCGTCTAAAAGAGCTGTCTAAAAATGCCCAGGCAGAGCTAGTGGAGGATGAGAGACTATATGGAGGAGAGCTCAGCTGTTCCAACAGAGGCCATCTAGGATGGCCGGATGTTCGCTAACAAGGAGCCCACCAAGGTCAGCAGAGCGACCTCCTGACCCTCAGTTGACCACAGAGGCAGGAGCCTAGTCAAGTTCCAAAGATCCACCCAGCCAACCTGTAGTCTTGCAAACAAAAATAAATGCTTGTGTTTTGAGCTGCTGAGGATCGGGATGGTTTTCTACATGGCAATAAATTGTAAGACCATACTGACACTGTCCGTTCACTCCTAGCACCCTCGTTGGTTTAAATTATGGCAAATTATACTAATTTACTCTTTACAGAGGTGGTTAATAACCCATGAATAATGGAAAAGTTTGAAAAGAGAAGTCTGGCAAACAGAACTGGGCCAGAAATTACTTCAGTGGCTCACTGGAAGGACACAGGAACCTGCAGTTTTGTTCTCCTGAATTCTGCTGCCTACCCAGGCAGCTTCAGAACATGGCAAGGGCCTCACAGGTTACTGTTAAGAATAAACGTGTAAAGAAAGTTAAAATCCACAGCAGCAGTTTCAACATCTTCGTGAATTAGGAGGTTAGGTAATACTAATTTCCATGCACGTGAAATTAATTTGGACCCAAATGGGGTCAAATGCAAGGTCAGCATGCTTTCCTCCATGCACCACAACCACTGGCCTAAATGAAGGTGTGGTGATGGCAAACCCTGGGCTCTGTACTCTTCGTTTCTGTTTTGTAACTGAATCTAGCAGGACAATGCAGTTTTAAAAAATGGTGTCTATGACAGATCATGGCTGTAGTTCAGCTAAAAAAGAGATACTTGCAGCTGCTCAATAAGGGCCAAGAAATACTCCCAAGGCTTGTGCAGTTTGGGTATCTCGAGCCAGGCTACGGGTGTGCATAGAATGGACAGTAACTCTTGTCCGGTGGAACTTCTAGACTTCAACTCTCTCAATCCAACACAATTCCAAGTGTCTGCTCTATTGGCTTATTGCACAAGGTTTGGCTGGGCGGGAAGAGTTGCTGGGCACATTCTCTGGGGCCATCTTTCCCTAGCAATCTCCACCAAGCATTCCCAGGGAAGTGTCTGAGTGGTCAGTGGAATGTACCCCAGCCTTGTCTGGGGAAATCCACTACCAAGCGCAAAGTTCTCAAAGATGGGAGAATGCCTAGCTCAATAGTGGGGTCAAGAAAAAAAAAAAGAAATGTAAGAAAAAATAATTCCTTAACTACAGTAAATCTAATGAAAAGGACCTAGTAAAAGGTTCCTTCCTTCTTTCCTTTATTGGGGCAAACCCAGTGAATGAGGGATGACACTACAAAAGCTTTTAGTGCTCTTTGACCTGAGCCTATTTCAATCATCCTACTGTGACCCATTAACTGATGCACAGAGGGGACACCGCGTTAGTGAAAGTGAGAAGATACATCTGCAACTGATTTTTCAGAGCTGGTAATGTCCGCACTGGAAATCCCTTGTAAGTGCAGAAGATCCTCCAGGGATTGGTAAATTATTAGTAAACAGTGAAAAGTACGAAGTGTTGAGGTTCATCCAGACTGGGGAGAAAGAGTCTAACATAGAGAACATCATGTTGGGATGATTTTAGATGGCTATAGCAAAATATTCCTTATAGCGCACAGGGCAAATTCTTGACTCCGTTCTGTAACAAAGATAAGGAAAAATTAGACAGTGTTGTGCTGGCCGGGTGTGGTGATTTATGCCTGTAATCCCAGCACTTTGGGAGGCTCAGGTAGGCAGATCGCTTGAACTCAGGAATTCAAAGACCAGCCTGGGCAACATGGCAAAACCCCATCTCTACAAAAAGAAAAAAAAAAGTTAGCCAGATGTGGTGGCGTGCACCTGTAGTCCCAGCTACTTAAAGAGGCTGAGGTGGGAGAACTGATCAAGCCCAGGAGGTCAAGGTTGTGGTGAGTTGTGGTCGCACCACTGCACTCCTGGCTGGGCAGCAGAGCAAGACTCTGTCTCAGAAACAAACAAACAAACAAACAAACAAATTGAAGAAAGTGCTGAAATGCACCTCATCCTTCAGAGACGGTTGAGAAATGACTCAATCCATGAGGCCTGTTCCAACCCCAAAAAGAAAATCTCTTCCTGCTCTATGCTCTCACATGTCAAAAATAAATGCCTTTGAAAAATTAGAAGAACTTGCTAAAAGGAAATACATTCATTAAGGTGATGGGAAACTAGCACTTAAAGAAATGTTGAAGACAATTCAACTACTTTTGCCTGGACAAAAGACTAGAAAGAAATTAATTTAAACCTCGATGTATCTCATTTATATTCCCACTCTGAATTCAGCATGATGAATTTATAATACAAGCCTTCCTGTACTTACTGTAGGCCCCACCCAGGAGCTGTACATGTAGGGAATATATGCTCATTTCAATATCAGCCCAAGCAAATATAATTGGAAGACTGCTTGAAATCATACAATGGCTTTTCAAGTCAAAAATACTGGGAGTATTTCCTTTTCTGTTTTATCTACCTCAGTGTTCCCCTGTCACATACATAGTTATCCAGGAGCTGATTGCTGATGTAGAAATATAAGTAGCTGTTTTCAGTATTACTAGGAAGTGAAAATGGGTGTAAGCATCAAATATAGGTGATGCATAGAGACTGCCATTGGAAGGGCAACGTTCAATGACGTAGGAAAGCGGTGGGAAGAATGGCTAGGGGGTGGAGGGACAGCAACGTCCCATCATGGAACTTGTGGCCACGGTTATGGGAAAGAAAATGGGCAGGATCTGGATATAGAAAAGCTTATAGGATTACTAAAAACAGAAGGAGGCAGAAAGGTGAGCAAAGATGCCCGACGTAGCAGATGGCAGAGGCAGGAGAGTGGCTCAAGACTTAGGCAGAAAATGGTAAGGAGGCCAACACTCTAGAAAAAGGTACGTCATTAAAATCTGATTTTCAAATGTTCCGAAGAAATCCATATGTGCTTTCGTAGCAACTGTGGAAAACATTTGTTTGGTGGATGGAAAAATGCTGTGATTGCAGAAGTATAAAAACGAATAATGATTATTAAATATATATGAGATACAGAAAACCATTTTGGTTTAAATTTAAAATTTTGTAATTATATTTTAAAATTGAAAAGCTAAAATGACACTGATTTTTATTTCAATGACCACCTTTTCTTCCCGACAACTTCAATAACACGGGATGCTTAGCTTTTCTCTTCCAGAATTACTGACAACTGATAACTAGCTGTTTAGTCCCAAAGTCTCATTCAACCATGGCTAAATAGGGAATGTTGGATTATTCATAAGTCCAAGTAAAAAAAGAGCTAGCAGCAAAGGGAACTCATTTGCTCATTTAAGGAAGCCCCTTATTTTACAAAATATATGGCTTTTTTTTTTTTTTCAAATACTGTACATGTACTCTTTGAAAATGGCTCACATCAAATGTAGCAGAAATTTACTTCAAATACAGGTACCTGTGCAAATACTCAGTCCACGGTCAGCATTTAGGGCATAAACTGAGGAAATCAGAGGCAGCTCCCCTTTACTCCATGCCCTGAAGCTCTGAGCACAAATTAAAGGATCAATATGAACGCTTTGGCTGAATGTCTGGTCCACCAGCAGACACACTCTCTTCCACACTGCTCTTAGCACAAAATTTTATGCCACATTAAAAAGGAAAACCGCAAAGGTCTTTCCTTATTTACATTCAGATTTGCAGTTATGTGAGTAAGCATTAGCTGCCATGCAAACACATTGCAAATGGTCTGGGTTAATCTTTTGGTTCCTTTATTCACCACTGACAGCCATGCATTTTATACAATCAGCAACAATTTTGAGGTACACAATGGGTTTATGAAGTGTCATTCACAGTGTTTTATGTAACTGGCTACAATAGAGGTACCACTCAATTTTTATGCCAGGTAAGCAAAGCTGCTTTAAAGCCACGACATTCAGAAATCATGCCCTTAAGGCTTTACTCCCAGTACGAAAGCAGCAGCAGCAGAACTCCAGCCCTGAAGGAGAGCTGCTTTTCCAGGGTCTTGGTAAACCAGAGGCCAGTCACTGTATGTATGATGCAGCTTTCCTGTTGTGTCATGGAAAGAATGCTATGACAAAAGTATTTAGTCTTGTTTTTGAATAAAATGGAATAGGATCCTAGAACAAATTAATTTAATAAATAGAACAATCTGTCATTTGTTCTCACTGCTGATAAGCATTAATTCTAAATAACAGTCATTCTATTTTTATTCTTAAGATCCAATGACCCAGTACAGTGATGCACACGTATCTCTAATTAAAGCACCTGCTATTTTATTGGCCTTACCAAATGTTATTCCTAGGTGTAATCGCCTACTAATGAAATCACTCTTTTACTTAGGGAATCAGAGACACAAAAACTACAGCTCCCCAGAAAAAACACATTATTGTCTTAAGCTAGGAGCACAAGCACTTTCCTTCTATTCCCTGAACATTTCATAAGAAATGTGATAATTAGTAAAGAGACCACTTATCTCAATAAATATATTTAAATCAATGAAAAGGAATAAGAAATTGCCAAAGCTAGATTCGTCAGTGGCGGTCGGCGGCCTCACCTATCAGTGTGTGAAAGACGGCAGCGATGGCCCCGGCCACCACCATACACAGGACGGCTTTGGTCCTGTCTCGCTTGCTGTTCACAAACACCAGGCCCACATTTTTGAAGTCACTCATAGGACCCGTGAAGAACTTCATGAGGGAGTACGCCAGCCCGTAGCTGGCCAGCATCTCAACTGCATCCTCCTTGACAGCAGCAATGCCCCGGTTCAAGGCCTGGGAAGGGGGAAAAAAACCCACAAGTATTAGAAACGTTGTCTCTTCTCTGGGGAATCATATCTCTAAGACGAAACTTAGCAGATCACGTTTCTATAGAAACATGAAGAACTTATAGGGTACATCTCATGTAATTGGATAAAGGTGATTGGTTTTCATTTTCGTCTACATTAGCTTCAGTTTGAGTTTCTTTTTGTGAAGGAGATACCTGTCCACTGCAGTTAAAATAATAGCAAAACACCAACAAATAGTTTATGCTAATATTGAAAAATAATTCTAAGAAGTTTTGGTTAAAAGTTGATTTTTTTAAAAAACTAAATGTTAAATTTTGTTTGCAGGCTGAATCGACATAATGGCAACAGACACGCTGGAAATGAGCCTGACGGTTTATATCAAGGGGATGGGTTCTTTTTTCTTTAAAGAAGGGGGGTGTGTGTGTTCATGTGTGTACATGTAATCTTAAATACTTGGTATACGTTATGTATTCTTCATAGCAGAGTTCTATGCTATGAAAAAAGTACTGAAGGAATTTATTTTATTCATCATTAATGCATGTTGTTTACCTGATTCCTACATTTTGGCCTGAAATACGTTCCTGAGCTCTATGCAGACACATATGAAAAGAACACCTTTAGACTAAAAAACAAATGTTTTTGGATAATGGTTATACAGGAAGATGCGGTCGTAAAATACCCTGAATACTTTAGACATCCTCCAAGACAGACACTCTTAGGCACTGTAGGCCTTGTTGGGATGGTACTTCCAAACTAACTTTCCCACCCCGTAGACAAATGAGTAACAGCAGACCAGTGGGAATGGATGTCCAGGTAGCGGCAGCTTTCCGACCGAAATGCCTCTAGAACACTGCCTCTGTCATTAGGAACAGGCAACTATGCAGAAGAGCGGGCTTTCTGTCTAGTTATATATTTGTAAAAAACAGACTGTTTTCAAGGCAGTTTTAGGTTCATAGTAAAATTGAGCGGAAAGTACAGAGCGTTCCCATATATTCTTTGCCCCCCACAAACACGGAGCCTCCCCTGCTATCAACATCCCACACCAGAGTGGTACATGTCTTACAATCAACGAATCTACGCTGATACATCATTATTACTCAAAGACCAGACAGTAGTCCCCTCTTATCCTTAGGGGATACATTCTAAGACCCCCAGTGAATGCCTGAAACTATGGAAAGTACCCACATTTTTTCCTATATATACATACCTATGAGAAAGTTTAATTTATAAATTAGGCACAGTAAGAGAGTAACAACAATAATCAAACAGATTATAACAATATACTATAATAAAAGTTATAGGAATGTGGTCTTTCTCTCAAAATATCTTACTGTACTCCTTGTGATGAGAAAGAGATGAAGCAAGATGGTGAGCGATTTCATTACACTACTTGGAATGGCATGCAATTTAAAACTTATAAATTGTTTATTTCTGGAACTTTCCATTTAATATTTCTGAACCTTGGTCAACCACGGGTAATTGTAACCATGTATAGTAAAACTGTGGATAGGGGTGACTAGTGTAATGTAGTTTACATTGGGGCTCACTCTTGGTATATTGTACATTCTGTGGATTCTGACAAATGCAGAATGACGTATATCCACAACATATTTTTAAGAAAAAAGATACGCTAAAGTGTTGGCCTACCATTTGTCACTCATCCAATAGAGACACGATCACATTCACAGAATTCATACTCAGTCTCTGCTATGTAAACTGAAAGAAGAAGAAAGAAATTCACTTTTCCTGTCTATTTCCTATTTCTATTAATCAAGACAGCTGTCGATAATTTTCCCTACAAGTATATGGTTATAGCCATAGTCTGAGAGCTACCTTGCTATACTGGGTAAAGCTAATCTCAACAATACCAAAGGAGCCAATGGGTGCTTGAAAGAGGAGACTGAATACAACAAAAGATTCAAGAACTCATTTTCAAACATATATGAGAATCATACTACATTATAACAAAACAAAGTAAACTCAATCCACCATTGTGTTTCACTGAATCTGATACTATAGACTGTAAGCGTATGGCAGATACATCTGATAGCAATAACTTCAGCACACCCTGAGAATGACCCTGCATGGTAGATGCACCTGATAAGAATAATAACTTAAACATACCCTAAGAATGCTGATGCACCTGATCTACGTAAACTGCATGCTTTTTACCAATGGTAGCAGCTCTCCTGTCGGGCCTGCCACCACTGGACTTCCCTGTATGTAAGTCCCCTCGGTAAACAGGGTTTAGGTCTCAATCACTGGCTCCGGGTCTCTTCTTTGGCCTCTTGAACGTGGTGTCATCCTTACTGAAGTCAATATGGGTCTGACACAACAGTAAGGTACATTATTAGTTATATGCCACTAAGAAAGAAAAAATGTTCCAGCCGGGCGCGGTGACTCACGTCTGTAATCCCAGCACTTCTAGAGGCCGAGGTGGGCAGATCCCTTGAGGTCAGGAGTTCAAGACAAGCCTGGCCAACATGGTGAAACCCCGTCTCTACTAAAAATACAAAAATTAACTGGGCGTGGTGGCGTGAGCCTGCAATGGCAGCTACTCTGGAGGCTGAGGCAGAAGAATCAGTTGAATCTGGGCGGTGGAGGTTGCGATGAGCTGAGATCGTGTCACTGCACTCCAAAAAAAGAAAAAAGACAAAATATTCCCAATTGTAATTGGATGTCATTGATTATAAAATGTATCCAGATTTCCGAGTTGCTAAAATATGGAGGTGGAAGGAGTGTGCCTCAGAATCTATGAAAGGAGGTATTTCATGTTACTCTTCAAGTTATTCCTTAGTTTCAAGGGGTGATGTAGTTTGTGGGCCTATATGTAATCCAGCATCAGCAGGCTTTGGCAGAAGCGCTGGCAGAGCTACTCGGCAAAACTCAAGGGCTTCACATTCTGTTCCTTTGTTTCATTCCTTCACCAGGAGACACAGCTGACTGGTAGAATGAGAACTTAAGGGTTGACATTCTCTGCAAAGCACTGTTAGGAAAAATGCGTTTACAGGAAAATACCAATGTGAAAATACAATTAAAAAAAAAATCTAGAATAAAAATGTACGCTAGCCGTAGGAACTCATTATCATTTTTCTGACTCAGTTGGTATTATATAAGCTAGCTTCTGATAATTGTTTCCAATTTTATCTCTAATTGTTTTCCTTTTTTCCACTAATAACGGTGAAAACTTCCATAAGAACCTTCTCAGCCTCTGCAGAGCACACCTGCCATGACGCCTTTCTTAGAAACAAATTTTCCCTGATGGAATACATTAACACCCTAAAACAAAATAAAAACCAAAAACCTCCTTTATATCAAGTGCCTGTGTTCAACAAACATCTCTAGTCTACGGGCTCCTCCTGTCTATGTGCAAAACTTACCACTTGACAATCTACCAAATTAATTCCCTTTGGCCTTCTGCAGGGGACACTGTTGGTGTCTCACCCAGATCCCCTATCCTTTACCTGGCAGGGGACCCATCCCCAGATGCTGGGAGTTGGCCACTAACGGCTCACAGGTGTCTTCTTGTCAGGGAGAAGTACTGCTAGCCACTTTGCATTAGTGAAACTCATCTGACGCGTCCACCATAGATCCAACCAGCACGCAGCCACCCGAGTGTATAAGATCAGTGTCCTGCCTGCAAGTAGGACCACTGTGGTACAATTCATGCTCCAGAGTTCTCCCTGGGATCAGGGTGAAGCCAGTCTCCAGTGGGGACCACATCGTCGCTTCACTTTTCCCCACCGCCTACCCTGCTTCCTCCCCTACACACAGGTTTTGCTTCTAGAGAACTCCATTTAGGACAGCTTCTAATCACCTATTTGTCAGACGTCAAGAATAGTGTATGGTTTGTTTTCTTTCCCATCCTTCCCAAAATCTAGGATTGTGAATTGTTTACTTGTTTTTATTGCTCGAATGTGTTAAATCTTGGATGATATCTATTATTTAGCAAAATTTTAAAAGCATCTCATAGGGCACCTAAATAATGGAGGACTAGACATTTTATGTGTCTTCTTGGCAAAGCATTCTTTATTTTATTTTTTTTGCTAAAAACACACCAGCCTGGGCTGAGGCATCCACTGAAATGCTTTCTATTTCCACCAACAGTTTCCGAACTTGAGTCCTCAAGCCAGTGCTGAGGCAGGTGGGAAGAGAGAGGGCCCAGGTAATGAGAGCTCTGTCAGTGAGATGAAGTGAGAAAGTTTCATTTAGCCCGACGATTACGGTAATTTGAGGAAGAGCACAGGGTTTAAAGCCATGCAGGCTTGAGTTGGAATCTGCTTCTATCACTTAACCGCTGAGTGGCCTTGGCTAAAGTACTTACTCTCCCTAAAATAACCCAACTGATTTGAGAAGCAAGGTAGGTAGTGCGCAGGGCACGAAGCAGTGGCTGGCTGACAGTCGCTTGAAAGCAAGGATTTTTGCCGCTTTTGTTTACTGCTGTTCACCTACCACCTTGTTGCCAAGGCGACATTGTAAACACTCTATTATTTGTTGAATGCACGAATGAATTGGCTATTTTTTACGGAGAACTTAAGTGTACATACTAACTGTATGAACTAATTTTTAAAGAAACACTTCTTAAAATCACATTTTAATTGCAAGATATTATTGCTTGTAAGAGATGCCATTGATTTCATGTTTTTAATGACTGTATTAAATACACACATTATTTGAAAATCATCCTGATTTCAAGAAACATTCAAAAGCATGAAAAGAGATGCAGAATTGAGGACATGAGCTACATTCATATTACTAGCACTTTGCTATCCCCATCTGGAGCAAATGTTTCCCCCAATGTGTTCACTGCTTAGTTCCATGTTTTCTTTTGATACCAGAAACATTGTTATCATGCAGTCTGTCAATCATTTTATGGAGTTTTTTTTCTATGCTTTTGGATTTGCCATTCTTACCCCGCCATAGATAGGATAATTTTGTTCTAATTTACAGCTTCATTTGCACACTTTTTAATCTCCCTGAAACTTAGGAAGTGAGT